>NW_022631059.1:10359238-10771428 GCF_010015895.1 Lontra canadensis | reverse complement strand
ATCCATCCATCCATCTACTTATCCATCCATCCATCTACCTATTCATCCATCCATCCATCCATCCATCCATCCACCTACTCACCCATCCACCCATACATTCATCCACACATCCATCTATCCCTCCACATATCATTCATCCATACAACCCACAAATGTTTATTTAACTGATGGCCGCTATGCCCAAGCCTTCAGATCACAGTATCTTGAGCCAGGAGAAACACGCCTAATTAGGTTTCTGCTTATTTGTTATTCCAGGAAGGCTAATTGTGGGGTTTGTAAACAGCCCTTTGATGGCTGGGGAGTTACTTAAGAGGACAGTTAAATAAACAACCGCTGGGTGAAACAGTCAGTATTGGTACACAGCGGGTCCAGAGTCATGACCTGCCTTTGACAGTGGGAGGAGGGCTGAGTTCCAGACAGTGCAGAGGTTCTGGGGTCAGAAAGGAAGTCAGAATAATGGGAACAGTGGCCATAATAGCTAACATGCTGAATGCCTACTGTGTGCCAGATGTTACGCTAAGCACAGCTCTGACAGCAATTCTAGGTGATGGAACCAATTTGATCCCATTTATGGACGGGGAGCTGAGTCCCAGGGGAAGGACGCCATGTGCTCTTGGTCACACAGCTGGGAGGTACCAGTGTCACAACACCGATCTAGACTTGTCTGTGTGCAGCAATGAGGATAATAATAGCAAATAATTACATAGCACTCACTATGTGCCAGACCCTGTTGTAAGAATCTTCTTTACTCACTTAATACTCATACAACCCTGTGAGGGCTGTACTGTCATCGCCTCCATTTTGCAGATGAGAAAATTGAGGTCTATAGGCATAAAGTAACTTGCTAAGATTACTGAACTAGGCAGTAGCATTTAACTCAGTAAGACTCAGCTGTACATGTTTGGCCAAATATTATTTTAATCATTTTTTTATCTCTCTATGTATCTAAAAATACTATAAAATTTTAACTTGATTATGGCTTTTGTGTTGCTGAGTTGAGAGGTTGGTAAACTTTTTCTGTAAAGGACCATATAATACACGTTTTAGGTTTTAGTGGGCTATGTGGTCTCTGTTGCAATGGCTCAGCTCGGCTGTGGAGACTGGAAAGCAGCCACAGATAATATGAAACTAATGGGGTGGCAGTGTGCCAATAAAACTTTATATACAAAAGCAGGTGGAGGCTGAGGTTTGGCCCAAGGGCTGTAGTTTGCCGACCCCTAGCTTTGTGCATTATACATGTATTTCTACTCACCAAATCATGCTCTCTTGCCCTTTTATGAGCAACATAAAGGATTTTCAAGGATAATTTCAATCATCGCCCAGTTTCACGTCCAGGCCATTTGCTCACCACATGCCCTAGATGCCATTTACCCATTTGCCTACTCTAGCAGCTTCTGAAGCAGTTGGCAAATTCCCGAGATTAATCTAATTATTTTATTCATAAGGTCAATAAATGAGTGACACCTGTGAGTGGTGCTCAGTCTTGCTGCTTCCCCACCAGGGACAATGAGAGTGCCAAGGGCCCTGGAAATGATTCTTCTCTACACCAAGTTCTATCATCTTCTTGCTAGGGAAAAAAAAAAAATCATAAAGTGAAAGGAAGTCCTATGGCTAAGGCTCTAATACTATTTCCTATAGGTGACAAGAACAAGGAAATGAAAGGATGACTGGTGGAGATATTACAAAATGTACTCAGGGCTAGTGAGAACAAAATGGGGTAAGGGCAGAAAGATCCCCTTTCCTCTTTATCCCCACCTCCTTCCTCTCAACGTCTATTTCCCAGACTCAGAAAAGTTGTCAGCCTAGGGGAACAGCATGTGGTCCCTCCAAAGTTAAAAGACAAATGACAACCTGGGTAAAAATATTTGCAACATAAATGTTGACAAATGATTTATTTCCATAATATATAAAGAGTCTCTGCAGAACAATAAGGAAAAAAAAACCCAATCCACTAGAATAATGGGGTGACAGAGAGAAACAGGCAGCTTACAGAAAATGAAATACACATGGCCAATAAACATGCAAGATGTTCAACTTTGATGGTAATCCGGTAAATGCAAATTTTAAAAATTATTAGATAACATTTTCCACCCCTTAGGCTGACAAAAAATGAAAGATTTGATAACTAAAGTGTTCAGGGGACTGTGGGGAATGTAGACATGCTCATATACTGCTGGTGGGAGGAGTACAAAAGGCCTCTCAAGAAGACAATTCTACAACATCCAGTAAAACTATAAAATCATATTGTCTAGAACTCAGCAATTCCATCATTTCACATCTCCCTTAAAGAAACATCAGGCACAAGGAGCATGTGTCAAGACGGTTGTTAGAAACAACCTAAATATCCATTGTTTGGCGGGAGGGTGAAGCATCTTATGGTGGTCTGAGGACTCCCTATCTTTTGAGGCAGAGCCCTCCCACCTCTCTCACTGATGCTACACCTGCTAGAGGTTCACTCTTCCCAACCTCCCTTGTAGCTACGGGGTGGTCACGTGACCCAGGTTCCATCAATCAGGCATGCCCACCCAGACTTGGAAGCCAGAAGAATCCAATGATAGCAGAGATGTCTTACCTGACCTCAATTTATGATACGGGGCACTGTTCCTGCTGATCTTGAAACCTGGTTCTCCAACCCTCCTGGTCTCCCCCAGTCTCCTATTTTAATTTGAACTTTCCCTCAAGTATAGCATACATACAGAAAAATGCACAGGTCATAAGTGATAACTTGGCAGATCTTCCTGAGCGAGCACAACTTGTGACCAACCCCACATCAAGAAACAGGACATTCCAGTCCCCTTGGGCCTTCTTCCAGTCATGACTTCCACAAGGGTATCCAAGGGTAGTGGGTCTACTTCTGGCACTTAACGTTAAGTGGAATCAAGCAGTATGTGTTTGTGTCTGGCCCCTATCTCTTCACGTCAATGTCTTTGAGATCCACTCATGTTGTTGCGTATAGTTACAGATCATTCCTTCTCATTGCTGGGCAATATTCCAGTGTCTGGATGTGACTCAGTTCCTCTATGCAGTCTCCTGCTGAAGGGTATTTCTCGTTAGGGGCTATTTGTAAATAGAGATGCTACAAACATTCTTGTGCATGTCTTTTGGTGCACATCTGTCTGCATTACTGTTGAGTGCAGACCTGTTGCTGGCTTACATGGTAAATGCATGTCTCACTTTACTGGAAACTGCCTGTTTTCTGAAGCCCCTCTACCATTTTGCATTCTTCCTGGTCATGCATAAGAGTTCCTTCTGGATGTTCCACGTCATCGTCAGCTTTTGCTGTTTTTTCATCTTTTTTTCATGTTAACCCTCCTGGTGAGTGTATAGTGGTATCCCATTGTGGCTTTGATTGGAGTTTCTTTGATGATTAATGATGTTAATGAAGCACCTTTGCCTATTTATTGGTCATTGGTTATGTCTTTTGGTGAAATGTTCAAGGCTTTGCCCTTTGGGTCTATTGTATTGATTGTCCTTTCCCCCCCAAAACTCCTTTTAATAAATTATTTCTCTGTGTAAATGACCATATCAGCCAGGGTTCTCCAGGGAAACAAAATCAAAGAAGGAATTAAGGACCTTGCTCAGGCCGTTGCGGAAGCTGGCAAGTCTGATATTTGTCGGGTAGCCCAGCGGTCTACAAACTCAGGCAGGATTTCTAGGTTAGATTCTAGAAGCAGAATTCCTTCTCCAGGAAACCTCAGTTTTTGCTCTCGAGGCTGTCAAATGTTTGGATGAGGCTCGCCCACATTACTGTTGGTAATTTCCTTTATTTAAGCCAACGGAGTATAAATGTTAATTACAGCTACAGAACACCTTCCCAGCAACATTTAGACCAGTGTTTTGGATGAACACTAGCCTCAACTATGACCAAGCAACCATAGCCTAGGTGCACACATAAAATTGAACCACCCCAATTACTCAGAGTTTATTTTGAGTCCTTCTCTGAGCCCTGTCTGATCCACATTATCCACACACGTGCACACACACGTGCACACACACACACATGCGTACCTCCACACAGATACCGCCAATGTCAATAACAGCGTTATGCCTTTCTAGGTGTATAAGTGCACAGAGAGAAGTCTGGAAGGATGCAAACAAATGGGTTATATGGCCGCCCTGGGGAGTATCCAGGATGGAGGTCCAGGGAATTTTAACCATAAGTTGTAATAGTAAAGAAAAATCTGGAGAGTGTAATTAAAGTGTTAATTCTGTCATTGAAATAAATTTTCAGTGGGAAAACTTTTAAAGAAAAATAAGAGAATCATTAAATCCCCATTACTTATTCACCAGACATTTCCTGGTCACCTGCTCTGTGCTAGTTGCTAGAGATACTGTGGATAAGATGGGCAGTCTCTGAGATCTCTATCCCTGTGGAGCTAACACTGTTGTGGGAGGAGTCAGGCAAAAAGGAAGTAAACAAAGAAATGAGCAGATAATTTCAGAGAGTTTTAAAGAGTGTTCTGAAGTTAGGTAAACTAGATTTAGAGACAAAGGATGACCATGGACATGGGGTTATGTTGGATTGTGTGGTCAAAGAAACCCTCCCTGAGGTGACATTTGAGCTGAGTCCTGAAGGAGGAGAAAGAGCTGGCTCTGGAAAGAGGGGGCCAACTCAGCAAGTACAAGGGCCTGAGGTTGGTACAGATCAGTTGGGGTAGGATGAGAACCTGAGCAATGCTTCTGACTTGGAAACTGAGGCCTAGAGAGGGAAAAGGACAGCCCAAGGCCACAACATAGATATGGCAGAGCTAGATGGGAACCACTGCTCCCTGCCCCAAGCAGAGCTTTGTGCTGGTGCTGAGCTGCCTGTCCAGGATGGAGACCTCTGAGTGCCTGAAGGGCTTATCCATACTTCTCTCCAGCAATCTCTCTGTGATTTGAACTGAGCAGTGGAGACCCAGCCCCTAGGCTTGTGCCAGCCTTGCCCTGCAAGGCAAGGCCAGCAGCACTGCAGAAGGCCACCTGAGGGCCTCACACTCTTTGTCTCTGAGTTGGAGGGTCAGCAAAATTGACCACCACTGTCTTACCAAATTATAACGGCATCTAGGGAAGGTGCCAGAATAGATACTTTTTCTGCACCATCCCATCAACTCCTGGTAAGAGCCTGTGAGAAACTATGATCATTCCCAGTTTATGACTGGGAGCACTGAGGCTCAAAGAGATTCAATACCTGACTCCAGAGCCCATATTCTTTACCCTTGGTGAAGAGTCTAGATCCTGTTCCTCTACCTTTCAAGGCAAGAGGAAGGACATCTTTTTGAAATGACAGAGCCCCAGATGGGAAAAGATGATCCTACCTAGGGCTTCATTATATAGATGGGAGCTCCGAGGTCTGGAGGGGGAAAGGAGCCATTCCCTGACTGTGCAGAGCCAGAGCTGGAGCTAGGTCTCCCTGCTCCCAGTACCCGTCCAGATTTATCCCCCTATTCCCCTCCACCCGCTTTCCTGCCTTCATGAAGCCTTGACTGGCCTCTAGGCTGTTGCTCCAATATGCTAGTCCCAATTCCTGCCCAGGGCCTTTGCACTTGCTGTTTCCCTACCAGATCTGGCCCACCACTTCCTTCTTGCCTTCCTTGACCACTCCATTGACAGTAGCCCTGCATTAACTCTTCCTATCTTGATTTATTTCTCTGTCTAGCACTTCTCACCCTCTCTGTCATTATAGTACATGTCTAATGTGTATTGTCCACCTCCCTGCCCAGAATATCAGCCCGTCGAGAGCAGGGACTTTATTTGCAGCTCTTTACCCAGTGCCCAACCCAGAGCCTGGCCCCCCATAATGCTCAATATGTCCTTGTGGAATGGATGGATGGATAGATGGATGGATGGATGGATGGATAGATGGATGGATGGATGGATGGACAGATGGGTCATGGGTGAAGGATAGGTGATGGACGGATAGATGGATAATAGACAGATGGATGGGTGATGCATGGATGAGTGGTGGATAGATGGATAATGGATGGATAGATGGATGAATGGATGGGTGGACATTTCTTCCAAGATTGCTTCTCACCCTGGGCTCTGGGTCTCCCACTTGGCTGTTCTGGCTTGCCTCCTCTGGCTCTAATCCTGAGCAGGCAGCTCTGGGGGCTTCCACAGGATTGGGCAGGAGTCCCTGTTTCTTGCCTTCCTCTGAGGCTGGGTAAACAAAAGCCTTTGTTCTCCCTCCCCTGCCTAGTTCCTCTACAGCCCAGGGCAGGAAGTTGCTGGCAAGTCAGCTGGCAAGTGAGTTGCTGCAACTTAACTTTGAGACTTAACATGTCAAGTTGGGCCCTGGGGCTCTTGGGGTCCAGAGTGGAGCTGGGCATGATGGGGGTATGGTGGGGGCACTGTGGCTGAGGCACAGAGATGATTCCGACCTGGGCAAACTCCAGGATCTTCTGGAAAGCCTGCAGCTTTGGAGTTGGTGGGTAGCTACAAGATGAAGTTGACTCTGGGTTCTCTGCAGACAACCTGGGACAGTGTTTTTTCTTGTCCCCCAGACTGTCCCCACTGGGCAGAGGATGAGAGAAGGGGCCCTCGCTTGGTGCTGCAGCGGTCCTGTGGGGGTGCTGCTGTCACAGTCCCCCTTGCACAGAGGAGGAAACTAAGCCCAGTTAGCACTCCAAGTTGGAAACCAAACTGGATGGGCAGCTCTTACCCAGCTGGCCTGTCTCTGCCAATCAAATACAGTGGCTCTTTGTCAGTTTCCCTGTTGCCTTTGTCCAGGGCAGAATTGGATCTTAGTCAAATAAACGCAAAGGCTAGTGGCTCACTGCAGCAATGACCGGAGAATTTGGTACCTTCAAGCCTGCCAGCCTCACCAGGACATCCTTGAGGAACCTCCGCCATCAGCGTGTTGCCCTGTGTGCTCCAGAGCCCAGTTCCCGCAGCGGGAGCAGAGAACATAGAAGTCTGGGACCTGGGTGTGGTTGCTGAGGCCCACGCGGCTGCTTCCTGTCTATGTTTCTGGCTTCTTCAGCCTCTTCTCCTAATTTCACCCCATGCCCTGAGCTATTAGTAATTTTCTGCCCATATCATGTGGTTTCCTGCCTCGGTCTGCCTTTGCACCGGCTGTCTTTTCCACCAAGGATGATGTCTTGGTCTGAGTTCTCTCCCAAACAGACCCTGAGACAGGGTTCGAGAGCAAGGAGTCTATTTGGGAGGTAGTCCCAGGAAGTACCCATAATAGCAAGGTGGGTAAGGCAGATAGGGAAGAAGCAAATAAAACATGTCTTTTCCAACCAGTCACTACTGTGGGCAACTGGTCCTCAAATCCACTGGGGGGTTCTAGGAACCAGTGTAGAACATACACCCCAGAGTCATTCCAAACAAGGGGTGGGGAGACTGGCTATGTGTCCTCCAGCTCCACATTAATCATCACCTAAAGGCCAATTCCAGGGGCACCAACTTTCTGGAACTTGTGACCATGCACATGGCCACAGCCAGACCAAATTTCTCAAGCAGAGTCGTAGCAATCTGCAACAAGTAAGAGTGAGCATCTAGGGCATGTGGGTGGGCACCAACAGCATCCGCTACAGATGTTTACTAGTCCCTGATCTTTTTCTAGCAGACTCCTATTGATCCTTCAAAACCCACCTTCTGCCCTGCCCCTTACCCCAAATCAGCCAACCACTTCACTCCATTGCTCCCATGCACTTTAATATTTGCCTTTATCATAGTGGATTGTAACTACCCTCTTATACCCCCTGCCTGCCCACTGAGGAGGGAACAGCTTGAAGGCAGGGAGTATATCTTCGGGGTTAAGCACATACAGGTTGGTGTTGCAAAGTCCGGAATTCTACTGTCTTGGTCTCTCTGAAATTAACTCTAGTCATCACATCTGTGTCTCCAAGTGCCTGGCTCTTATCGGAAATGTACAAGCAGAGGGACTGAAGTTAGGTTTTCAGCTCCCCGGCATTCTTTCCCTCGCAGCTTCTTGCCATCTCCGCCATGGAGATTTTGAGCCAGAGGGTCTCAATCCTTATAACTCCTCCTCCAAATCACTTGGAGAGCATTTGAAAACCTTCAGAGGCTGGGGCCCTACCCCTGAGATTCAGATTCCGTTTTTGGAGCCTGGTTAGACCTTCCTGAGAGTATGAAATCTCAGGGAAATTCCTTCGGGCCAAGGGCATTCACCGAGAGAGTCTGTCACGGGTCCTAGGCGAGAGGTGGAGGGGGGAGGGGGCCCTCGAGGGTCTGCGCTGGGGGAGGGACCTTGGAGGATGCAAAAATTAGCAACAGTGTGCGATGAACTAAGACATCTTACAGCCACATGGTTAGACATAAAAAACAAACCACACTGAGTGAAAAACGGAAAAAAGCAGACCAAAGTTTTGTCACCTTATGATGTAAATGGACTGAGCCCCACCGCAAGAAGGTGCTGTGCCTGAGATAGAGGTTCTCACACCTCTCACGCCAGTCAGTGTCACCCGGTGAGCTGCTGCCCATACCTACCCCCAGGCCACTGCTGCGCCATCGCTGGGCTGGGTCCTAGGAACCAGTATGTTTAAAAATACAAAGTCGGGGCTGCGGATCGCAGGGCGCAGGGGTACAATTGTCTCAATTCTTCATCCTCAAAGGGTTATGTCTCCAGTAATGATGTCAAAAGGGCAAGCCTATGTTGAGGGCCTACTGTGTGCCAAGCCCTATGGGAAGAGCTTGACTTGCATTACCTTGCTTTATTTTCAAATAATCCCTAGGTGGTAGGTGCTTTTATAATCCCCATTTCATAGATGAGGGAAACGGAGGGAAAGAGTGGCAAAGTCAATGGCTGAGGACCCACAGCTGTTCAGCAGCAGAACAGGCTTGTATTGGGGTCTGTGGGTCTGACCCCAGAGCCCTGGGCTGCCCCATCCTGCCTCCTCCACAGTTACTCTCTTTGATGCCTTTTGACCCACTCAGTTCCACAACTGCAAAGACTTGACCCACCCAGTTCCGCAAGGAATTCTTGTTGCTGATGTTGTTGCTCCCCATAAATCCCTCGTGGTCTTTTTTTTTCCTATAACCTCAGCACACAGACAAACCACACCTCATAAAGGCTGAGCAGCTTCTGGATGCGAGAGCTTCACTCCAGGGATCATAGCCGCATAAGCCTTGTTTATTAGACTTATTTTAAATTGTTCCCCCACTCCCTCTGAAAGATGGGAAGTCTTAAAACTACTTCTGCCCAAAAACGGCGCTTGGAGGCGCCACCCTGCCCAGGAAGCTCTCTGACCTGCCTCACAAGGAATTATTAATTATGATTTGTTTTTATAACCATCCACTTGGAGTCTGGGTTGACACACGCTCAGACTTGTCTGTCCTTTAAAAGAAGGAATCAAAGTTTCGTGGAAATCAGTTACGCTTAACTAGTGGAATTACTTGGGCTCCGTCCTGGGTTTGCTGTGTGACCTTGGGTACATCCCTTCCCTATCTGGGGCTCTGTTTTTCTAGTAGTACAAGGACTGTGAACTAACATCTAATTTGGGGTTTAGAATATATATTTCCCTTGAGGAGCCTGGGTGGCTCAGTTGGTTGAGTGTCTGACTCTTGATTTTGGCTCAGGTCATGATCTCAGGGTCATGAGATCGAGTCCAACGTGGGGCTTTGCACTCAGCGGGCAGTCTGCTTGGGATTCTCCCTCTCCCTCTGCCTGCCCCCCTGCACTCCCACACTGCTTGTGTGCGTTCTCTAAGAATAAATAAATAAATCTTTAAATATATATACATATGTTTACCAAACTGTGAATGTACCAAGGGTATATGAAATGGTTTTAGGTTGTACATGGATGGACATTTTATATGTTGTATTGTTTAAACTTTAAAATTTAGGAGTGTTATAACATTTCATTCATAACTGCAGACATTTTTGGTCATTGGGCTGGCCACAGGGAGGAGGAGCTCTGTTTCACCTAGTTACTCAGGTCTCCTGACTGATGGGGGCTGATCTGGTAACTCCTAAGCTTACCCTGGGGATCAACATCCAGCCAGCCTGAGGAGAGAGAGGATGGAGAAGGCACCCATCAGCCCAGAGGGACCCACATACATAACATTTCCCCTCAAATTCCATTGGCCAGAGCTAGTCACATGGTTCCACCCAGGCGCAAAGCCAATTGGGAAATGTAGTTCCCTGGCTGGGCGGCTACTTCTCTACCCCTCTGCACTTTAGAGGAGGAACATGAATCCTTGGTGGACCTTTGGCCATCTTGGCTTCAGTGTTCTCTTTTTCAATTACTAAGTTGAAGAACAGAACTTTGCCACACCACTTATCAATGAATTAAAATAGGATCTACAATTTTCTACATATTGGAAGGACTCATTCTACCCAAAATTAAGACTTAACCACACAGCTCCGGCAATCAAGACAGTGTGGTGTTGACGGAGGGACAGACACGCAGTCAGTGGAGTAGAATAGAGGGCACAGAAAGAGATCTACACACATATGTGCAAAAGCAATTCACTGGAAATAGGACAACCTTTTCCTTAAACAGTGCTGGAGCAATTGAACATCCATTGGCAGAGAGAAAAGAAGCTTGGTTCAATGAAGGCCCCTCATGCCTTATACAAAAATCAACTCAAAGTAGATCATGGCCTCAAGTGTAAAACACAAAACTATATAAAAAAAAAACAAAACATAAAACTAGACAAACATTTTTTTTTTTTAAAGTAGGAGAAAATCAGTCTTGGGATCTAAGTCTAGGCAAGGCATCATTGGATGTGAATGCCAAAAGCACGATTCATAAAAGGAAAAATTGATAACTGGCACCTCACCAAAATCAAAACCTTTTGCTCCATGAAAGGCCCTCTTAAGGATGAAAAGACAGGCTGCAGAATGGGGGAAAATATTTTCAAAACACATATCTGACCGAGGACTGGTATTTAGAAGGTATCCAGAACTGTCAAAAGTCAGCAAGTGAAAGAATCCAGTTAGAACACAAGCAGAAGGCAGGAGCAGACATTTCGTTGTGGAGGATACCCAGGTGGCCGTGAGCACACGCGAAGGCATTCAGCATCAGTAGCCATCGGGGAAATGCAGCTGAAGACCGCAGTGAGATACTACTACACACCTGTTCCAATGACAACACCCAAAAACGATGAGAATGCAAAGTGTTGGCAAGGGCTGGAGAAACTGGGTCACTCCCGCCTTCCTGGTAGGAGTGTAAAATGGTACCGTTGTTCTAAAAAACAGGCATTTTCTTAAGATCTACCGTATGACTCAGCAGTTGCACTCCTAGACGTAGAAAGGAAACTTATGTACACAAGTGTTCACAGCAGTTCGATCCCTGATAAGCAAAAACTGGAAGCCACCCAGGGACCTTTCACAGTGAGTAGCTTTGGGGCCGCTGGTATGTCCACACAGTGGAATGCCGCTCAGTAACGAAAAGGAGCAAAACGTTGATCACGCATCAGTGAGGATGAATCTCTAGGGAATTATGCTGAGCACAAAAAGTCAATCCCAAAGGGCTCCATACCACATAATGCCATTCACATGTCATTCTTGAACCCACACTGTTCTAGAGATGGAGACTAGATAAGGGGTTGCCAGCGGTCGGGGCAGGGTGAGGTGGGTGGGACCTGGGCTTGGTGGCTATGAAAACTCAGCATGAGGGATCCTTGTGCGATGGCAGTGTTCTGCATCTTGGCTGCATCGGTGCCCCCATCCTGGTGCTACGGTTCTATAATTTGGAAAGGATGTTATCATTGGCGGAAACCAGGAAGAGGGTACATGGGATCCCTCTTACAACTGCCTGTGAATCTACAATAATCTTGACATAAGAAATGTAATAAAGACCACAAATCCAATATTTTATACCCATACACTTCTTCTTTTTTTTAAAGGATTTATTTGTTTATTTTAGGTGGGGAGGGGCAGAGGGAGAGGAAGAGGGAAAGAATCTCAAGCCGGCTCGCAACTGAGTGCGGAGCCTGATGCGGGCGGGGCTCGATCTCGAGACCCTGAGATCACGATCCCAAGATCGCGACCTGAACTACAAATCAAGAGTCGGATGCTTAACCGACTGAGCCACCCAGGCACCCCTACACCCGTGCACTTCTGACTATAACGTGTCTGTCTGTGGTAACATGGTGGCCCCAGCGGACTCTCCAACATCAGACGTGGTATGGTGGTTAAGCTTGTGGCTTCTCAGTGGGACAGCTTGGCTTCAAGTCTCAACCAAGCAGCTAGCCTAGTACCTACCTGAGCCTCGGCTTCCACACCGAGGCTGAGCACGGAGAGGCCCTCCCATGAGGGGCTGCTGCTGCGGCTCAGGGACGGAGGAGGGCAGGGGCTGCTCTGCCCATTGCTACCTTTCAGGGCTGTGATGGGTGGGGGGGCGGACCGCCCAGGGGCTGGCCTCTCTAAGGCGATCGAGAGAAGGCGCAGGGCTGGTGCTGCGTACCTACGGTGTGCCTGGTGATTTTCAATCTTGTTTGGGAGGCATTACTCTTATCCCTATTTTATATGGCAGGAAACGGAGACTTGGAGGGGCGAATGGACTTGTCCAAGACCAGGCACGTTGTCGTCATCGTCGTCGAGGGTGGAGATGAGGTCTGAAGTCCTGGTCTGTGTGGTTTGAATCCAGAGTCATTGACACTATTAACAATAATCTTACCATTTCTTAAGCATCTGCGGGGGGTCAGTTACCACGTTTAACTCTGTACTTTGGAGTATCATCACCCCCTCCCATGTTAGAGAGGAGGAAACAGGTGTTAAGAGAGGTAAGTTGCCAAGATGGACAAGAGCTCTTGGAAAAAACAAACAAACAAACAAACAAACAAACAAAACCCAGTCAACCGACGGCTCTTGCTTGGGCCCCGGGACCCCCCTTCCGTTTGGGCTCAGCCCCGTGGAGACAGACCACAGAAACTGAAATGCTGAGTCAGAAAACAGGGGGCAGGGGGCACCTTGTGATATGACGCCGAGCAGGCTGTGGGCATTTGAACTTCAGCTGCAGCCGGCCCGAGTCAGCGGAGACGGCCAGAGCTTCCCCTGGGGGCTGGCTGGGGTCCGTGGGAGCGGGAGAGAGACCCCTCACCCCGACAGTGTGGCCGTTGGAAGAGGTTTGAGGTGGCGGTGGCGGTGACAACTTCCTTTTGAGTAATAGCATTTACTGAAAAGCAATTCTGCTTTTAGCACCAGAAGTTCATCCCCCTCACAGGCAGGCGCCTAAGAATACCTTCCTTCAACCACAGTTCAGAGACTCACACAGATTCCCTTCTGCCTTACCTCCGGCCCAGTTTCGCATTTGGTGTTGAAGGGAAACCAAATACCACAATTATTGGAGGAGGTGGGAGGGGTGCAGAGAGCAGGGTGAAGCCAGGGGGCCAGGTGGCATCAACCACAGCCCCCACGGCCTCCACAGGCAGCCTCCAGGCGGTGGCCCAGCCCCTTGTTCTTCAGTTACTGGAAAGACATCAGCAAGCTCAGAGTGAAACCCAAGAGCTGACAATTTCTCTTCCTTTTTACAAGAAAAAGAAAGTGATTGTCCTTCAAGCAAGGGTGACTCTGGGGGCCAGGGACTTGCCCTGGCCACTCTGCAAATTAGAGGCAGAGCCACAGCCACTCCACAGGCTCCGGGCCCTTGCCTGCCACCCCTCCATTCATGCTGGGATCCTTTGAATGGCCCTTTGTCCATCACTGAAAATCCAATGTGCACATGGGAGGGGATGGCCTTAAATGTCAGGAGAGCACCAAGGCCCCGGACAGCTATGGGATGGCTGAGGGCGAAGGAGAAGGCACAAGCGGGGAAGAGATGGGTGCAGCAGGCAGAGGCAGGAGGCTGCAAAGAGGGGCCCTAAGATGTCCTCTCCCTCCCCACCTGATCTGGCCCCCCGACTCATGCCAAAACCAGAGCTAGTCAAGGAAGTGGAAAAACTCTGGGTGTCACACAGAGAAGGGTTGAAATTCTACCTTTGCCATTCCCTGGCTGTGTGACCTTGGGCAAGTAACTTCACCTCTCTGAGCCTCAGTTTTCTCATCTATAAGATGGGGATAATAGGAGCAAGTCAGGTCATGGCCCTCCTCTACTCAGGATTCTCAGGTGGCTCTCACATCACTTGGCAGAAAGATCAATCTTCCCTGTGGCCTACTCAGGCCCACATGATCTGTTCTTTTCTCCCTCTTACAACCTCATCTCCTCCTCTTCTCTCTCATTCCCTCCCCTCTGGCTACACTGAGCTCCTTGTCTCACCAAACATGCTAAAGACATCCCTGCCTCAGGACCTTTGCACTTGCTGTTCTCTCTTTCAGCAACACCCTTCCCCTAGATACCCCCCACCCACTTACCCTATTCAGGTCTCTGTTTAAATGCCCCAGGAGGCCTACTCTGACCTCCCCTTTTAAACTGCTCCCCATTACTCTTTATCCTTTTACCCCAAATTGATTTTCCCCCACAACTTACCATTATAATTTTAGAAGTTTTTACTCCCCACCCTCCATATTCTGAACTCCAAGGGGGGGGAGTTCAGTTCTATGTTATTCTCCATGTACTCTTTGGAGCCTGACACATAGTAGATGCTCCCCAAATGTTTGTTGACTGACCAAGTGCAGGGTCATGTGGGGAGGATGAAGAGAGATGGACGTAGATGGTTCAGCACCAGCACCGAGTACTTGCTCACTAAACATTACTTCCTTTTCTCCCTTCCTGGCACCAACCACGTGCCATGTGCTCTGACTTCCTGCCATAGAAGGAACCAAGGCCAGAGAGCCCAAGTGACATGCCTCAGCTCACACAGCATGGTGAGGCTCTGAAGTCTTGTGGTGAGGCTCCCGGCTTCCTGAATGATGATTGCAGTGTCTAATACGACTTGCCTGGCCGCTTAGGGTCTGGCTGAGGGAAATGGCTGAGGGGGCCCCTCAGACCCTTGAGAGGGCTGTGGGCAGTGAAGAGTTGCCTCTGGCATCAAGGGTCTCCAGGCAACATTGATCCTTGGGACCAGGTTCATGTCCCTGCCCTGAAGTCTCACAGTTCCCATCAAGGGGACCCAGGGTTCCCAGAGAGGGGCTTTTTCAGCGTTCTGTTTCTGGGAAGTTCTGTCCCAGGAAAGGCAGATACTCAAGGAGCTGCTGGAGCCTCAGAGACCAGGGGACTTGGGTGTCCTCTCTCCCGGCACCCAGCCAGTTCCTGGAGAAGAGGGACTTTCCAGAGAAGTCTGTCTCCTGGCTCCCTCGGAGCCTGCCCAACAGACGACCGGCCAAGGTCCCCGTGAAGCCCAGCCCTTCCTTGATGTCCCTGCTTTAACTCCAGAGAGAGGCTAATAGTCTGGGGAGGAAAAGGGCTGACACGAGTGTGGTCTTCCTTAAGCCTGGCCTACAGGAATTTGGGAGCCACGGAGTCCAGTCTAGGGTGGGCTGGGCCTTTGCCGTGGGTCTCACCTAGAGCTGGAGGTTTCGCCTCTGCCCATCAGAGTTGCCTCGGCTGTCTGAGGGCCCCTCCCATGGCTGCTGCAGCAAAGGGGATGTGGGTGAGACTCTCGGGAAAACAGTCTGCTAGCGCTTTATCATACTCGAAGGTGACCATATCCATTATGCCACCGAGACCAGACCTTGCTGACAGGCTGCCCACAGGCCAAATCCAGTCCAGGGGTATGTTCCCTTTGGCCTTCGAAATATTTTTTAAAAATGTGAATCCGTTGCCAACATTTGAAGGATGAGGAGATTTCACATAAAATCCATTTTCTCTGGCTTCCCTTGAAAAATGGGAAGATCCAGCCAGACTGGAGCCACCTCCCTGCAGGGCAGAGGAAGGCGGGAGCAGGCCGGGGCCGGGGTGCCCCGTTCAGAGTAGCACATACTAGGTCCTCTCCTTTCCTCTTCTCCCCAATCCCTGCTCAGCTCACTCTCCTCATCCGTGCTGCCTACTAGGATCTTAACTCATGAGTAGGAGTTCACCAAAGGCACGGAAAAGTATTCCAGGAAGGGGAACAGCACATGTCCATGGAATTCATCTGTTCAAGATTCACTTGACAAGCATGTGTTGAACGTTTACCGTAGGCGCTGGAGAGTACAGCAGGAAATCGAAGAGCTCACAATCTCTGCCCTCTTGGAGCTCTTGCTCGCAGTCAGCACTTATCGGCGGGGCGCTCTCTCCTTCCCCGGGTACCCTGTCCCTGCTGTGCGGCATTGGCGGTGTCACAGCAGTGTTGGGGGAGGGCATCTCATTGGTCGAGGCCAGGGGGCTGTTTGACGAATCCTGAAGAGCATGGGACAGCACTTCACGACGAGGAATGATCTGACCCCAACATCTGAGATCAAGAAACCTGGGTTTAGGGGAAGATAATAAACCAGACACGCCGATAAATGCACAATCAGAAGTCAGTGCTGGGAGGGTCCTGATGAAAGTGACCCAAGGGTGACAACAGGGATTAGCAGGTAGGACAGCAGCCTATGGGAGTCTCCACGGGAGCAGGACGAAGGGTGACAAGGAACAGGGACCTGGCATCCTCCTGGCTCATGGAGAGGCACTTGCCCTCTTTCTGCCTGGCTCTGACCTCAGCACAGCCGTGCCTGTGGAGCAGGGCTCAGCGGTCCTGTTCCCGTTTTACAAAGAGCTCTGGTCCGATGTCACAAGCCCCTGTGAGGCTGACCCAGGCCATGTGACCGGACCCAGGACACTGGGGGTCCCTGGAGGTGCTGATGGTAGACCAGATTCCCTTCCCTCATTCAGTCACATCTGGGGGTGCCCACTGTGGCCTAGAGGAACCGAGAAACTTCTGCGTGACTTAGCCCCAGTCATGGCACCTAGGAAGTATGTAGATAATATTGGTCACATGAACAAAAAGGACTAAATGAATAAACAAGTAAGTCACGTACGATGATGGTCATGGCCAGTGCTGTCTGAGTGCCTACTGTGTGCCAGACCTATTGTGGGCCACCTGTGTGAGGGTTTCCCGGAACGGACGTCCTCAGAGGGAGGGACAGTGGTCATCCCGCCTTCCACGACGACAAGACCACAGTGCAGAGAGGGGTGCCTAGCGCTCGAGGCCTGGTGGCAAGGAAGCCGCTGGGTGGGCCCTGGAGCCCAGGCTCCCCAGATCTTGGGCGGCACCCACTGCCTCAGCATTTCGTGGGCTCTGCCATGTGTCAGTCCCCCCATCCCATGAAGTTGCTGGTAGCATCATCTCGTGTTCCAGCTGAGAAAACCGAGGCTGAGAGAGGCAAAGTCATGTGCCCAATGTCACATATGACATGTGGGTTTGGATCTACATTCCACACTTTTGACCACCACACCCTGTCCCTTGGAATCCTACCCCTTGAAGAGAGCTCATCCACCCCCACAGGAAGGAAGCGGGGGCCAGGGGGCTAAGCCCCTCGAGGTCTGCAGGACCAGGCAGGAGGCTCTGGAGGAGGCAGGGTCCCCAGGTGGGCAGGTGGGAGCAGGTGGGCCAGGGGAGCCTCCTGCCTTCCGCCCCACATGCAGGGACAGCTGCCAGGACAGCCCAGCTGACAATGGCTCCTTGTGTCTGCACTGCGGGTGGGGGAGGGGGACCATTGTTCTCCAGGACACCTTCCTGCCATGGCTGGCTGCGGGCGGTCCCTGTCCCAGGACACTTGGCACGAGGCTGTTCCGGGCGCCCGAGGGAGGTGTGTGTGTGTGTGTGTGTGTGTGTGCACAGAGGGGTGTGTGTTTCTCACACTATCTCTGAATGGGCCCACATGTGTCTTGCACACTGTGGTGTGTCCGAGGAGGTCTGTGGCTTCTGGTGTCCACTGCGTCCACCAGTGTAGTCTCCCTGGGTGTAGGTGGCTGTTGGTGTCTCTGCCTCTGCGTTATCCCCGTCTCCACAGAGCTTCGGACGCGCTCCTGTGTGTTGTGCCGGCGTATCTGGGTCTGTCTCTGGAGGGTCTCGACACCAATGGGATGGCAGCACATTGGCTTTGGGTGAGGGCCCAGGGAGGAAAGGGTTTTCAGGTGGAGGAGATGGCGGACATGAGAGCCAGGAGGCAGGAGCTGCTGGGGACGAGGGCCACTGCAGCAGAGTGAGTGAGGGGAGGACGCCTCAGGGCCGTCAGGTCCTCCGGAGTAGAATGGAGTTGGAGGGCTTGCAGTGGGAGCGACCAGGTCTGGCAGAGTCTTAACGGAGATGCCTCTAGATGTGGGTGGAGAGAGGATCAGGGGACAAGTGTGAATGCTGTTTGGGGGAGAGGTTACCATGGTGCATTTCACGAAGCAGTCCCGTGACTGTGACCTCAAGGTACCCCTCTGTCGGGACTTGCCCAGCTCCCCATTTTGCAGAGGTGGAAACTGAGACCCAGGAAGGAGAAATGCCTTCCAAGGCTGGAAGTGTGGGAGCCTGTCCAATGCCAGAGCCAGCTCTCACTCTCCTCGCCTTGCCTGCCCGCCCCTCCCCAAGTCCGTTCCTGACCCCAAGCTCTCGGGGTGTCTGCGCTAAAGACAGAGGACTTGGTATCCTCCTCTTCTTGGGAGCTGGGACTCTGGAGCCAGAGGGTTTGGCTCCAGATCCTGTCTCTGCCACTTAAAAGCTATGTGACCTTGAGCAAGTCACAGAGTCTCTCTGTGCTCCACTTTACTCCTCCGCAACATGGGCTAGCGTTCACACTGACCTCTAAAGTGTGCCACTGAAACCTGTCCACGTCTGCTTTCTCTTTTCCCAACACACTTACTCCCTGCAGACACAGCCCCTGTTATATCTATTGGCTGTGGCTTTGGAGTGTCACTTCCAGGAAAGCAGGAAGTTTGGGTGTTTTGCTCACTGCTAAGGTCTAGACTAGTGTCCTGCATGTGGGTCGGTGCCCAGTGGATTTTTACTGCATGAATGAAACCAGGTAATATATGTAAAATGCTGGAGCAGGGCCTGACTTTTAGTAAGTGGAACCTGAGTATAACTAGTGTTCCCTGGGGAATGGTCCAGGAGTGGGGAATTTGGAAGCATGAAAGGCCAGTCAGCCCGCTTTGGGAATTGGGGTTCCCATTCCATTTTCTGCACTTTGTTCTTCCCTTCTGGATCTGCTTAGCCCTCCCTGGGCCGGATGTCTCCTGTCTTCAGTCTCCACGGTTTGAAGACGGATTGGCTCTGGCAGGTGCTAGGAGCTGGGGGTTTCGTGCCCCTGTGAGAGATCTGTGATCTGAGAGATCAGTTTCTCCACTTGGCTATGGCTCATCCAGAGGCTTTAGTGGTCTCTGCTCTCTCAGAACATCCCCCAGTCTTGGGGCCTGACCACCGCCACTGCACCACCCCCAGGGTTCCCACCGCTCTGTCAGCAACAGGAAATGGAACTGTCTGGGCAGGGGGCAAAGCCTGCTGGTGGCCTGCGTGTGCTGCCCGTGGCACAAGGAGCCACCTGGGCAGGTATCTGTCAGGTCCAGCCTGTTTGTCGAGGAGACGGCTTTCTGACCTTCTCATCTTTCTAAGAAAGAATGAAAGTAGAGGCTTAGAGACTAACTGGGTGGTGTGGTCCCCCAAGCTCCTGCTTCTGGCTTCCTGCCACCTGGTCATTGGCTCTGGGCTCCCCTCTGCACCCTGTGTCCCTGACTTCCTGGGGAGAGACAGGAGCCTGAGAAGGGGATCAGGGCCCAGGCAAAGAACAAGCTTCCTCTGTCCTCTAACTTCGCTCCTCCTCTGCTCCTGCCTCCCTGGCCCGGCGGGGGACCTGCAGCGGGCTGCTCTGTAAATATGGGCGGTAGGGTGGCAGTGGCTGTGCTCCCCTTCCTCGGGGACCAGCGGGGGCTCCCTCGGCATGACTGGGTAACCTTAGTGTCTGCCCACAGACTGCCCACAGTACTCTGTCCTCACGTAACTGTCAAGGTTCAGGCCTCTGCCTCCTGGTCCTCCAGTCGCCCCACATTTATTGAGCACCTACTGTGTGCCCTGCCCCGGGAGACAATGAAAAGGCCTCTGAGAAGGGAATGGCTTGGCCTGTGTGCAGAGGCTAAGGAGGCCAGTGTGGCTGGAGCTCAGTGAGAGGGGGAGGGGAAGGGTTAGGTCAAAGGGGCCAAGGGGCCAGGTCACGCGCGCAAGGCCTCCAGGCCAGGGAATCTGGGAGTTCCTTTGAAATGTGATGAAGACCCCCCCACCCCGCCCCAGGGCTCTTAGCAGGACCACGCAGGAACTGCCTTTTCAATTCATGTCACAGAAGTGGCACTGTCCTTTTAGAGGAACCTTCTGGATGCTCTGGGGAGAATACACGGGCTGGGGAGGTGGGCGGTGAGGGCGGGGTTGAGGACCAGGGACAAGGGACGCAGCACAGCGTGGTGGCACAGAAAGGGGGAGAAATGGCATCCAGGGCCGTTTTGAAAGTCAAAGCTGCAGCATTGCCTGCGGGGGGCGCTGTCAGGGGCAGAGAGGAGTCTGGGGTTTCTCCAGGGCTTCTGGTCACATAACCAGGAGGCTGGTAGGACCCTTCTCTGTAGTGGGGATGTGGGGGAAGGCGCAGCCCTGGGGAGCAGAGGCTGTGCTCAGTGCGGGGGTGCGGAGTTGAGGTGTTTGGGAGGTGGAAAAGGAAAGCCGCTGCCTGCACTGCCCACTGCCTTTGTCCTGGTCCAGATGCCCAGCCCCTGCCCCAGGAAAAGTGCAGCCGCCTCTCGATTGCCCTCCCAGTCTGCCCCTGGCCGGCCCTGAACCATCTCCCTTGGCCTCTGCAGCCTCATCCCCCTCCTGGCCGCTGAAGTGGACAACCCTTGGTTCCTCTAACACACCCTGTCCCTTCCCACCACCTCAGCTTGCTCAAGCCATTCCTGCCAGCCGGTGCCCCTTCCCATCCCTCCTCAGGGATGCGTTAAAAGGCCGTGCCTCCAATGTCTATAGCCTTTTGTTTGTTTCTTTCTCCCAGGACATATCGCACAGCGCTTTGAATTACACTTATTTATATCTTGCCCTCCTCCCAGGGGGCAGAAAGTGCCAGATTCATTTCTGGGCTTGACGCCAGGCTCTGAGCAGATCCCGGTTAGATTCAGCAAGCGGACTGTTCGATGCTGCATTTGCTGTGGTCTGGGCCCACCCAGCACCCATTTGCCCTCTGCTGGAGATTAGGCTCTGATTTTCCCTGGGGTATCGCTACCCTCTTTCTCTGTGGGCAGCAGGTGAGCTGCCCCTGCCCAGGGTTAGACTTATGCCGCAGGTCTGGCCAATAAGAACTTCCCACGTCCCTGACCACAGTGATTGGTTCAGGGATGGACACATGATCCAATCAAAGCTAACAGAGCTCAATTCTCTGGAATGGAAGAGAAGACTTATTGCCCTGAGGTGCCTGAGCTAATGTGATCCAGCCCAGAGCAGCAGTGGCCCCTGTGTCACCATGACAGCAGAGTGTCTGAAAATACAGCCAACATAAGGCAAAGCAGAGCTGAGAGATGGAGACCACTCAAGGACCAAAAACATCATTGGTGCTCCTGGATCCAGCTGTACCTGAAACAGCCCTCACCCTGAACTTCTCAGTTATATAAGCCAGGATATTTTTTTCTCCCATTCTCTTTCTTAAAACTTTCTTTGGGTTTGGTTTCTGTTGCTTGAATTGCAAGAATTCCTGACAAGGACACAAGCTTTCTCCAGAATTTCTCTCTTGCCATCTCATTGCCTATCCCTCCATGCAGGGCCCTGTGTGAAATTCCCTCTCAAGGAACTGCTCTGAATCTCTATCCACGGAGCTGATGTGAGCTGATGTGTTTGTTTCTTTCCTCACTCTTGGATGATATGAGTAACGATCCCCGGTTCTTGCTGCCGTGAGCAATTTCTAAAACAAGGCAGGGGAGCAAATAGAATAACCTAAAGAAGTAGAATGGGCTCGAGTTCCTGAGGGCTAGGGTTGGGCCTCCAGCCTCATGGCTGCTCAGCATGAGACTTGGCACACAGAGGAGCCTCCTCGACGATTCTTTCTTTGATAATGTCAGGCCAGGGTTTCCAAGCTGGACATGAAGGGCGTTCTGGAGCAGAACTTCTCTGTGAAGTACCTAATCACAAGTCCTTCCTCCAGAATTAGTTAGCAGACAGTCTCTCAGTCTTCGCACATCTGGCATTAGGGGGGCCAGCCTGTGCACTGCACGAGAGTTGAGCAGAACCCTTGTTTCTTTACCCAATGGGTGCAAGTAGCATCCCAGACCTGGAACTGTGACAAGCACAGAGGTCTTCAGACGTAACCACAAAGCTCCTGTGGGGTAAACCCGCCACCGGTTGAGATGGTCTGGTTGAAGGCAAGAGCTTTTCGCCAGGCCCGGCATGCGGCAGGCGCTCCATCATGACCAGAGATCAGAAGGTGCTGATAACAGGCTGCGCATGATCCGGGAGGATCAGATTGGGCCAACTTACTGGGAGGGGAATTTATTGGAGGAGCAGGGGAACTTGCCAAATCTATGAGGGAGAGGGAGAACCAGGTAAAAAAAAGAACACACAGAGACAAAGACAGCGTCGAGGGTCCCGATAGCACGAGTTGGTGTGCTGATGTTGTGATGAGCTACTCCTTGTTTCATCGTTCCTCCCAGAGCCTCCTTCCTCATGGATGCATTTTGCTCAGGCTGTCCCCGCCCACCACCCTATAGACTCGGGGGAGGTGGGCTTTGGCCAACCTCTGGGGTTGAGGGGAGGTGGGGGCAGGCCTCAGTTGTTTTAGGCCAATCACGGTGGCCCCTTTGCCTTGTTGCACATGGAACGAAATTCTAGTCAGTGATACCTGCTGGGAAATCTTCTGGGGGTTTCTGGGAAAGGGTTCTTTGCTCTTCAAAAGAGAATAGGGGCTTATTTTGCTTACCATAATGTGGGATTTCCTTCCTTCTTAAGGTTGAAAAATCCTCCATTGTATGTAAAGACCACATTTTCTTTATCGATCCATCCGCCGTTGGATGACGGACGCATAGGTTGTTTCTACATTGAGGCTGCAGTGAACAGGGGAATGCAGCTCTCTCTTCAAGATCCTGATTTCAGTTGTTTAGGATCAATACTCAGAAGCAGATTGCCGGATCATTATGTGAAGTGAAATAAGCCAGTCGCAGAAGGACAATTACTGCACGATTCCGCTTATATGACGTTATCTAAGATAGTGAAACTCACAGAAGCAGAGAGTAGGGCCTGGAGAGAGGGGGAATGGGAATCGCTATTCAGTAAGTATACAGTTTTGGTTACGCAAGATGCATTAAGGTCTAGAGACCTGTTGGACTTCGTGTCTGTAGTTAACAATGTTGTATGGCACATTTAAAAATCTTCAAAAAGGAACTCACATTAAATGCTCTCACACCCACAAAAAAGACATTTATAAAACAACATTTGGGGAGTTTCCAGTGATACCAACATTAGAAAATATTTTTAGGGGTGCCTGCGTGGCTTGGTCAGTTAAGCATTCAACTCGATTTCGGCTCGGGTCATGATCTTGGGGTAGTGACATCAAGCCTGGAGTGGGGATGGCACTCATCGTGGAGTCTCCTTATCCCTCTCTCTCTGTTCCTCTCCCTGCTCGAGTGCACTCTCTCTGTCTTGCTCTTAAAAACAAAACAAAACAAAAACAAAAACAAACAAAAAAAACTTATGTGAAAGTTCTTACCAGGGGAAAAAAAGAAACAGGCTCTTCTCTCTCTAGTGTTGGGGGCGGGGGATACATCATGATGTTTGGAGCAACGGCAACCATTTTGAGTGAATGAAGAAAACCAGTTGGAGGGCAAAGCCTGATTTCTGAGAGCTCGGTCTTTGCTGATGTCACTAAGCTGCTGAATCAACCAGTCCCTGACTCCCCATCACTTCCAAGGATCTATGAGATAATAAGTTTCCTTATTCTTTTTTTTTTTAAGATTTTATTTATTTATCTGACAGACAGATCAAAAGCAGGCAGAGAGGCAGGCAGAGAGAGAGGAAGGGAAGCAGGCTCCCCGCTGAGCAGAGAGCCCGATGCGGGGCTTGATCCCAAGACCCCGGGATCATGACCCGAGCTGAAGGCAGAGGCTTTAACCCACTGAGCCACCCAGGTGCCCCAAGTTTCCTTATTCTTAAAGCCTCTTTAGGTTGGGTTTTTATTCCTTACAGCCAGGAGCATGGCACCAATGTGCTAAATCCTGCAGATAAGCTACTGCTTCCAAATTTCTCTCGATATTTCCCACCTGCCTCCTGAGTCATGGAGAGGGAATCACTTTCACTGCCAGGGCGGTCGGACACACAGATCCTCATCTAGCCATCAGACATATTCTGTGGCCTGGCAATATACGCAGGGCTCAGGCAGGAGGACTCCTGGGAGACCACCTGGAAGCTCCTCCCTAACACTCAAACTTTGCCTCTCTGGGCCTCAGTTTCCACATCTGTGAACTGGGCGTGGTCATGGGGCCACCTGTTTCCCAGGGTGTTATGAAGATTAAATGAATTATTTCCATCACAGTAACAGGTTCATGGTAAGTGCTCAGCAAACGTGAGCTGTTACTATTACTGCTGTTGTTGTTATTCCTTGGGGAAAAGGACAGCGGAACTCTGCTGACCCAGTGTGGGTGGCAGGTGCAGAATGAGACTGGCAGCCTCCAGAGGGGAGACTAAGGTGGAAAGAAAGGATTCAACCAAAGCAGATAACGAAGGTGCACGAAGCATGGGCCACCTCTGCCCCTGAGGTGGGGGAGACTCCAGGGTCCCCATCTTGAGAGGAAAGGAGAGGTGGAAAGAGAAGGGCTCCAGGAGGGTGGGAGACTGAGGTATACCCTGGCGCGAAGCTCTGAACAGTGGAGGCAGCATTCATTCCTTCTTCCAAAGACCACGCAGTGTCACTGTGGTGCAGGGACCTTCCCCTCAGGGACTTGGGGGTCTTCCCACGCACTCCAGAGCCTCCAGTGCTCAGGCTGGGCCTTCCTTCCTCACCTAGACAGGCTGCCCAGCACCTTCCCACTGTGCCCTGAGCACCTCTGGCCCCAGGTCCCTCCCACCTTCTCCGGGGTGGTGGGGGACCTTGTGGTCACCAGATGGATTGAGCAACTCAGGTGAGTGTGCATTTTCCAGCTCACACTAACCGCCATTCATTCATTTCCCCTCACGCCCATGGAACACTCCGTTCCCGGTCATTGCACCATGACCCTTCCTGCGAGCCCTCCGTGATGCAGCCCGGAACCTGAGTCACCCTGAGATCGAGCCTCCCTTGACCTTGGTCTATAAGCCCCGGGCCTGGGTCACAGATGAAAACAGAAGTACTGACGATGATGATGGTGATGTCGGCAACCAAACGTAGCGGCGTCCTGAGCGCTTTCGTGTACTAACGTCGAGTTGGAAAGGTGCTTCTCCCATTTTCTGGATGAGCACAACGAGACCCGGAGAGGCTAGCTAGCTCAGAAGCGAAGGAGTCGTGATTTGAACCCAAGCTGTCTGGTAGAGAAATCCAACCACGGTTAGTTAGGTATTTAACAAAACACCTTTGTAGAAAAAGAAAAAGCGAAAAAACAGGGAATTCCTTTTTAAACACTGTCATTGACTCCCTCATTCCTATCCAACAGCTAGTTCCATAGCAGGGTCTGTGTCAGTGGGTGCTTCATACTGGGCCTGTGGAAGTCAGTGCGCAGGGAAGGGTCCTGCCGCCCGGAGCCCATGGTCCCGTGAGGACAGTCGGTCAATCGAGGGCCTGACACGTGAAACTGAGACTGCTCCTGCCTGAGGAATCAGAATGGGTGACATCCAGAGCTGGGAACCCTGTGGCCTTTCCAGCCTTTTTTATGGAATTCTTTAAAGAAAAAGACCTTCCCCAAGCCCTCCCCTGCAAAGGTAGGGTGGTGGGTGTGAAGAGAAGGGCCAGAGGACTTCGAGGGAGCTTGTGACGTCGCAGGAGACACAGGGCTATGTGGTCAGGCCTCTGGCCCCAGATCCCAGCCTTGGTCCCCGCCTGCATGTGACCCAGGGCAGTCATGTCCCCCCCACCCCCGCCGCCCCCGACAGCCTATCTCCTCATCCGGAAATAGGGACAATGAATCCTTCCAAAGCCATTGTGAGGATATGGTCCGTCCGGGTGGGATACCATGACCCATGCTTGTACTCAACCTCTTGGTCGGTGTGAGAGAAGGTGATTCCAGAAAAGCCAGATGATGATAGTTCATCATCTTTGCAAACCTCAGCTGGGCTCTAAAAGTGTTACAGACCTCACTGGCAGAGAAGCCCATGGCCCTTTCAACAAGGTGGGCTGCTGGATGAGGACTACAGTGGCCTGGGGGTGGCGGCGACCCCGCTCCCTCTATGAACAGGCCTCACTTGCACCAGGAGCCATTGCCCTCAAGAGAAGCCAGAAATCCAGGTCTTAACATCAACTCTCCCATTTAAAAAAAATATTTATTATTTATTTATTTGAGTGAGCCCGTGTGTGTGCAAGGGGGGAGGGGCAGAGGGAGAGGGAGAGAAGCAGGCTCCTCACTGAGCATGGAGCCCCATGTGGGGCTCGATCTCACCACCCTGAGATCACAACCAGAGCTGAAACAAAGAGTCAGTCTTTTTACCAACTGCGCCACCCAGGTGCCCTTCAGCTCTCCCAGTTTTTAAATGTTTCTGGCTAATTGAGGAAAAGCACTGGCCGAACACCGTACACCTTCTAGAATGGCTATGATCCAAAAGATGGGCAGTAGCACGTGTTGGCGAGCCTGTGGACAGGCTGGTGGCAGGGCACAATGGGGTAGCCACTTTGGAAAAACAGTCTGGCCGTTTCCCGGAAGGTTAAACACTGTTACCACGTGACCCAGAATTCCACTTGCAGGTGTGCCCCCAGAAAACCTACGTCCACACGAATGGATACACGTGGATGTCCTGGGCAGCGCTGTGCACAGCAGCTGAATGGTGGAAACAACCCAGATGTCCATCTGTGGATGAAAGGTCAAAGGTGCGTCGCCATAGGACGGAATACTATCTATCGGGGAAAAAGGAGTAAAGTATTGATTCAGGCTACGGCATAGCTGAGCCTTGAGAGCAACCTGTTAAGTGAAGGCAGGCAGACAAAAAAGACCGGATAACGAGTGCTTCCATGTAGACAAAATGTTCTGAAGAGGCCCGTCTGTAGAAACAGAAAGCGGAGCAGTGGTCACCAGGGGTGGGAGCAAGGGGAACTGGGGAGCGACTATAAACGGACCCAGGGTATTTTGCGGAGGGAAATGGATTGTGGTAAGGGTTGCACCACTCCGTGAAGATACTAAAAACCAATGACTTGTACCCTTTAAAGGGGTGAATTGTATGGCACGTGAGTTATATCTCGATAAAGCTGTTAAAATAAGACAGCGTTGGGGGCGCCTGGCGGGCTCAGTCGGTAGAGCATGTGACTCTTGATCTCGGGGTCATGAGTTTGATCCCCGTGTTGGGTGCAGAGATAACTTAAAAAATTTTTTTTTAAAGCTTAAAAAACAACAGCACTAAGAAAGTATTGGCCTTACAAGGCTCCTAAGAGAGTCAGAGTCAACCACAAGCCGTACTTCTCAGCTCCCTGGTCGAGGAGGTCGTCCGTCCTCCATTATCTAGACACTCAGCTATCCAGAACACCGGGTTCCAAAAGAGCCTGAGGGACCGCGCCAGAGGGCAGAAGTTCCCCCCGGGGCTCAGCACTGATAAATGCCTTGGAATGGGGGGGAGGTGGCTCCTGCCACTTCCCATTTTGCTCCTTCTAAACATAAACCATTAAATGCAAACAGAGAAAGCTTCTGTTTGTTAACTAAGCCCCAAACAGCAAGGAAATGGAGTGGGGTAAGCCTGTGGTTCAGGTCAGTGCCGAAGACCAGGCCCAGTGTCTGTCTTCCACTGTGTCCAACCATGAGGGTTCTGGACTCCGGTGCATGGCTGTGGCAGGGGGGAGGCCGCTCTCCTGCCCCTTGCCTTCTCCCCATCTCACCTGTGTGGGTAGAGTGGAGACCTTTGTGAGTGTTAGGAAAGTGGTGGTGACCCCAGAAGAAGAGGTTGGGCGGGAGGCCGGTTGAGCCATTGCTCTTGGATCCCATGGACCCGAAGAAATAAAACGCTGTAGTCAGGACAGGACTATAGGGGGAGGAGAGACCTGAGAGCCCCCGTGAGGGAATCTGAGCCTTTTTTGGGAGCCAGACACGAGCCTTCAGCTCAAGGAGGGGCTGAGGAGAGAAGACAGTGGTGGGGAGAGGCTTGAAATCCTGTGTTCATGGCCAGCAAGGAGATTTGACAAGGCAAAGGCTGACCTGAGTTCTGGCTGGGTTTGTGACCCTTCGATCACTGGCTGAGGACCTCCTGTGCGCCGGGCACCAGGACTCCATGTACCAGGTGGTGGGGGGAGACAAGATGTCTGGACTTATGCAGGTGAGCTCCTGGGGGAAGGTCCGGCGGTAGGCCGGTAAGCAATGCCCCCAGCACAGAATACTGTGTGGGGACCATCTCAAGCACATCAAAGAGGATGAGAAGCTGGAGCAAATGTGCCATCAGGGAAGGCCTCCCTGGGGTGGTGACACTTCAGCTGACACTTGAGTGAAGTCATATCTGAGGCAGAGGAACTGCAAGTGCAAAGGTCCTGAGGCTGGGCGCAAAAAGGGAGATGGAGATCAGGGAGATCCCAGGGGCCAGACCAGGCAGGGCCTTACGCACCGCTGTGAGGACTTTGGCTTCACTCTGGCTGACAGGGGAGCCGTGAAGGGTTCTGAGCACAGGAGGCCCTGATCCAATCTAGATTCTAATAGGATCCCTCTGGTCCAAGACAGAGAATGGACTCTGGGGTCAGGGAAGGCACAGGAGCAGGGAATCCGGGGAGGAGGCAACTGCAGGAGTCCGGAGGGGAGGGGACAGTGGCTGGGGCAGTAACAATAGAGGGAGGAAGAAGCGGTCACTGTTTTCTCTGCCCAGACTACCTCCTGCTGCCCAGAGACACAGTACTGGTGGAACTAAGGAGATTCTACACACATATGACACACACACACACACACACGCTCACACTCAACACACATACAGATGATACACATACAGGCACGTCCATTCCCCATTCACTTAGTTCTACATCGACACCACACACAGGCATGGAGTCTACACACACAGGACACACATCTAGATTCCACACCTGTACGATACCTACGCATGTATGTTCTGCATGCACGCAGATTCAACATTTGTCTTATCCGCCCGGCTGGCCTTGAGCTCCAACAGTCGGGGTAAGCAGACGGCAGGTCCTGGAGGGGACCCAGGCTCAGTGTTTGAGAGGGCAGACTCTGCTGCTCAGGGACTGTGTGACTCAGGCCTGGCTTCTCGGATCTTCTTCTTCCTCATCTTTAAAATGGGGATGACAAGGCCTGCCTCGGAGGGTTGTCAGCAGGACTGGGTGAGATCACCATGTATGCAAAGCAGCCGGCCTGGCGTGGGAGCCGGGACTCTTTATTAATAGTCATCACACTACTAATAATGAGGTCTGTTTTGGGGCCAAGCAAATCCCATAGAGCATCTTCCTGGAACGAGGGTGTGCATACCCACCCGCACACCCACACTCCGGCATGGGGCGCGTGGGAAAGGGGGCAGACCCGCAGCCTCTGTATGGGCAGGATGGACCAGGTGCTAGAGTGGAAACCTGTGAGTCAGCTACAGGCATAAAACAGTTAATGGGCGTGCCACCCTGGCTTCAGTAATGATGGAGAGACAGAAGCTTAGATAATGTCCGGAAGGCAGGTGGATTAGTCAGGGCTCTCTCGGTTCTAAGGGACAGAAACCTAACTCAAACCGGTTTAAGCAAAAGAGAATTTATTGGGTCATGTAAAAAAAAAAAAAAATCCAGGGGTGTCCTTGCTTCAGGCATAGCTGGATCCAGGTGTTTGAATGATATCATCAGTTTTCTCTGTCTCTCTGGAAGATTGAGTTAATTAATTTATGCGAAGTTCTAAACAGCACCTAACACACCTAACGCTCTATAATATTAGCTATTATTTTATTACTACTTTTACTATTACTGCTACTACCCAGATGAAGTGAGTGCTTTTTCTCAATTATTCCTACGAATGTCCCAGGACTGGGTCTCATTGGCTTGGGTTGGGTTATGTGGCCATTTCTGAACCAACCCTGTGGCCCGTGGCCAAGTTCTGTGACCATCAGGTTCTGTGACAAGGATCGTGTGACTATCCTTGAGGCTGGAAGTAGGGTCAGCCCCACTCAAACTCCATGAACTAGGAATGGCGGAAAGGGGCTCCTTACAGGAAATGGGGGTTGGCCTGGCAGCACTGGTTTTCTATCACGTGGGAGGCCTGAGGCCAGCTTCCAGCTACAGTTACCTTCTTTGCACAAGGGTGGCCTTTAGAGTTAGACAAACTTGGGCTTGATACCCAGCTCCAATGCCTAATTAGCTTCACCTCCCCATGTCTCAGTTTCCCCACCTGTGAAATGGGACAATTATCACACCTCCTTAATTCAACAAATATTTTATGGGACACTATATCCGACATTTATTGGATACCATTAGCCTCAACACTTTTTATGTATTAACTCTTTTGACCCTTGCAACAATAACCCTGGGAGTTAAGTATAACTATCCCATTTTTACAGATGAGGAAACTGAGGTCCAGAGAGGAACAGTCACTGGTCTAAAGTCACCCAGACAGGGAGTGGCAGAGCTGAGATTTGACCCAGTTGGCCTGGCTTTACAGGCCCCAAACCACAGATGATGAGAGGAGGCTCAGTGGCTGTCATGCAGTAGCTTTCTGTGTGGAGATTGTCTGTGGCAAGGGACACCTGCCTCAGTTTTTCTCATCTGTAAAATGGCCCCACAGTTGCAGAGCAGAGAGTGAAACAGAAGGAGACAAAGTGACATCGGGGCCTTTGTTTATTTAGCAAATACTTAGTGAGCACCTATTATGTGCTGGGCATGGAACTAGGTTTTGTGGACACAGCAGTGAATACAACAAGCTCCCTTGTCCTCTAAGAGGACATCTTGGAGCTATAACATTCCAGCGCTGGGACAGGCAACAGATGAGTCAACACAGAGGTGAACAAGCTGATCTTAGGCAGTCAGTGCTCTGGAGAAAACAGAACCGGGCGACAGGACAGTGACAGGGCAGTTGAGAGACCTCTAGGCAGAGAGGCACCTGACACACCTGAAGTGTGTCCAGAAAGAGGAGATGGGGGTGTCCCTGGGAAGATCCAGGTATGGGAAGCACCTTTCCAGCAGGGAGAGTGGCAAGTGCAAAGGGCCTGTGGTGGGAACTGGGGACACAGAACTGGGGCAAACACTGCTCTTGCCGCTGGCTGGGAAGCCAAGGCACAAAGAGAAGAAGGGTCAGACCCAAAGCCACGCAGCTGGCAGAGGTGGTGCCAGAAGCTTGTGGGGAAGGCACACAGGGACTGTGACCTCTGTAGACACACCCTGGGCAGAATCTTCCAGGCTGCTAGAGGGGCAGCCTCCCCTTCCTGAGCCATCCCAGCTGTTGCGGGGGCTGATGATGTCCTGGATCCCTTGTCTAATGACAAACGTTTTTCACCCTCACTTAATTATGCAACAGACGCCTATGAATCTGTCACCATCTGGCCCCACTTCCTGGGTAGGATGACAGGTCCTGGTGACTGCCTTTGAGGGCTGAGAGGGGTGCATCGAAGGGGAAGGTGCCACGCTTGGTATGGGGCCTTGGGGCTGGGGCTGCACGTCCTCATCTGCAGCGAGAAGAATGAAGGGGCAGTGTGAGCATCGATGAGACAGTAGTGGCAAGTGCCTGACCCCGAGTAGCTCTCAGTTCTCAGAGGGGCTGGAGTGCTGTCCCCACAGGCAGGCTGTCACTGCCTGTGTCTGGAGAGCAGAGCAGAGAGGGCACAATTCCACGGCCCAGCAACCTTGGCAGGGGGTTTAGAGTTCCCACTTGGCAGATGGGGAGACTGAGGCTCTCAGGAGCTCGGAAACGTGCCCAAGGTCCCATAGCATCTGCGTGAGGGAGGGGTTCAGTGCTGGGCTGCTGCGGCTCCAAAGCCCTCCCCTTTTCACACCAGCACCTCGCAAACCGCAATTTTTCGCCAGCTGTTGATGTGACCATAACGTCCCCCTGGCTTGTCCTCCTGGGAGCTTTGCACTGGGCTCTACTTGTGGGTCCGCAGCAGCTCTTAATGTCTCTGGTGATTTGAAGCTCAAACCAGCCTTTCCAGCTGGAGAGGGGGGCTTTTAAAGTGAATGATTTTCTGTGCCCAGATAATAATATCGAACACTATAGCTATGTGCCAGGGACTTTCCACACATTATCTTATTTTGGAATTCACACCAACCTTCTGAGGCAGGATCTGTTGTGCCCTCTTGACAGAGGAGAAGCCCGAGGCTCGGAGCCATGAAGGAGCTGCCCAAAGCCACACGGCTGGCTGATGGTAGAGGCAGGATTCGAACCTGGGCCTGTCAGACAGCAGAAACCCGTGCTTCTGCGAGTTGGCTTTGGAACATGGGACTGTTACTCTTCTGATGTCCTCTTCTGACTTTTATTTAAGAAGCCCATATGAGGGGCCAGATTCTTCTATTAGAGGCAGTGCATTCTAGGCTGGGAGCTTTGAGAAAATCCCAAAGGCCAGTGCCCTGGGCTGGCTCCTGGCAGGTGCCTGAGTTATGGGCAACCGTGGAAAGGGTGGGACAGTCCAGGAAGGGGTGGGAGGTGTGGCCTTCAGGGGATCCAGAAACACCCATGGGGATCCATATCCAGGCTCTTTAACAAGCTAGAAGCTTCTGAGCCGCTCCCACTACTCTGCTTCTCATCTGCCATCAGACCTGAGGCCACACCTCCTAAATAACTCTTTCTGTCTCCCTGCCTCCACTGGGCACAGCCCCATCACTGCTCACCTGGACCACGTCAGTGATCCCCCTTGGTGTCCCTGCTTCCGCCATCACCCCTGTCATCCGTTCTCCCTGAAGTCAGAGGGATCCTGTTGGAACCCAAGGCAGAGTATGTCCCACCTCTGGTGAGAAAGCTGCCATGCATTCCCCTTAGCTCTTAGAATAAACTGCAAGTCCCTGTCACGGCACCCATGGCTCCACATAGTATTTCCCATTAATCTCTCCACTTCAGCCACCCTGTTTCCAGAACGCACCCCGCTGGTCCCCACCTCAGGGCCTTTGCACTTGCTGTGCATGTGACCTAGGTTTCTCAGCCCCTAGACCGCACAACTACCTCATTCTTGGCTCAAACGTCACCCTCTCGGGGAGGCCCTCCCTGACTCCCCAGCACTAAAGAAAACCTGTTTTTCCCGCATTCAACCTTGGTACCCCTGAAGTCCAGTCCACGCAGTGGCCAGGGGAGCTTTCTGAACCCTCTCAGCAAGGTCCTCCCCCACCTAAATCCCCTCTGTCTGGAATCCCTACACCCTGACACCTCCCCCCACACCCCTCCCAAGCCTCCAGCCCCCTGTGCAAAGCCCTGGATGAGGCTGCTGCTGCCGGACCCTCCTTCCTCCCTCTTTCTGACATCATAGCCTCACTCCTTCCAGACTCAGATAGCTCCCTGGGGGCAGCAGGTAGGCCAGGGTCGCTCGACCATGGGTGGGCTTGTTCTCTGTGGTGGGGGTCTGCCCTGTGTTGAGCAGCACCCCTGGCCTGCACCCCCATCTCCAGCATGATAACCTGTAATATCTTCAGACTTTGCTGAACTCCCCAGGGGGAGCAAAATCAGCCTGGTTAGGAACTGGGCTTGGTTTCTGTCCCTGTTGTTGCCTCTTTCAGGAATATTCCCTCCCGACCCTCCCCCCTCATCCTGTTCACTCCTCTCTGTACCTCAGGTCCCTTTAGACGCCACCCACCGCGAGCGTTCCAGCCCCAGGCCAGGTCAGGAGGCCTGTAGGTGCTCCCTGATCTGCCATCAGACACCTGGTGATGCTATCTTGAAGCTGTCAGGTCTCTACTTGTGTTCCCGGGGCGAGGCGGGGGACGTCAGCTCCACAAGGACGGGCACAGTGTCTGTTCTGTTCATCACAGTGTCCCCAGCCCCACAGGGCCTGGCATAGGGCTCAGTCCACATTTTACACTCCCTCACCCCTTCTCTGTCCCCTGTCATCCTGGCAGCCGACGAGTCCAAGGCCACGCGACACACAGGGGTCAGAGACATGGAAGAGAATCAGTCATGGTTCCGGGGTCCAGCCGGCTCGCACTCGGGGGGCAGAGACAAGCACATCCCTTTCAGGTCAAAGCTGCAGTGGGGAAACACAAGGAGGCACTGAAGCCAAAATATGAGAAGGTGGAGTCTGGATGGGCTTCCTGGGGGAGGGAACATTCTGGAAGGTAATATCTAGAAAACTTAAAAAGATGAAGTGTCAGAGTACTGATTGCACAGTATTATGAAGGTACTTCAAAATGCTTCATTTTATGTGATGTGACTTTCACTTCGATTTAAAAAAGAGAATAAAAAACAGTGCAAACAGGGTTCCAGTTTGAGGAAACAGAATGTGCGAAAGTCTGGAGGCTGGACAGAGAGAAGGGCGCGGAGAATTGCTGGTTGTTTCAGGGCTGCTGCTGGTGGTAGTGGTGGGCCGTGGCTCTGAGACAGGAGGCTGGGCAGGGGCCTGTGGCCGCCAGGAAGAGTTCATATTTTTTCTGTTGAGTTGAGAGCCATGGAAGGTTGTAGGGGGAGGAAGCACTGGATATGACTTGGCTGCATGAGGCAAAGGAACTCTCACTGGGCGAGGATTGGAGCAGGGAGAGCAGAGAGGAGGCGACAGCCACAGTCCCTGTGAGAGAGGACAATAGCCTGGCCTGGGGGTGAGGTGGGGGAGGGGGCCTGGAGGTGAGGATACGTGGTCCCGTCTGAGAGATATTTAGGGCCCAAAACTGACAGTGATGACGGTTTGGTTATGGGTGGCGAGAGGCGGAGCTTCGAGGACAATGGCCAAGTAGCCTAGGTCAGAAACCCCCCTGGAATCTGGCCCCTGCATCCCCCTGGGGACCGAGCTCTGCCCCCCTCCCAGGGCCTCTGCTTCCCCTCCAGCCTCCTCAGGCGTGGCCTTGGCTCTCCCACAACATTCTGTGTGACCCCTGGTCAATTCTCGGGGCCCATTTCTGGGGCATCTTTGTGTCTTCCTCTCCAGGAAGAACATGAAGGAGCAGGAAACTACCAGCTCAGGCTGAGAACCTTGAAGAACCTGTCCTGCTGGCCTCACCTACCCCTCCCGGTGCTCAGGAGGCAGAGGGGGCACCCCAGGACAAGGTCTTCCCCACCTGAGGGTCCCGTGGGGTCCAAACCTGCCATCCCAGGGGTCACAACCCCAGGCCTGGCCTTGGACTCTGAGCCCCACACTCTGGCAGAGGCTGCCCAGTCCGGGGGGTGAACAGCCTCCCTCAGCAGCAGAGCTCGGTGGTCAAGGGCATGGGGGCGAGAGACAGACCTGGGTGCATATCCCAGCTCAGCCCCTTCCTGCTGTGCAGCTAGAGCAAGGGACATAACCTCTCTGACGCCCAGAGAGAAAGAGGGCTGGCCAAGATGTCACACTTCACACAAGTGGGGCTTTTTCCCATGAGGGGTTATGAGTCTTGGTTCACAAAGAAACTGTGTGAATTTTGTTGTTTTTTGCAAATTGAACTTAATTTCCATTTTGCGCCATCATTCTGTCAGGGTGGTGGAAACTTCACTGGGTTGGGGGGTCAATTCTTTCCTTTTCCCCTTTCCGCCACCTCTTCCCTACTTCTCTTGGGTTCCTGTCCTTTTGTGAGGTGGAGGTGCTGGGGACAGGAGTAGGGTAGGGACATGGGTTTGGGATGGGCTAGTTCTCACCTCTGAGGCCCCATGTGGTACTGTGGCTGTCCCTTCCCCATAGCTTGTGTCCTCGGGGTCCTTTGGCTGTTTCCTGGCCATGCCTAAGGGCTGGCTGGAGGCTGCCTTTCCAGAATCCCAGAGAAGCCATTGCTACTGAGGTTCTGGCCTCCTGGAGCTCAATCTCAGGCCTTGGCCACACCCGCCTCTCTCCTCACTGCCCTAGCCCCAGAATCTGCCTCTGGTTCTGGAAGGGGGAGCCTTGCTCTCTGCAAGATGCTTTTTTCCCAAATATGAGTTCTCCGTGCTCCCCTTGGCTTTTGAAACTCCAAAGCCAGGAAGCCTCCTGGGATTTCTGCTCTTAGTGTCCACCCCTTCCCAGGAAGCACTGAGCCGGAACTGGCTCAGCTACCTTCTGTGGGGTAGGGGCCCGGGCCGGGGGGCGGGGCAGGGAACGCAGAGGAGGAGGAAATATCAGTTAATGCAGCATTCCCTAACATTTTGGTCTCAGGATCCCTTTACATAGTAAACAAACAAGGGAAGACTCAAGGACCTTTTGTTTGAGCGGATTACCTCAATCGATCTCCGCATTGGAAATTAAAAGTAAGCAATTTATACAATATTTTATTCATTTCAAAAAATAATAAATCCAGTCCGTGTTAATGTAATTAACAGATTTTTGTAGTAAATAGCTATATATTTCAAAATTTAAAAAAAAAAAAAAGCAGCGAGGAAAGTGGCCTTAGTGGTCCTGTTCACCTTTTGCAACTTTCTCGAATGGTTGCCGTAATCGGAGACACCTGGGTCGTCGTAGCTGCTTCTACATTCAGCCTGTTGTGATATTTTGTTTTCTTTGAAGTTTCTGAAGCAAACTCGGCCGCACGGAGGCACACAGCTGGAACGGGGGAAAGCTGTCGTATCGTGATATTCTTCGATGCTACACCAAAGCTCACCAGTGGCAAGTTTCTGAAAGTTCACTTCAATATGGGATCTAAATGCCTATGAGTGAACTTTTCAAACTCTTCACCCTCACGTGAGATGAGCGTGAAAAAGGCCAATCGTCATGGGAACTCTCTGAAAGGGTCTTGGGAACCCCCAGGGATCCTTGACCACACTTTGAAAACAACTGAGTTCCCCAAGAAGAAAAACAGACAGAAAGCTGTTGGTTGACTCCCATGAGAGAGAATCCGTGTTCAGTTGCCACTTCCACTGCCTCCTGGCTGTGTGTCCTCGGGTGGGTCGCTTTGCTTCTCTATACCTCAGTTTTCTCATCTGTTAAATGGGAATAGCAAGGCCTACCAGACAGCATGATAACATACATGCTTGCTGCCAGGACACATGAAAAGCACAGGGTAAATGCAAAGGGCTTATTCAAATACCCGTCCTTCATCCTCGCATACTCCATCCTGCCACAGGGCCTTTGCACTAGCCATTCCTTCTGCCTAAAACCCCATGTTCCCTGGCTTTGCCAAGAGAACCCCTTCTCATCTTTCAGCTCTCAGCTCAAGTGCTTCCTCTTCCAGAAAGCCTTCCCTGACCTTCCTGGAATGTCAAACACCCCTATCAGACACCCCAGAGCATGGTTGACGTTTACATTTTTTTTAGTCATTAGGTGATTATCTGTCTCTTACCAGGCCATGAGTCCAGGTTAATTTTTGCCTTCCACCTTAGTAGTGCTTGTGTGGACTGAATGCTGTTGAAAGAATGTTAGGTGTGGAGTGTCATCTTTAGTGATCCCTTGGTCTTTCCATCCTTGGAATATGGGAAGGCTGAGTTTCATGAGGTGCTGCCTCCCCAAGCTCCCACCTTCTCCGCTAAGAGCTGGTTTGCACCGGGCATAGGGGAGGCAGGGGTCCATGCTCCAGAGCTGTAGGGTTCTTCTACCTGGGCCCTCTTTGTACCAGGTCCCCTACAGTCTTTGGAGGTTACATCCCCTCCCCCAGCAGCTCTTTTCTTTCTTCAAGGGGTTCCCTACCCTGAGCCCCAACAGTCTCTCAAATGTCCACGCTGGCAAACCCGCTGCTCCTTCTGTCCAAACATCCTGTTCCCTCTCCCCACTTCCCCTTTAAGACGGGCTCAGCCAGGATTTCCTCTCTCTACCCCATGCCTGGACCGTGTCCCTGTGTCCCTGTCATCACAGCACAAGCTGCCTTGTCTATTTGTTCTCTTCTCTCCATCCCCGCCCCCGAGCTAGGCAGCGTGTTTGGCAGGGAGGGGACAGTGTTGTCTTTGCTCCTCCAGGATCAGGGCATTGGGCCTGGCCTCCTGTACGCGTCCAAAGCATTTGCTGAAAGGACAGTAGAAGTTTGTGGCGGCAGCAGAGGGGGTTGTAACAGATTGTTTGGGACTGCAAGTAATAGAAACTCAGCTCAGACCAACTTAACTGTAAAGGAAATGTACTGGCTCCCATAAACAAAAGCCTAGCAAAAAATGAGCTTCAGGCTGGGTTCAGTCAGGACTCTCATTCTTTCCCTCCGCGTTTCGCCCAGCTCTGTGATTCCATGTGTGGATTTTTTTTTCTCTAGCTGGTTTTCTTCATGGTATTAAAATGGGTACAACAATTCCAGGCCTGATTCTGTTAAGATGAAGACGATTCCTTTGAGTGGCTTTTAAGAGTGCTTGGAAGGCATCTTTTCCAGAAGCCCCCAACACTGAGTGTCCTCTAGACTCAATGGACCAAACTGGTTCCATGTCCATCCCTGAGCCAGTAGCCACAGTTGGTGGGTGAGATTTAGGAAATTACCTTACATTTGGTGCCGGAGAGGGTCAGCTCCCACCTTTCACACTCCATGAGAGCTGTGGCCAGTCTCTCAAACCAGAGTAGTCACCAAGAGAAGGGGGCAAGAGAGTCAAAACACTCGCTCCAGGAGCTTAATTATATTAAAATCTGGAGAATTTGTTCTTTGGGCGAAGAACAATCCAGGGAAAACTTTGCCGAACGTCTAGCTCTTTCACTAGAACCTTGTATCAAAGGTAGGACGATAACAGATTTTTTTGCTCTCTGATGGAATTCCGTCGGCCGAACCCACAGCCAATTCACAAAGCCACAAATGACTTGACCGAATATTTTTTTAAATATGTTTGTTTTTCTGATTATGATAACAATATGTGCTTGCTGCTAAAATATTTAAATAACGTAGAAAAGTATTTAAAACAGTGGTTTTCAACGGACAGTGGTTTTGTTCCCAGGAGACCCATGACAATGTCTGGATGCCATTTGGGTTGTTTTGGGGAGGGGGGGTTGCTGCTGGCATCTGGTGGGGAGAGACCCGAGATGTCGCTAAACTTCCTACAATGCCCTGGACCGTCCCTTGAAACAAAAAATTATCTGGTTCCAAATGTCAATAGTGCCAAGTTTGAGAAACTCTGACTTAAAGGACAAATTACTGAAAATCCTACCACCCAGAAATAAACGCTGCTGACATTTCAGTAAACCTCCTTTAGAACACTCTCGAAGCACGCACAACTTAGCACAAATTAGAACGTGCACGTGAACCTTTTTTTCTCTACAACATGTTGTGGCATTTTTCTAGATTGCCATTTTTATTAGTACTTTATGACAATGTAATACAATTTTTGTATTTATTTAATGCAATTTAATTTTTAATATAGTATTTAATTAAGTTTACCATTGTTTTCTTAGTGAGTCCTCTGTAGTTTTTAGCATTTTGGGTTTCTTCCCCCAGTTTTTCACTATTATAAACATTGCTGTCAGGAACACCCTTATCCATGGAGACTGTATGGCCTATCATATCCTTAGGGTAAATGCCCCAAAGCTAAATTTCTGGGTTGCTTCAAAATTTCTGCCCATTGATGTCACGGTGCGTACTGCCATTCTATGCCAATTTGATAAGTGGAAAATGACCTATCATTGCAACCTTTTTTTAAAAGATTTTATTTATTTATTTGACAGAGATCACAAGTAGGCAGAGAGGCTGGCAGAGAGAAGGGGGGAAGCAGGCTCCCCGCTGAGCAGAGAGCTCAATGCGGGGCTCGATCCCAGGACCCTGAGATCATGACCCAAGCCAAAGGCAGAGGCTTAACCCACTGAGCCACCCAGGTGCCCCTCACTGCAACTTTTATTTCCTTTTCCTTGATTACTGAGAGGGTGGATCTTGTCTTCATAGGATTGCCTGCCTTCTGTATTTCTTTGTGAACAGTCCATTTTATAATAAGGTGCGTACCTTTTCTTATTGTTTTGCAAGAACTCTTTGTATATTAAAGATATTAACCCTTTCTAAGAGTTTCATAATTGTTGATATTAGAAGCCTCCTTTCCTTTCTTTCTTTCTTTCTTTCTTTCTTTCTTTCTTTCTTTTTTTTTTTTTTTTTTTGTTCTCTTGTGCTTTCGAAGGATGTGCCTAACGTTCTGGCAAGCTTTTCATGAATTACATTAGGAAATAACTTTTGTAACAAACCCATTTAACAACCATTCTTTGTTCCCGCCTCCTGATAATGCTCAGAGCCACAGCGGCAGCCTTTGCCCAACTCTGTGTCGTTAACCCTTGATCTTTTCCTGCTGAATAGCCGATTGCTTTCCAGAGCTGGGAGCACAGTTTCATTTTCACCTTCCCGCGGATGGAACAGCTGCTGACTCTGTGCCAGACGGCTGTTTACATAAGAAATGATTTGATTATATTGTACAACCAATGGCGGCCTTTCTCAGAATGAAGAAGCCAGAAACATATAATCAGAGCCATTAACTATGTACAGAGAAATGCAGCCCACTCTAAATTTCCCACCAACCATAATCACCATTTTCCAGGGAAAAATAAGAACAGGGCTATGGTTTCCTACCAAAACGTGTTAAGGGAAAGACAAAAGGAGATTGTAGCATTAGCCCAGTTGCGCTCTCCAATGAGACCCGACTGGACTCAAATGCCAGGTTGGTAACTGGTGATCTTGGGAACCTCACTCACCTGCCCTGAGCTTCTGTTTCTACCATTTGTAAAATAGGCTATGATAATAGTATCCGTCTCAGAGGGTCGTTGAGAGGGTTACACGAGAGAATGCATAACGAAGCACTTTATCTATCAGAATGGGTTCAGCCACAAGGAATAGAACACTTGACTAAAGGTGGCAAAGAAGAAACGTTAAGAGAAAAGATACTTCTGAGGTGCTAAACAGACCTTTGGAGGTAAATTAGCAGCATAACTAAGTCAGCCATTGCTGTCAGTCACCTTCAGACAAGTAAAAAGAAAATAAAAGGGAAGAGAGATTCATAATCTTATCCAATAAAGTTGTTTAATTGGAAGGTGTAAACAAAAACTCATAATCTTTCCATTTCCTACCTAGCAATTTACGAATGTGTGTCCTTGTGGTTTCAAGGTGGCTGCTGCAGCTCCGGGCATTGCATACAGACCTAATAACATCAAGTAAAGGAGAGGAGGGGCATCTCCTCCTCCTGCCATGGGTCTACTTTTATGAGGGAGAAAATCATTCCCAGATGTCCCCTTGTAGACTTCCCATTAGCCAAGATTGCATCCCGTGCCCAATTCCAAACCAATCACTGAAAGTGAGGGAATTGAAAATTCCCACAATTGGCTCAGATCCATTCTAACTCACTCTGAGGCTGGGGAAGGGAATGGCCACTGACCCCGAGCCCCTGGCTACCCCGAGCCCCCGGCTAGATGTGCATCTAGCAAAGCTGGACCCTGCCAGCAAAGAGGATGTGAGTGGGCCATCACTGTGTCTACCAGGAGAAAAGTTCCTGGCATATATCACGTGCCCCAAAGGCTAGCATTTGGCAAGCTCTGGCCTGGGAGTTCACACCTGAGAGAGCTGCACAACTGGCCAGGGAGCCCCTCAACGGGCCAGACCCCTGTATCCAACTACTCTCTCACCATCTCTACTTTGGGTGGCCCATAAGAACGTCAAGTCCAATACACCATATTTGAACTTGGGGTCTTCTCTTCAAATCACCTCCCTGTTGTTGGCCTCTGTTGCTCAAGCCGGAAACTGGCTGGCCCTTGAGACTCCCTGTCCCTGCTGTCTCTCACCATCTACCCTTGACTGTCTCCGCCTCTACCATCGTTTTTCACCTGCCCCTCCTGTTCCCTGGGCTGCCCTCCGCACAGTTCCCTCTGCCTGGAATTCTTCCCCCTGCTGGTCCCCATCACCTTTCTCAGGGAAGCTCCTCTGACTCCCCTAGGTTCCCCGCCCCCCACTTTGTGTTCCCTCAGAGCCTCGAACACCTTCCTGCCTTGCCCATACCACACTTCGTATTTACGTGTGCGACTGTGTGACTCACCTCACCCCGCCAGGCTGCAAACTCCACGCGGTAGGAACCCGGTCTGTTACGTTCCCTGATAATCCGCAGTGCCTGGCACATCACAGCGCTTCAGCTTTTTCAAATAAACGAAAAAAACATCCATTCCTCACCCCATCGCCAGAGAGATCTTTCAAACCACCTCCCCCGCCTGCCTCGGGCCTTCCAATGGCTCCCCTGTACCCTCAAGGCAAAATCCAAAGGCTTTAACGGGGTTTTTCCAGGCCCTTGCGGGGGGATCCTGCCCTGCCCCCACCCCTGTCCCCTCTTCTTCTACCCTGGTGCTTCCTCTCTACACTCCAGCCACCACCAGCTTCTTTAGGTATCTCGAAAACCCCATGTTCTCCCTCACCCCTCCGGATGTGCCCAGATGCTATATCTCTGCCTGGAAATGGTGTCTAGAAAAATCCTCCTCATTGTCAAGACGCCATTTAAAATTTGCCTCCTCTGCGAAGCCCTCCACACCTATCCCCACAAGGCCAGGTTAAACACCTCTGAGGCCCTCCCAGCAGCATGTGTTCACTCCTCCGCATCCCGCAGGCTACCCTCTGAGCCGCTATAACAGAGCCCCACAGTGGCTCGATGGGGCAGGACATTATTTCCAGCGGGGAGGTGGAAGGTGCAAGGTTGGTGAGTTGCTTTAGTTCTGCAAGTCCATTCTGGAAAACCCGGTTCCTTCAATCTAGGTCTCTGCCCTCCTCAAGTGAGGTCCAGAACGGCTCTGAAGGTCTTCCAACACACGCCACATTCCGCTCAGCAGGAAGACAGAGAGGGTCATTCCTTGTAAGGGCAGGACACAGAAGTGGCTTCACATCACTTCTCCTTACATTCCGTCGGCCAGAACTTAGTCATAGGTCTCCAGCGAACTGCACAGGAGGCTGAGAAGTATAATCGTTCCCCGGGCAGCGTGCACCCTGCTAACCCTCCAGAATCCTCTGGGTATGAGGAAGAAGATGACGGAGGACGGTGGGTGCTGGCGGGCCCTGCCACACTCACCCTCAGCACAGAGCGCAGTGTCACCTGCTTGGTGCGAGGCGGCCAGCGCCCTGAGGGCAGGGACCGTGCGCGGTGGTCACTTTTTCACCCCCAGCCACAAGCAGCATCCCCGACACACAGCAAATGAGAAGAAACGGCAGAGGCCGGAAGTGCAAACTAGAGAAACTGAGTCACGCCCTAGTTCAGTTCCACACATGCACTCTGGGCACCTCTTGCACCTAAGATCCTGGGACTCGCAGCCTGGTCCAGGTGTCAGGGGGTCAGCGAGGCTAGCGTGGCCCAGCAGAATCCCAGCAGACGCTGGGTCTGGGGCTGCAGGACCCCACCTGCTGGGGGAGCCAAGGAATCCCAGGCACTGGCTCAGAAAGAGAGCAGAGCCCACAGCCAGAAGGAGGAAGCCCCATGGGTGCCCCACAGGTGGGGCAGGTCGTAAATCCTAATCCCACCTGGCTTTGGGCCCGCCGCACTTCCTGCCCTGCCCCAGCTTTATCTGCCTTTGGGTCCAGCCCCGAGTACTCGCCCTTCCCTCTTTTCCTGAGGGGCTGGGTAGGGCTCTGCTCCCCGAGGGCAGCCCGGAAAACTCGCCTGATATGGGCACTGCGGACTCCAGTCCCTGATCCATGGGGTATCTACGGAAGGGAGAACAAGCTTCCCTCACCCTCCATCCTAAGGGCTGCGACCTGGGATTAAGGAGAAGCAGGTTTAGCTTCGAGAGCCTTGGGTTCAAGACCCATCTTGGCGCTTCCCCTCGGCACGACTTCACCTCAGCTTTCTTATCCGTCAAATGGGCCCCCTCAGCCCTAAGGGGCTTCTCAGGGTTGGTGTAAGACACGGCTGGGAAATGGGGCTTTGGGGCCTCGGGTCCTCTAGAGAAAAGCTGGTTATTTGGGTCCTTAATAGGGTACTATCGAGGCGATCCAGGCTAAGAACTGGCACACCATGAGCCCGTGTGTCTTGTCCAGGGTAAGGGGCAGCGCGAGAGCTCAACATTTGGTGAATGAGGGAATCGAGTCTCTCCCCCTCCCCTGGCTAACAGCTGTGCAGGGGCTTCTGACCACGTGTGGGAATAGACTAGAACTCCTGCCACGGGGGCCAAGGCCCTGCATATTCTACCCCTACCTATTTGCCTCTCTGACCTCAAGTGTCCCGTCTGTTCCTCCCTCTGCTCACTCCATCCCAGCCGCCTGGCTCCTTGCCCTTCTCACGTGTGTCTAGCGGCTCCAGCTTTCCTGCCTTCATGCTGCTGTTCCCTCTGCCTGGATCTCTCTTCCTTGCTGCTCCAGCTCCTCCTTCGGCTCTGCACCTAGATGTCACCTTCTCATTCTCCCCAGAAAGCCACAGCTCGCCCAGGCAGCCCCCAACAGCAGCATCCGACTGATGGCTCAGCCCCAGTCAGCAGCATCCTAACACCATTTTACAAACTTTGACCTCACGCGTCCTTCGTGTGATCCTTTGCTGTCTCTCTCCTCCAGCTGAGCACGGGGACCCTGGCTATCTTGGCCTCCACTGTATCCAGCCACAGAGGGCCCGGCACAGAGCAGGTGCTCAGGAAGTGTGTACCGACTCAATGAATACATATTTAATGCGAAGGACAGGGGAACTAGCATTTTTGAGCTGCTCCTACGTGTCAGCCACATCATTGTGTCCTTTGGCTATCATGAGTCACAGCCTGGTCGGAATTATCATCCCCGTTTCACAGCTGGAGAAACTGAGGTTTCAGAATCAGGAAGCAGCTCTATCGGGGTCACTCCAATAGGAAGGGGCAGGTGTTGGATTGGAAGCCAAGCCGCGGTCGGGGGGATATATTTGCAACCTAAATACAAAGATCCTGAAGGTAGCAATGGGTTACTGGGGGCACACATCTCTCAGAACTCAACAACTGTGCGCTGGAAATGAGAGGTTCCAGCCAGGGATGACTTTGCCCCCCAGGAGAGATTCGCCGATGTCCTGAAATGTTTGTGGTTGTCATGACAGGCAAGGAGGTGCTAATGGCATCTTGGGGTAGAAGCCAAGGATGCTGACAGCATCCCGTGATGCTGTGGGGACGTCAGGTTCCCCAAGGAGATTCGAACCCAAAATGTCCATTGTACCAAGACTGAGAAACCCTGCCTTAAAAGGATGCAGTTTACTGTACATAAACTACACCTGAATAAAGTCAGTTTTTTAAAAAAAGGATTTATACCTAGAATAAAAAGTTTCTCATGCCTTTCTCAGGAAGGAAAACAACAGCTCAGTAGAAAACAATGACCAGATGATTTAAAAAGGCAAATTATCAGAAAGGGCATCTGGGTAGCTCAGTCAGGTGAGCGTCTGACTCTTGATTTCAGCTCAGGTCATGATCTCAGGGTCATGGGATCGAGCCCCATGTAGGACTCTGCACTCAGTGTGAAGTCTGCTTAGGATTCTCCTCTCTCCCTCCCCCTTTGGTCCTCCCCCTGCTTTCTCTCTCTCTCTCTCTCTTATAAAAAAAAAAAGACAAATTAATACATCAGAAAATACAGATAGCCAATACATAAATGATAGTATGATAAATACATAATATTATAATCAGATAGTACCTCCACACTAATCATGGAAAAATGCAAATTATGACAAGAATGAATTTTTCCCCCAATGGGAAGAAAAAGAATTTTAGTGACAGTACCGTGGCTGGTGAGTGTGCAGGAAGTAGGGCCTCTCTGTACACGGTCAAAGGGAGTATAAACTGGCAAAACCCTAGTGTTGATTTGGGAACACTTCCAGGATTTTAAATGCACACACTCGTCTACCTGAGCCTTCTAGTTTTGTAGCAACGCATCTGGGCATCCAGAGTGCTGTGCGAAGACATTCACGGAGGCACTGCTTAGAATGGTGAACATTTTGGGAGAAAAGCTAAATTTCTACGAACGTGGGATTAGATAGATCAGTTGTGGTACATCCACCCCATGGAACACTACACAGCAGATCAAAGTTATGATAAGGTAAAACTCTAAATGCCTATTGTTAAGTGAAAAAAAAAAAAAAAAAGGCCAGGTACGAGACCTCATTTACAGTCTGTTCCCATGTGGATAACACACAACGAATCTGAGGCAGAGCCAATGGCACTTGCCCACCATCCATCACCCCGTTTCCTCACAAATAGGACCCTGATTTTGAAGGGGATGGCAATGGGTTCAAGAAGATGATCACCTCCCCAGCCCCTCTTGCAGGCACGCACGTACGACGGGGTGGCCACGTGACCCGATTCTGGTCAATGAGAAGTGACTAGAGATTTAGCATGTGAAACTTTGGAAAGCTATCATATCTTGATCAAAGTGGGGACTCAGGTGGCACAGCCCTTGCCCCTTCCCTGCCCTCTTGCCTGTGCTGAGCGGACAATGCCAGACAGGGAAGCAGTCCACTTGAGCTATGGGCTTGAAAGTCATGTATCTAAGTGGGAGACTGAGAAACTGCTCATTGATGGTGTCCACCTCTGGAATTCCTTCCAGACAAGAAACATGAAATCTTTTGCTGGCAAAGCCACTGTTACTCGTTCCTTGAGGCCAAAGGCAATCCTAGAGAGAAAGGAAGCCTACAGTAGGAAGTATGTTGCTTGCGTTTTTTGTTTTGTTGTGGTTTTTTTTGCAACAGAAATGTACTCAAGTATTATTTGTATGGTCAGGATTTTTAAAAGCTAAAATATATATCAAATACAGCCTAACTGGCTAGAGTCTAGGGCCCCTTGAAATTCCTTTTCAGAAAGCGTTTGCCGACTGGTTCAAGTCCTTCTGAGCCAGGCAAAAGTGCCAGGGAGTAAGTGGAAGGGCATCCAGAAGCTTTCCCCATGGCTGCCTGATGTAGAGGCTGGGGTGCTGACTTCACAGGGGAAATCTTGCTCCATTTTCCTGGTAAGAAGACTCCACATCTCTGGCCTTGGAAGGGAGGCTTGGGGCTCCAACTGGCCAACCCACTTCAAAACTGTCCCCACTTCAAAAGTGGACGCTGTGACCTCCGGCATAGATGTGAGACCCCCCAGGCAGTGGCCTGGCTGCGTCTCCCACCTGTTTGTCTTCCTCTTCCCAGAAGCAGGGCTCCCTTTATCTAGGGCCAAAGTCCCCTGGGGAAGAGGATGGAATGTCACCTGTCATCATGGGGTTGATGAGTCACCTCCTACTGGCTGGAGGCCCCATCAGCCTGACCTCTCCCTTTTGTACCCTCGTTTTCCCTTGTGTGTGTGTGTGGTGGGGAGCATGGGCACGTCCCCTAAAAATCACGACACTGACAGCCACCATCTCTGGGGTGCTGACTTGGAACCAGACCGTGGAAGATTAAAGACACAGCGTGGGACATGGACCCCTGGGTTCAATCTTGGCTCTGACATGACCTGACCTGATGGCCTGGGAAGTCTGTTAAGTCCTCCTGATATGCCTTCACGAATTCGGCAAGTCTTATTAACCAGCTGCTCTGCACCATAGAGGTGCTGAGGGCGCTAGTGGACATTCCGGAGACAATCCCTTGTGCAACACAGCGGGTGGAGACCCTCAAAACTGGTCATGATAATGATATTAACAAAACTTAAAATTGCACAGGTCAGTTGGTGATGGATTCCCTGGAGAGAAGGCGGGCAAGGAGTGCTGGTGAAGGGGGCTTATTCATTGAAACAGGGCTGTCAGGGAAGCCCCTGAATACATTCACATCCGAGCAAAGACCTGAAGGAGATGCGAGAGAAGCCATGTCGTTATCTCTGGGAAGAGAGTCCCAGGCAAAAGGAACAGCAAGTACAAAGGCCCTGGGACTGCAGCCTGCCTGGTAAGTTCTAGGGGCAGGGAGCAGGCCAGTATGGCTAGAGGGGAGTGGTCAGAGAGTCAAGGTAGGGGCCCACCATGCAGGACCTATGGACCACTGTGAGGACCTTCTCTCTTACTCTGGGTAACACAGGAGCCCCAGGAGGGTGTTGAGCAGAGACATGATCTGACTTCCTTTAGTTAGGGAGAAATGGCAGAATGGGGGAGATAGTTTGGAAGGCACTGCCATAATCCACGTAAGCACTGGGTGACTCACGCCCGGGTGGGGCTCCCTTCTGAAGGCTGATGGATGGGATGAAGGGGGGTTGGGGGTTAGAGACACAGAGGAGTCAGTGAGGACACTCAAGTGGCTGGCCTGAGTCCCCGGAAAGATAGAGGTGGCATTTTCCAGAGCCAGGAAGGCTGCAGGAAGGGCAGGGTCATGCAAGAGTGCAAGAAGTTCTGTTTCTTACCTGGAGGTCTGAGTTGTAGACTAGACACGTTGAGTGGCAGCTGGATATTCAAGCCTGAGTTCAGGTGACACACCCCAGCAGAAGATGTATGTGTGGAGATTTTTGGCATGGAGACGACATTTAGAGACTCAGTGTCTTCCTCTGTAAAATGGGATTAAACAGCATGTGCTTTGCAAGGCTACTGCGAGGCTTGTTAAGCATTGACAAGCCCCTCGCAGGGAGGAAAATGCAGGTAAATGTCAGCTCTAATAACTCCATACTCCACTCACTGCATTCCTTTTTTTTTTTTAAGATTTTATTTATTTACTTGACAGAGAGAGAGAGACAGATCACAAGTAGGCAGAGAGGCAGGCAGAGAGAGAGAGGAGGAAGCAGGCTCCCCGCCGAGCAGAGAGCCCGACGTGGGGCTCGATCTCAGGACCCTGAGATCCTGACCCGAGCCAAAGGCAGAGGCTTTAACCCACTGAGCCACCCAGGCGCCCCCACTCACTGCATTCTCCTGAGGTCATTATCATCACCATCATCTTTGATTTTACAGATAAGGAAATGGAAGCTCAGAGAGGTTAAGTGACCGATCAAAGGTCACACAGCCAGCAAACGGCAGAGCCCGTTTCAGAGGCTGTACTTAGAGTCTTGCTCTTGGGGTGCCTGGCTGGCTCAGTCCATGGAACATGTGAATCTTGATTCCTGGGTCATAGGTTCAAGCCCCACATTAGGCATAGACATTAATTAATTAATTAACTTTAGAGTCCTGCTCTTGATCTTTAACCCTCCTGCTTGCAATCCCAGCACCGGGCCCTTGGATCCTGAGTTGCCCAGGACCTGAGCCAGCCCCTCTAGGGGCACTCATCAAACAGGAGGGGTACTGTGGCCTCAGAGCCTTCTGGTTAAAGGACGTGATCACCTAAGCGATTCAGCTCTGCTCCTACTAGTGATGTGACTCTGGAGCTATGACTCATCTTCCTCGTGCCTTAGTTTCTCCAGTGGTGACACAGGATAACAGAGGCTGTTGGGAGGACTGAATGGGTGGACCCATGCCCAGGAACATAGTGAGTGCTTAGTATATGCAGTTTGTTGGTATCCTTGTGGTTGCTCCTGCCCACTTTCCACTAAATGTGTGTCCCCAGGGTGTGCCAGACTGTCACCTTCTACCCCTTGCCTGGTGTTCCTTTTCTGCCCTGGCTGCAGTGAGCTCCGTGTCTTTGGGTTTCTTGCCCTGAGCCTGCGTTTCCTCCTGCCCCCAGGTGGGACAGTGGCATCTGCCTGGCGTGGAGATTAACAGACATGGTGCCTGCAAAGGACAGTGGGTCGGTACTGCGGCTTGCCCAGAGTGGGTGCTCAGTGTGCACGGACGTTCGCAACAGTCAGAAACGCTGATGCCCTCCCCTGCAGGCTGGAGAAGGCAGCCAGGGAAGGCTCTTCTGGTGGAACACCACTCAGCCATAAATGGAACCAGTTGTGGATCCTTTCAGCAGCCGGGGGGAGCCTTGCAGGCGTCACATTGTGTGGAAGATGATGGATACAAAGAGGACACACTGCGTGGGTCACTCTCTTTGAAACTCTGGATGAGACAGAAGCCCCCGGGGCTGGCGGCACAGAAATTGGTGGTGACCTGGGACAGTGGGTGACAAAGGTCGCCTGGGAAGGAGCCTGGGCAAGCCTGGTCAAGGAATTGTTTGTATCTCATTTTAGGGGGTTGATTTGTAGAATCTGTAAATGTCTATGAATTTTAGGGCAGGTTCATTATTTCCCATTATTTTAAAAGGTGTCATCATAAATGTATTATTATTTTTCTGACCTTCTGTGGCCAACAAGGCCCCCGTTAGCCCCCGTATCCCTCCTCCGTCCTGGCAGAGGGGCAACCTGACATTACAGAGAGCCCTCAGACCCATGGACAAACCTGGTTCTACCCCTTCCTGACTGTCCACCCCAGGAAGGTCACTTAAGCCTCAGTTTCCTCTTCTGTTAAATGGGGCCAATACTGGTGCCTGGGCTGGTGAGATCATTGCCAAGATTCAGACAGATGTGCCGGGCGAGGCCATGGATATGTGAGGTCGTGGAAACAATGAAGCAAACCGAAGAAAGAACACACGCAAGCCGAGGCGGGGGATGGGGTGATCGAGAGTGGGGGGTCTGAAGCCAGAACCCTGGGAATCAGATACTGCTCCGGGGCCAGTCCCCTCTCCTCTCTGTGCCTCATGTCTTTACTGTAAGCTAGGATGCTGCCAGCACCCGGCTCACAGTAGGGCTGTGGCGGGGATTTACGGAGGTGAGGCGAGTCGGAGCGGGGATCGGCACATGGTGCTCCGCAAGTATCAGTCACTGTCGCTGTTCTCAGGGACGGCAGGGAAGGGGCTCGCAGCCTGAAACCTTCGGGGGCTAATTCACAAAGCCCAGTCCTCCGGACTGTGGCCCCGCAGTGGCAGGGGCGTGTAGCTCGGCCACAGCCGGGTTCAGAGTGCCATGCCCCTGTGCCCCGGGCTCCTCCACTTGGCCCCCGCGGCTGGGAAAGAGTGCTTCCTTCCTCTGTTCTGGGTGCCAGGCAGGCCCAGAAACCGCCTGATGTCAGCAGGGCCGGCCTGCCCTCTGATGGAGAGGATGTGGGCGGGTGCCCTGGACACAGATGAGCTGGACAGACGTGCCCTGGGGCGGCACAGTCAGGGCTGATGTGGGCATCACACACCCGTTTCTTATGGAGTTGGCCCCGACCCGGTGTGCCCACGCAGGGCAGCTTCCTGGCAGTGCGGGGGTCACAGTGGGGAGACCCAGGGTGGACTGGGGTCAGGGAGGGTAGTCTGTCCCCACTTCTCAAAATACAGCTGACGGTTGGCTTCCCGGGGCTCTGCCCTCAGGAAGGGCTGCTGCTGTGTGTGTCGCAGGGGACATGGCTGGGGATGTCTGGGGGGGTCCCAGATTGTGCGTACAGATGGGGGTGGCTACGTGTCTAAGCACGTGTGCAAGTGTGAATGTACAGCTTTAAGAGGGCGAGTGAGCATGTGCATGTGTGTTCACGTGGGTGTGAGCAGGTATCCGAGTGCTGTGCGTACAAACATGTTTGAGCATGTGAGCGTGTGTTTGCGTGTGTGGGTAACAAAAGGAGTGTGTGTAATTGCACATGTGAGCATGTGTCCCAGGGTCTGGACCTCCAGGTCGGTGTGTCTGAGCGTGTGGGAGAGCACTGAGTGTGTGTACGTGTGCGCTCTCGTGACACGCTTCCGCATACGCAGCTTCGCTCCGTCACCTGAGACTGCTGGTGGATGGGCGGGGTCCGCGGATCATGTATTCAGAATCTTGTCTGAAGCCACCAAAGAGCTCCGGGGAGAAGGGAGGAGATAAAATCTTCACATGGATCTCTGACTGCTCAGAACAAATGTCAGCAGCCCGTCCCCCGGCCAGCAGAACCAGCCCTGACTGCTTCAACTTCTCATGCCCCCAGCAGCGTCCAAGAAGGCTTGAACTGGGGGCCACTTTAGGGTAGCCTCCAAACCAGACCAGCACATGGTCAGCCTTTTTATCAGCCAGTAATCACAGCAAACATTCATTCATTCATTCATTCATTCACCGATATTTCCTGAGCACCTATAGTGTTCAAGGCACGGTTCCTGGCACTAGGGATGCAGCAGAGAACAAGACAGACAAAAATCCCTTTGCTCATGGTGCTAATATACTGGAGACCAAACAGACCATAAAATAAGTGAACAGCAGATGGAGAGGGTTGATTGGTAGTATGTGCTATAGATAAAAATAAAACAGGAGAGGTAGAGAACACCAGATGGGCTTGCTGTTTTTAAAAGGTTGGTCAACTAAGACGTCAACGGAAAGACAACATTTGGGCAAAGACTTGAAGGAGTGGAGAGGTGAGCCAGGTGGATGTTTTAGGGGAAGAGCATTCTAAGCAGAGGGCATAGCAAGTGCAAAGGCCCTGGGGTGGGCACATACCTGATTTGTTCAAGATGCCCAGGTGGATTTTGTGTGTGTGTGTGTGTGTGTGTGTGTGTGTAACTGGTTATAAAAGCAAAGAGTGCTCATGGAAAGATTAAAAAATAGAGAATGTATAAAGGAGAAATGAAAATCCATAGTAACTGGAGTGGGGAGGAGGGAGATGGGGTAAGAATCAGGGGTGTCTATTGTACAGTTTATTCAATAATCAAAGCGATTTTCCGTTTTGACAAGGTAACAACAAAATGGTACAGCTGTGTCCAACTCCCTCAGCCACAGCAAAATCCCAGCTCTGTGCCTCTCACCCCAGCCCTGACCCATCTGCACACACAGTAGGTGCTTGCTCAAGGGAGCTTCTGCCTTCCATGTCTTCCCAGTTCCCTGAGGCCTGAAGGGGAGAGGGTAGATGGGTGCGAAGCCCCTGATGCAGAGGCTGAGCCCCCAGTCCCTGCAGATCACTGGCCTGGCCCCCAGTGGCCCCAGAAGGACAGCGTTGCCGTTTCCTCCCCCTGCTTTTATGAGCTGTGAAGGAGGCTTGTCCCGCGTTGCACAATTGCTCCTTAATTGTCATTTCCTCTCAGTTATGAATTATGTCATGGATACGGCCACTCACATTATTAAACTTCCACCGAGGCCTTATCGTCTGGACCCTGGCCAGGAACCCGGCCTGACCTACTTTCCCACCGGATTTCAAAACCGCCTCCCTCGGCCTTTTGTTGGACTTTTCCTAAGGAGGGTTCATCATGCCCAAAAGCTTGCCGCTAAAAATAAAAACTAGAACGGGGCAGGGCAGGGCTTGGGGGTGCGGGGGGACACAGCTGGCCCCATGAAGGAAAGCCTGAGGCTGAGAGCAGCCCCCTCGACTGTGGCCAAGCTCCTCCCTGACAGGACAGGACAGGACAGGCAGTCTGTCCTTGGGACACACAGAACAGGCTGTGACACAGACCACAGTCAAGTGTCCCCTGGCTGATTGGATCTAAACTCCTTGTTTCTCAGTCACGGACGGGACGATTGACTTTAGAGTCAGGCCAACTTGGGTTCGAATCCTGATTCTGCTGCTGGCCAGCTCATTCATTCATTCATTCATTCATCCTGTGCATATACTGAGTATCTCCTGAATGCTGGCACAGTGCCAGGCACTGGGGAGATATCCGAGAACAAGGCAGACACAGTCTCTGCCCTCATAGAGCTTCTAACCCTGTGGACAGAAATGGGCATGAAACAGTCACTTTTGCAATATGAGCCATGAAGGAAACAAGACAATGCCGTGGGCCCGATGGTGATAGGAAGAGCATTCACTGAGATGGTCAGGGAGGTCTCTCTGAGGAGGGAGGCCACTTAAGCTAAGACCCCATGGATGAGAAGACCCATGTCTGGGAAGCAGTGCTGGATAAGGGTGAGGCCAGGGAGCAATCCAGTCAGCAGAATGGAAGGGGACATTGCTCCGTCTTGTCCAAAGGCAGGTTGGCACTTAAGAGGGGATGCTCTTCACCCTGGGCATCTCACTTGTCTCAGCCTTGGCCTGGACCTGCCCCTAAGGAGAAGACTCCAAGGAGGGGAAGACAGCAAGTGCAAAGGCCCTGTGGTTGGGAATGCGGCCCATGGGATGGGGCAGAGAGAGCCAGGAGAAGCGTCGGGGATGAGAATGGCATTGTAAAGCTGGTGAGGGCAGATCACAGAGGGCCTTGAAGGCCATGGTGAGGATTTGGTGAGAGACAGAGGTATATTTTGAGGATAGAACCAATGGCACTTGAGGGTGACTTGATATTTTCAGGGGAGGTGGGGAGGAATCAGGACCAACCCCTGGGCTGGATGGTCCCTGACTGACCTAGAGGAAACTGGCAAGTGCTTCATCTCCCCTGAGTCTTTTTTTCTTCATCTGAGCAGTAGGGATAATAACACCAATGTCCCAGACACCATATCAACCCTAGCTCGGAGCCTGGCATGCAGTAAACGCCCTTCCGATGGCCTGGCCAGGCTCAGTGATTTGCCTGGAGTCACCTGGCAAGCTGATGGCACAGTCGATCTTGAACCCAGACCCTGGTCTGTAGGACGTGCCATGGCAGGCAGGGCTGGGCCTTGGCACATGACTCTCCAGAAATGCAATCTCCCAGCCAAACAGGCCTTGGTGGCAGAGGCCCATTTTTGTTCTTTCTGAATTGTGCTTATGCGTGGGGCTGTTTATCTAACTTGGCTGAAGTTGGAAGCTTGGGCCTGTAAACATATATTTTTAATTATTATACAAATGGGACATGTTCATGGAATAAAAATTTGAAAATGCTAATAAGCAAGAAAAAAAAGAGAGAGAGAGAAAGAAAGAAAGAAAGGAAGGAAGGAAGGAAGAAAGAAGAAAGAATGAAAGAAAGAAAGAAAGAAAGAAAGGAAGGAAGGAAGGAAGAAAGAAATTGGGGAGGGGCAAAGAGCAGCAAGAGAGAGAGAAACCAAGCATCTAAAATGGCCCGGATGCACCAAGATGCACGTATGCGGCCCTAGGGAGCTTCACTGCATGGTCTTTGGCCAGTATAGAACCTTAAAACTGCGTTTTAAGGTGTAAGGGGTCGATTTGCGTCCATATTTGCTGCGAGAGCACAGACCATCTCTGGTGGGGCGGGCATGAGGCCCTGGTAGCCGCGGCTGAAGACCGGCGAATCAGAGATGGGAAGGAGATGACTTTCCGCTCCTTGTCCTTTTGCAAAAGCTTTTGGTGTTCTCTTGCCAAAAGTGTGCCTGTCTTCTGCAAGATGGTTGAGCGATGTTTGCAAGATCAGAGACTCCCCTCTTTGATTCAGGGTTTTCCAAAGGCCTTGGGATAACCTTGGCTGGTGCTTCCTAAAAGCCTCAGGGTGAGCCCAGGATTGCAATGAGGTGCCTGTGGGCCCTGAGGCCCCAAGGAGGAGGCTGCAGGCTTCCTGACCCGCCTCACTCTGAGCAGTCTCTCTTTTATCTTTTTTTATGGGTAGGACAACAAGTCAAGGTTCGGCTGTAAAAGGGTTTTACCTACTTTGAAATGAAATATTTGCAGAGCTTTGATCTTGAGTAATCCCATTCCACTGATGAGAAGACAGGAGCCCAGGAAGGGGAAAAAGAAGACAGTCCCACAGTCAGGCAGACCCAGCTCTGGCGCAGAGACTTGGGTGGTAAATTGGCCTCGTGGTAATTTAGCCTCCCTCTTCAAAACCAAAAATCCAACTACCTTCATTAGTGAGAAATCTTCATGGAGTCCTGCGATCTAATGTGGCAATAGACACTGTGTCCTTAGTCTTTGTGGTCCTGGCAGAAAGACCCAGGAAACTGGGACGCCCAGATGGCTCAGTCGATTGAAGTTTTGACTTTGGCTCAGGTCATGATCCCAGGGTCCTGGGGTCAAGTCCCACATCAGGCTCCCTGCTCAGCGGGAAGCCTGCTTCTCCCTCTGCCTGCTGCTCCCCTGCTTGTGCTCTCTCTCTATCAAATAAAGAAAAGCTGAAGGAAAGAAAGAAAAGAGAGAAAGGGAGGGAGGGAGGGAGAAAGAAAGAGGAGAGAGAAAGGGAGGGAGGGGGAAAGAAAGAAACAAAGGAAGGAAGGAAGGAAAGAAGGAAGGAAGGAAGGAAGGAAGGAAGGAAGGAAGGAGAAAGAAAGATCCCAGGAAATCACACTGCCTCTCTCTTGCCATCTGACTTCCCAGAGAAAACAAGAGTGACCCCTGTGCCCCCTATTTCACCCAAGTCCAAGATCAAGCATATCTCAGTTTATCAGAAGTCATCTCACAGCAAAACTCAGGTATTCATTAAAATGCATTCAAATGCAATACAGGAAAACCCAAAGCAAACCGGTTTAATCATTAGGAAAATGCATCTTCTGGTATGGTCAGAAACGAGAGACAGCAGGGTGGGCCCATCAGCTGTGCATTCAGCTGCAAGCAACACAAAACCAGACCATCAGTCTCCTGTTACTAGAAATCCAGGGGTAGGCACCCGGGTCTGAGACAATGACTCAGTTATGCCACTGGGGGCCCAAGTTCTTTCCTAGTTTCTGCCTGGCCCTCTTGAACATGTGACTTTTGTCCTCATAGTTGGTCATAGCTGCAAGATGGCCACTCCACCGCCAGCTGATATGCATTACAGGCAGGAAGAAGGGGCAAGGGGCGAGCAGCGTGCCCACCATGTCGGTCTCTCTTTTCAAAGCTTTCCCAGGAACCCCTCTTGGGAAATTTGGCTTAATTTTCATTGGTCATACCAGGATCACATGGCCACTCCGAGCTGCGAGGAAGTCTAGAAGAGTAGGTGCTGTCATCTGACCCGTTGCCACCCCAAATACAACCAGGGTTCTGTAAATAAAGACACAAGGGAAAGTGGGTTTTGAGCAGGCACTGAACAGCGCCTGCCACAAGGCGCCCCAGGCACGTTAGCACAGACTCAGACGTTATCAGAGACGTGATTTTTTTTCTCTTTTTCTTTTCTTTCTTTTTTTTTTTTTTAAAGATTTTATTTATTTATTTGACAGAGATCGATCACAAGTAGGCAGAGAGGCAGGTAGAGAGAGAGAGGGAAGCAGGCTCCCTGCAGAGCAGAGAGCCCGATGTGGGGCTCGATCCCAAGACCTTGAGATCGTGATCTGAGGCGAAGGCAGAGGCTTAACCTGAGCCACCCAGGTGCTCCTTTTTCTCTTTTCTACACACCATCGGCGGTGTGGGGGCTTCTTTCCTGAGGCTTGATGTATCTCATCGGGCTGGGGAGGGGACATTGAAGATGACAGTTCTCTTGAATACCGAGGGAGAGAAGTAGGGGAACGCGAGAAAGGAGAAACCCTTTCCTGGCCCTTCCCTATATGACGTGAGACCTGTGGCCCCTCCCACAGGGGGCGGAGCATACCCCCCGCCCCCGCGATTTGAGTTCAGCCACGTGACTTGCTTTCGCCAATCGAATGAGACGAAAGTGACCACGGGTTCGTGGGCGGCTAGGTTTTATGAGAAATTCCCCGCTCACCCGGGGCTCCTGTGCCTCTGCCACCACTGTCACCTGACAAACCCAGATGGGCCACGGGTCCCAGAAGGAGATGAGAGACGTGTGAAGCGGGGCAGAGCCGCACCAGCCGGGGCAGCCCGGGTCCGCTGACCTCCACAGCGGCTCTGTGAGCGGGTCCAGCCGAGACCCCAGAGCCGCCTGGTCAAGCCCAGACTGGGTCAGTGGACCTGCAGCGAGTCCATAGTCAAGAGAATAAATGGGTGGGGGTGGTTTGTTATGCAGCATGGTTGTAGCTGTGGGTGATGGGTACGTGTAGTGAGATGCAGATGAGCTCGCCGGGAGCTGAGTGAAGAGGACGGGCCAGAAGGGTTCTGGTTAACGCGTGTGGCTGCTGTGGCTCAGTCCTCAAGCCCTCTCAGCTCTCCTCCTGACTGGGAGGGTCCTCGTTTATTTGAGGGCCGGCCAGCCCGTGTGCTGGAGGAGGGGGCCTCCCTCTCCAGCCTGAGGAGATCAGTGCAGGCTCAGGATGGAAGCCCGGAGGGAAGGAGGGACTTGGGGGTCCCTCAGGGTTCCCGCCACATATCTGCTCCTTCTCCTCTGGCAGTCTCTGGCGCAGGGCCATTCTCTAGCCTTCAGTGCCCACCTTTGCATCAAGAATCTCTAAATCGGTACCTCCACACCAGACCTCTCTTCCGAGTCCCCCTGCTAACTGGATGTCTTCCCTTGGACCCCTCACAGAACCTCCAACCCTTTCTCCTGCTCTGACCCTGGTACCTGTGACCTCAAGCCCACCCCCAGACTTCCTCCTCCTTTGTTTCCAGTCTCATGCCGTCCCCTCCTGGCCATTGTTCAGTCCAGGAACCTGGATGTCAGCTAATCCTCTTGTCTCCATGATCCCGGGCACTCTACAGCTGGTACTTCTAGTGACCATTTGCTCGTACTTAGCACATGCCAAGCGTGGAGTTAAGCCTTACACACAAAGCATCTAGTTTAATCCCTGAAACACCCCCACCAGGGAGGCACTGATATTAAGTTGTCTGTATTCCACACGACCTATCTGGTGGCCCACCCACAGGGCACGCCTCACACAGGGCATGTGGTCTTTCTCAGAAGCTGTAGTGATCGTTCCCATACCAAGTGATCATTTAAGTCCCCGGTTTAAAATTCCTTTATGATTCTCATTGTCCTGGTGATCTGAGCAAACCCCTTTGGTGTGAAGCAGCTGGCTCCAAGATTCTTGCATTTATTCACACAGAAAGAGAAATTATGGAGCTTACTCAATGTGGCAGGCAGTTTCCAGGCACAAGAGAAACACAAAAGTCCTCTGGAATTTAGGTCCAATGACAATAAACAAACAAACAAACAAACAAAAAAAGTATCTAAGATGTTGGGCAGTAACAAAGAGCTCTGAAGAAAAATTAGGCAGGATAAGAAAACAGTTATTTGGGGAAAGACACTTGTGGTAAGGGTTAGGGATGGCCTCTCTGATAAGAGGTATTGCAGTGAAGGAAGCAGGAAGGCAGCAAGTGCAAAGGCCCTGAGGCAAAGGGGCTTGGTGGAGGCCAGGGCAATGTGTGGGAGAGAGGAAGGAGGAGAAGGCAGAGGAAGGGAGGGAATACCAGGCAGACAGAGGCCTGGTAGGCCACAGGAAGGACTTGGCTTTTACCTGAGTGAAAAGGGAACCACAGGAGGGTTTTGAGCCAAGGAGGGACATGACCTGACTTAGATTTTCACAGGATCCCTCTGGCTGCATGCGGATAACAGTCTGCCCGGGGAGCCGAGGTAGAAGCAGAAAGCAGGGTTTTTCAGGCCTGGTGACACTTAGGTCGAAGAGGGGATTCATGTGTGTGAGTGTCATTCTCAAAAAGCACAGGAAAACCAAACAGGATTTTTGGGTTAACTTAGAATCTACCAGAAGATGAACACCAGCAGCATGCCCGAGCCCCAGGCACCCCGGGCCACTAGCCTTCTCTGCAGCATCCCCAGGAGATGCTGATGCTGGGTGTTGGTGTTCCCACTGGGCTTCCCCTGTGCCCACTGCCTGGCTGTTCTGGCCAGCACTGGGCAAGGTGTGTGTGCTCAGCGCACGAAGTGTGGCCCCGGGTGACCAGTGACTGAGCTCCCCACAAAGATGCTGACGACTTTGAACCAGAGAGCACACCCTGCCACTCCTAATTCTGCAGAAGCAAGCCTGCATGGTATTCCCCAGCACTGAGCTCCCTTATCTTGCTGCACAATCCTTCAAAGAATAACACGACGTATTTGTGTCTGCGGTTTGGGTTCCCAAAACCTGCGACATCAGATAAGTGTGATGTTCATAAAAATGAACAACATCATGGAGAGGAAAAAAAAAAAAAAAAAACCAACCACCAAAAAGAAGCCCCTGGTTTCAGTCTCAACTTCCCTTTTGGGGAGGAAGGGGCAATGTCTGTTGAGGTTTTGCTCTGAGGTGGTGGTAGGGGGGTGGTGCTGGGGAATGACGTGCTGGGGTCACATCTCAGCCTTCCACGTTTGTGGCCTCCGAGCCTTAAACTCTCCCCTGCAAAACAGAAGCGATAACCTCCACCTCTCAGAGCTGCCACTAAAAAGTGATTTTAAAAAAAAAACACCGATAATGGCTAATCTTGGGATCAGTCACGTGTGCTGTGGAGGCCAGTTTCTTGGGGTAATCTTCACCCTCACGAGAGGCAGGAAGACCTTCTCTGGTTTCCAGACAGGGAAACTGAGGTTCCAAGTGGGAAAAAACGGTGGTTATAGAGCACAACCTGGCCACTTTTGTTTTTCTAGAAAATGTAAACATGTGAAATAGAAATAAATTACATTTTAAAAAATCATAGAGATCTAAAAATATGGTTAGGTGAAAAACTTGGCAGGATAGATGCCCAAACGTCACAGTGGTTTTCCTGGGTGTCACAGCTGCCTCCTTTTCATTTCTCAAGTCTTAGCGAAATGTCACCTCTGCTGAGAGGGGTCTGCAAGCCGCGTCTATGGTGGTCCTGTGGTCTCTCTTGATCCTGTAACCTTTCTTCATGCATCATTCAGTACTGCAATGTGCCTTAGCTTTTCGTGGTTCTGGGTTTCTCATTTGTGTTCCCTGCTAGACTGTAAGACCCACGAAGCAGGATACGTCCCACGTATCCCGTCCACAGCTCCTTGGGCAGTACCTGGCCCCAGAGGGCCTCAAGAGAGATTCCCCGATCAGTTGACTGTGTTTTCCAATATTTTTTAAAATTTACTTTTTAGGGGTACCTGGGTGGCTCAGTCAGTTAAGCATCTGCCTTTGGCTCAGGTTCTGGGATTGAGCCCCATGTAGGGCTCCCTGCTCAGCAGGGTGTCTGCTTCTCCCTCTGCCCTTCCCCTCACTCATGCCCTCTCTCTCAGAAAATAAATAAAATCTTTTTAAAAATAAATAAATTTGCTTTTAAAAAGCAAACCATCTGGGATAGGTTCAATTTATTGTTTTAAGTGTTGGTCAAAAATGAGCCAGCGGGAGCCTACAGGCTTATCTGGCTGTGAGTGGAGGAAGTGGGTGCCTTGGCTTTCCACAGAGCGGGTCAAGCAGCAAACATCCCAGACTTTCTCAGCCCAGACTGCCCAGAGTTGCCGGGCCCTGGAGATCTCTCCGCCTGGGACAGGGTTATCTCTGAATGACAGCCTGCTGAGTCTCCCGCATGGGGTGAGGCCGCCCTGAATCTCAGGGGGGCAACAGGGAGCCCTCCCGGGCCCAACGCAGCCCACAGGAGGCGTTCCTTGGCCTGGCCCGTGCAGTTCCAACAGTTTGGAATTTTGCCATCATTTGAAAATCAACTTTGGAAGAAAAGTTAAAGCATCTTCCCAAGGGGCACAAAATAAGATGAGAATAAGTAAGATGGGAAGACTCCACATCTTTAACAATGACTAATGTACCAACCCATATAAACTTAATGTAATTTCAAGTAGCGGGCCACAGAGTCTTTTATAAACTAATGTTGGAGCTTCCAAAGAGAAGTATGAAATAGAAGAATGGTGGGAAGGACTGTGGCAAAGGTGGTATTTCAACTTGCTGGAAAAAATCGAATATTTAATCTAGGTTGCCAGCATAGTACAGTATCAATTTATTTTATTTATTACTAAAATAAGATAGATCCTATCTTACTCCATATTTTAAAAATCCAGAGATTTCACATGAAGCATTTGGAGTTCTGACTTGCCTAAAAACCTTGGCAACATCGGGTCCTGGTTTTCCCAAGACAGCCATGGGCTGGTGCTGAGTTGAAACTCTAGGGGCTTTCTGAGTCACCCGAGTCCCCGTCACTCCCTACTGTCTCCCACCTGGCTGCCTTCAATCATCTGTGTGTCTTGCCTGACCACTGAGGTTACTGGAGTTTATAGCCCCTGAACTTGGGCCTGGGCACAACAGAGAGGTTCAGGGAACATTTGAAACTGCATTTCTGCTGTTAGCTACCTTGGCGCTCACTTTTAGAGGTGGAAATACAGATCTGGAGGAGGAATGTGGCTTGAGGAGCGGTTAAGGGTGTGGAGCTGGGAGTCAGAGAGGCTTGAGCTACGTGTGAAGGGTGGCTTCAGTGCCTCTGTTTCGTCCTCTGCCAGTGGAGACTGTGAGAGCTGTCCCTCACTGTTTGCAGGATCTGTGCCATTGTTCCCTTGAAATGCTCAGCCCAGGGCTCAGTGCAAAGCCACGCCGGGGAAACGGTGTCAACTTTGGGGTTCTTGGTTCTCTGCTGTGTAAGAGAGAGAAGGAAAAGAGGAGGAAAAGCAGGGAGGAGGTGGGCAGAGCAGAGGATTTGCCTTGATCTCCTTGTGCCAAAAATGAGGGAAAAAATAAACAAACAGCCCTGGGCTCTTTGATTCCACCGCCTGCTAAAAGAACTCTGGAGCTGATAAGAACCGGCCAAATTTGAATTGGGCAACTCCTCACCTACCCTCCTGCCCGCCTTTCTCTGGGCATTTGGAATCGGGGACCCCGAAACCTCCTGTAGGCTTCCCCTTCTTGTTTTCCCCCCACAAGGGAGACTCCATGAGAGAAGGAATGAACAAGATTTGCACACCACGGAACCCCATGTACAAGATGAGAGAAGGGGCTTGGAAAGGGACCCCCTGAACACATTAGCAACCCGGCCCCCCAGTCCCAGGAAGCTGCCCTCAAACTGGGGACTAATGAAAACTGCACCTCTCAGGCGTTCAGGCTGGCAGTCGAGTGGGCAGAAGGAGGGTGAAGTTCTCGATGAAGAGCAGAAACCTCTCCCCACCCAGTGGCTGGCAGAGAGGAGCCACAAGGCACAAGGGTTCCCAGTGGGGCTTTGAACCTGTCCTGTCTATGCTTAGGTGACTTTGGGCAAGTGACTTCATCCCTTCCCGCCTCTCAGTTCCCTCACCTGTTCCAGCCCCCACCCCCAGGATTGTTAAGGGTTAGATGAGCCCGCGTCTGTCAGGTGCCTGGTGCATAATGGGTCCAGTCAGCGGGCGCTATGATCTTAAAATAGGAGGGGCACCGGGGTGGCTCAGTGGGTTAAGCATCTGCCTTCAGCTCAGGTCATGATCCCGGGGTCCTGGGATCGAGCCCCGCATCGGGCTCTCTGCTCAGCGGGGAGCCTGCTTCTCCCTCTCCCTCTGCCCCTCTGCCTGTTCTCTCTCACTCTCAAATGAATAAATAAAATCTTAAATAATAATAATAATCATAAAAAGAATGGCTTAGGGAGTCCCAGCACAGCCTCAGGTGGAGAGGCTGAAAACTGCCCAGGTCTCAAGTCCAGAAGGCCGAAAGAGCTTGGTTGTTTGAAATCTCTGAAGGCAGCACAAGCCTTTGGTCAACAAGGTTGGGAGTTGGCGCCTGTTTGAAGTTGGAAAGAGGCAAATTCAGAACAAAGTTTAGCAGACACAGGACACTTGGTGTTACCCTGGCCGGTAACCCTAAGAGCTGCCGCAGCACGGATAAACCGCTGAGAAAGGCTAATGCACAGGGGCCAAGGCTCCTTCCCAAGTCTGCCCCTCCCTAGCAAGTGTGAGCTGCGTGTCCTGGCCACCGTGTCTCCACCTGTGACGTGGGGGACCAGGAATACCAGCCTCAGAGGGTTTGAGGATAGAATATATGACATTCAGTTGGTGTTCAATGAATGCGTGAAAGTCTTTCCTTAGCCTCACATGAAGGGTAAGTCTGGGAGAGCAGGGGTCAGCGGAGGAACTGGATGGTTTTGAGTTCCTCCTTAGTAAGCCCCAGGGTCTACTCCACATCCACGGCCCATCCACGGCCACGGAAAGCAGGTGCTCAGCCTGCTTTGTGTGGTGCTGAGTCCCCCGGGCCAGAATGGCACCTGGCATAGGCCACAATGTGTGAATCTGGACGCCCTGGGGAGTGCACCGAGAGGCCAGGTGACCTGTCCCAGGCCACACAGCTCACCTGACTGCCTGGAGTGACAGCCAGCAGTGCAGCTCAAGTCCTGTGGCTTCAGTCTGCCCCTGCTCTTTGCTGAAGGCCGCCATGCCTTTCTTGACTCCCCTCCGTCCGGGCTTCCCCCACCTGGCAGAACTGGCCAGGGAGCTCCTTCGGGCTCCTCCACAGATGTTCAGCCTTTACTCCCCTCCCCTGGCAGGTCTGGGTCGGGAATCACGGCCCGTGGGCCTCATCTGGCCTCACGCCCAGTGTGTGTATGTACATGTGAGTTGAGGGCTTTTCCTCTGTAATTTTGTATCATTTGCTGACACTTAAAAATTGGAGATGTCACCTAAAACCCAGGATTTCCAGATTCTTTTGGAAAGTCAGCAGCTCTGGCCACCTGGGCCTACTTCTCCTTTGGCACCCGTAAGCGGGAGTAGTGCTCTGGGTGCCCACCCCACAAGTCCCCCGTTCCAGGCTGGCCCACTTCTTCATCTCTAGGCCTGCCCTCTCTCAGCCACCCGCTCTTCTGACCACCACCCTAATCTCCTCTGCCCATTCCTGGTCCTGCAGACTGGAGTGCTCTCGGGCAAAGCCCAGAAGCCTGGGTTCGAGGTTCATGGGAGGTGGAATGAGGGCCCCACAAAGATGTGCGTGTCCAGATCCCCAGGGCCCGAGAACATGTGATCATACACGGCAAAGGCGACTTCGCAGATGTGATAAAGTTACAGGTCTCAGGATGGGGAGATTAACCTGGGTGATCCCATAGGGCCAACATCGGCCCAGGGTCCTTATAAGAGGGAGGCAGCATGGTCCCAGTCAGAGACGCTGATGTCTCAGCAGAACAGAGGTCAGAGCCAAGGACCATGGCCTCTGGAAGCTGGAGAAGGCAGGAGCAGAGCCCCCAGGAGGAACACAGCCCTGCTGACACCTGGATTTTAGCCACGTGAGACCCATTTGGGACTTCTGACCATTTGTGTTGTTTTAAGCCACCGAGTTCTACATAGTGTGCTTAGTTGCAGTGGGACCCATAACCGGGTTTGAATCCTGGTGCGGCCGCGTCCCTGGCTGTGTGCGCCTGAGTGGGTGAACGAGCCAGGGTTTCCCTGTCTGAAAAGGGATACAAGAAAGCCCCCTCTGGGGCATGTGTGAGCACTAAGTCAGTGATACGGGTGAAGCACAGAGCACACCCTGACAGCTCGAGAGGCCGGTGTTCCGTGATCGTCCCGGGGGAGCCACCTTCTAAGAGAAGAGGCCCCATTCCCCCCCCCGCAGGGTCTCCCTCACCAGTGGCACCTTCCAGAAGCCCCGCAATGCCGAGGTCTGGAGGTGTGGTGCCCAGCTTTATTCCCATGAGTCCTCAGGCAGGATGAGCTCTGCCCTCCCTTCCAACAGCCTCCAATGGGGAAGGCCAAGTACACGGTCACTCTCTGGCCAGAGCCAGTGGGAACAGGACGTCCTGGTCCTCTCTTGTCCTGGCCAGGCCCAGCGAGCTATTTTTGGGGACGTTTATTGATGGGACACCGGTGCCCGGCTGGACTCCTGATTCAAGAGGAAGACCTCAGGCTGGCCTAGGGCTCTGCTTCTCCAGGTCCTTTGCTGCCCCAGGACAGCCATCTTCCGTGTCCTGTCTATACCCTAGGACAAGCGTGTAGTCTGAGCTGGCTGGGTCTGGGAAAGTCAGGAGGGCCCACTGGTGTGGGTGGATGCTGAGGGTCGCACGGACTACTCTTTCCCCAAATTCTGGAGCCTGATTTGATTCACAGAAGACAGAACCCAGAATGAACACAACTTTTGGGCTCTGATGTAAGTTCAAATCCCGGTTGTGTCCCCCACTAGCAGTTTTAACTTGGGCAAGCTGGTCCACTCTCTGAGGCTCTGTTTCCCTGTGTGTAAAGTGAAATTGATAATAATCCTCACTCCCAGGGGAGGAATGAGGCTTAAATGAGGTAATGTGTGCAGCTCAGAGCCTGGCATAAGTAGGTGCTCAATAATTAATAATAGCATTGCAAATAATGACTGGGAGCTGCCGTTTATTGGGAGAGTAGCATGAGCTAGGCACCGGGCTCAGTTATCGACCTGTGTTATCTCAACTTCATCCCTAGTAATTGCTGGGGCAGGTGAGTGCCATGGTTAGGGATGCCATTATTAGCCCTTTGTACGGATAAGGAAATTGAGGCTCAGAAAGACCTATGACTTGCCCAAGATCACATAGCAAGTATGTGGCAGAGAAGCCTGCCTTGAACTCAGACCCAATTTGGGGATAGGGCAGGCCCCAAGTCCCAGAGCCAGACCCTTGGTCCCCCTGCCTCTTCCCAGAGGATGGTCACAAAGGTCCTATAGACACTCGAGCTCCCTGCCGTGCCTTGGTCACCTCGGTCATCCCTCAATCCTGGGAAGTGACCTCCTGGTCCTTCCTCGTGATGGGAATCCAGAAACCAAAGGCTCCAGAATATTTTTTTAACCCTCCCCCCTCCCTTCAGGGTTGTTTTTTTTTCCTGGTTTGGCGGCATAAATTCTCCAAGAAACTGGCTGGGTTTGCCAAGGCTCCGTCTGACTTGGAGGTTTTGTTGCATATGCTAGGAGCAGGATGCAGGGGACTCTGGACTCCATGCAGCATAAGGGCCGAAGGAGATGCAGTGTTTCCTTCCTAAGGTGCTCTCTGTGGCCTGTACCTGCTCACAATTCACCCCCACACCCTAAGGGTGCCCTCCAGCCTCCTTCAGTAAAAGAAACAGCCTTTCCCAGATCTGCTCTTCTGCCTCTGTAGCCCCCTCTCCCACACTGGCCACCCTTCCCACACCATTCTACAAAAAGGCTATACTTTTTCCTGCTTCCAGGCCTTTGCCTCTGCTGTTCCCTCCCGCAGAATGCTGTTCCTCCATTCTCTACTTGCCAGATGCCTCTCCTTACACTTTACAACTTCTTCTTCAGTGTAAGGCCTTCTCAGAACCCTCCTCAACCCCCAGCATCATTGCCCCTGACTTGGGGCTGCCATAGCAAGAGAAAGACACTGCTTCTGGAACTACCTTGTACTTCAGACTCTAGTGCCCAACTGGCCAGATGACACCTCCACATGGGTACCACCCCCTCAAACATCACAAAACAGAGTCCCCCTGATTCTGATCCTAAGTCCTGGTCCCGCCTTCATGTCTCATCTCAGGACATGGTGCCCTCCCCCTCACAGGGGCTCAGGCCAAAAGCTAGGGAGCATATTGGATTCCCTGTTCCCTCGTCCCACACATCCAGTCATCAGAAGTCCTATTGACCTGACTGCCAAACACATTCTGAATCCATAGTCTTGTTGTCACCTTTCTAGCCACCATCCTCACCCGCCTGGAATGTGATAGTGGCCTCCTCCCTACTCTCCCAGCTTCCAGCTCTATTCTACTCTCCACCCACCACAGTCAGAGGAAACTGTTTGAAAGATACATTAAGTCCTGTCATTCCCCTGCTCAAAACCCTGTAGGACTCCCATCTCCCTTAAAGGAAAAATCCTCCTCCTCCCTATGGTCTCTAAGACCTTGTATGATCTGACCTTTGCCTACCTCCCCAGTTTCATCCCTACCCTCCCTCCCCTACTCTTCTCCTGCCACACTTGCCTGCTCCCTGTCCCAAACTAGCAAGCTTGTACCTGTCCCCAGACAGAAACTTGCTGTTCCTTTTGCCTGAACCTCCTTCTGCCAGATATCTGTCTGACTCATTCTCTCACTTTATTCAGGTCTCTGCTCGAGTATCATCTCCTCCTGGCCTGCCCATCTAAAATACTCCCCTCCATCACCTCTGAACCCTCTACCTACTTTATGTTCCTCCATTGTCGGCATTACTCTCTGACATATTACGTAGGATCAGTGTGTCTTAATCTGGTCTGCGGCTAAATGTTTAACAGTTGGATCTCGGCAAGGCGGGGCTTTGATTTTACCTTTGCCAATTTTTGTGGTGTCAATACTCCCACGGTGACCAATTTCACCCTGAATTCACTGAACGTGGGGTTGAGAAGAGATGCGCAGGGGCCTGCCGTTCGGTACTGTTTCCATCATGTAACAACGTGCTGTCGTCTAATATAATACGATGCCATGGATGTGAATAAACGGGAATGGAGACAATAGTGAAACAATTAGAGAGTGGAAAGTTTGCATCGTTGTTACCTTTGTTTTGGATTGGAATTTATTTACTTGTAAGTTCATAGAATTTAATTTCTAATGATGGCCGTGTCTAACAACCAGCTTATAGGATTCACAAGCCAGTACAAGCTGGCTCCCCAAAGAGCCCAGAAAGAAAGCAGCAAGGACCAGGATGGGGCTGTTGTTCCTCCCGTTCCCTGCTGCGTCCCTGGGGCCTGGAATAGTAGAAGGAGCCCGGAGCAGGTGCTCAGCCTGGTTGGCTGAGTTCTCTCCGATGCGTCTGTTTGCATCAGAAAGCAGAAACTGTTTGCCTCCATCCACTTGACTTTGTAGGCTGAGTCCAGCCCACGAACCGGTTTCATTTGGCTCTCAGAATGTTTTTAAGATTAAAAAAAAAAAGCGCTGCCACCATTTAAAAGTCAAGAAACATTTGCAGGAAATTCCACAGAAACCTAGATTTGCAGCTTCTTTTGGAAAGTCAGGAGGTCTGGGCATGCTTGTCCTGATCCTCTCAGGCTGACAGGAGGCTGGGGAGGAGCCTCCCCCTTGCGATGGGACCTGACCGCTCCCACCCTTCCCTGTCACCTCACGCTGGGCCCCCTTCACTCATGTATGTAACCCGCTGGGCCCTGTAGACATCAGAGTTGTTGCTGTCTCAGCCTCCCTTTTGGCGCCGGTCACAGTGTCCTCGCCAGACCAAGACCACCTTGAGAACAGGCTCTGAGAGTGAGGTCTCCTAGGGCCCCCATTCCCCTATTCCTGGGGCCCAGCACACAGTAGGACCACAGGTCCTGGAATTTTGTTAAAGTTTGTTGTCAATGACTCCCACCACCCCCCACCCCCGGACAACCCTAAACTGGGACATGCACTAAATCCAAGCCCTGACTGGAATGTGACAAGAGGTTGGCTGAGGCCAATGTTTAAAAATACCCCAGGGCTGGTCAGCTGTAAAGTGCTCAGAGGTGTTGAAACAAGCAGGCAAAGTCTGGCCTGAGGCCAGCCACCCCAAGTCTGCTCTGTGAATGAGGGCCGATGGGAGGGGCCTCCCTCCCAGCTCTGTGTGGGGGGAGGGGCGGGAGCCCAGGCTGCAGCCCCTTCCCCCAGCACCCTGCTTGGGCAAGGTCAGGGCTGTTTATAAACAGAACCAGGTGATGTGACATAATTCTCCATAAAGGGTTACCAGGCAGAGCCTGGGCCCCGGTGGCCTCCCCCGATGGTTCCACGCCATGGCCTCCTGGCATCGAGGGAGCCGGGAGGTTGCTTACCCTGTGGTCTTCCTGTGGCCTTCAGAGCCACTGCCCAGCTTGCTGGAGCCACAGTTAAAAATAATGCTCACAGCACAGGCCCCTGGGGAACAGCCAGTGTGGGTGCTGGATGGGGGACAAACGAGCTCTCTCAAGTGCCCACTGGATGCCAACTGCTTCAGAGACGTTAGATCACAAAGTCTCACCAGAGCCTTGGGAGGGGTTGCCATCCCATTGACAGATGGGAAAACTGAGGCCGGGGAGAGATGGCACGCGCTGGTTCAAGGCTTCCTGGTGAGTTTATGGCAGCTCCGGCATTCAAGTTCACGAGAAAGTGCCAAGAAGTCAGGGGCTCAGTGTTGCACTCTGCCGGGTCCCCAGCCCCTGGAACAGTGGCCAGGCCTCAGCAAAGCCCTAAGAGTCTGCTCTCGGCTGACATGTGCCCTAGTCAAAACCTACTCCTCCCACCAGTTTTCCCTTCTACTCAGCGGCAGCTCCGTCCTTCCAGACTCTTGAACAGGAGAGGGATGGAGCCGGGGGCTATCTGGAGGGAGATCATTCCCTACAGAAGAAGGACAAGGTGCGGAGGCCCTGAAGTTGTGTCTGGCACGTGTGAGGATGAGGCCAGTGTGGCTGGCACGGCCCCAGTGAGGGCTTCCGTGGGAAGCAGGGAGGGCTGAGGGCTGAGGGGCCTTGCAGGTCACTGGAGGGACTCGGGCTCTCTCTAGGGCAGACAGGAACTGTGGAGGGTCCCGCACAGAGGAGGGCATGGTCTAGGTTCTAGGTTCTGAAAGAATCGCTCTGGCTATGTGTGGAGCATTGGACTGTCAGGGGCAAGGAGGGAAGGGGAACAGTCATGTCTGCAAAGGATGAGAGAGGTCGAGGGCCTAGCTGCCCCTGAAGACAGAGGAAGTGGTGGGTAAGTTTGTCACAGAAGTTCAGGTCAAGAACAGCTTTGAGGAGTCGGTGCTCACAACCCTTTGGCCTTGGCGGCCTGCTTACCTCTCCAGACCTCAGTTTTCACCTCTGTTAAATGGGTTGATAATGCCTGCGTGGGAAGGCTGTTGTTGGGTCTCATTTGGGCACGCAGGGGGCTCGCACTCCCTCTCCAGCTGCCCACTGCTGTCTTCCCAGACAGGAAGAGCCTAGGACCCAGTACATCGTGGGCGCTCTGAGGCCCAGGAGCCCACAGGACATATAGAAGAAAAGAATGAACTTCTTTGGGACTTACCGTCACCTGTGAAGTGACTGCTTTCTACCTACTGGACATGTGCATGGAATCTCTTAACCACCACCGAGGCGAAGCCTGTAACGGGTAAGAGAAGAGACAGCCAGAGAGGTTATGAGCCTTAACCAAGGTCACAGAGCTAGGAAGTGGCGGAACCTCCTTAGCATTAGTTCCTCAGTCACACGGCTGACATAAAAATACTTGAATTCTGTTGAGCACTTACTTTGTTACATGTATTTCTAGTATTAAACTTGACCTCACGTGTAGGGGACGGGTGCTATTCTCTTCTCCGTTTCACACGTGAAGAAAGAGGCTCCGTAACTTGTGCAGGGTCACAGGGTGGGGCATTTGCAAGACCAGCATTCAGACTCAGGTGGTCTGGCTCCCAAGTCCACAGTCTCAAACCCAAATGCCCTGCGTGGGAGGGTTAGCGAGGACGTGGTAGCTGGCGCGCACGTAAGCACTTCCGAAGTTGTTAAACCTTTGAAAAGCGTGTAGAGACAAGCAGGCCACGCCAAGGTCTCACCGGGGCATTCGCTCTTCCCTTATTTCCATCCCTTCCTGTTGGTCCCACTTGCAGAGGAAAAGCTGCCCGTGGGCCATTTTCCCCCTTCGTCCCCTCCCTCTGGGAAAATGCTGTGCAGCATCCACAGGTCACGGGGCTGCTGGCCAGCGGGCTGGCTGGAGCAGAGTTAGGCCAGGTTATCGGATTTCGTGGTCAGCCACCTTCGCCCCTGACCAGGGCTGTCTTTCCAAAACAGAACATTCAGTCACCGCCTGTCCCTGTGCTCAGCTGTCCTTGTGCCCCTGACCTCGCTTCCTGCCCACTCGCCCCGGGTTTTTCCCAGTATCCTTGTCTCTTACTGACATCTCGCGAAGACGACCAGAGTGTAGAAAAAAAGAGAAAGAGAAACAGGGGCCAAGAGACACAGAGAGAATCCGAGATAGAGATAATGAGAGAAACAGAAAGAGGACACAGAGGCAGAGAGCGGCCCACAGATTCCCTCTGCCCTCCTGTGTCCATGGCCTTGGCCCTCGTTCCACCAGTCTTGACCTTCCCCCAAAGCTATGACATCTTCTCCTGCCTCCCCCTGCCCCCAAGTCCAGCGGATCACAGGAGAGACTCCCCACCTGCCCCTCCCTCACCTCCAAACACAGTCCCTCACCTAGCTAACTCCTGTTCAACCCCCTTTCTCCAGGAAGCCCTCCCTGTTTCCACAGCCCCTTTCTAGGACTGCAACTGCATTGACCTCACTGGGCTGCTGTTTGTTGATGGGTGTGTCTCCCCCACCAGATCAGCAGCTCCTGCGGGCAGGAACTGGGTCTGCCTAGCTCACCTGCATCCCGGCCCTGCTCACCTGAGTCCCGGCCTTGCTTACTCAGCACAGTGTCTGACACACAGGCTGAATGAAGATTAAACCAGCTGCTTATGTGTCCCCCCGGAGAAGCCTTCCCTGATAGCACCGGTTGCTGTCTGTGTTTCACTGTGTGATTATTTGATTTAGGGTCTGTGTCCCCGCTGGTCCCAAGAAGGCAAGGTCTATGGCTGTTATGTTCACCCTTGTTTCCCCAGTGCCTGGAACAGTGCTTGGAACTGAGTAGGTACTCAAATATTGCTTGAAAGAGTGAATGAGCAGATAAGCTAATCATGAGCCATCTGGAGGTTTTGAATTTTAGGTTTTAACCCAGTGGAGTCCAGCTCAAATCCGTCCATTACCATTCGCAGCAAACCCTGAGCCCTTCCTCAGGCCTATGAGGTTCTGCAAGATCAGGCTCCTGTTGTCCCCTCCAGCCTGCCCTTCCCCTCCCCCTGGCACCAGTCTCTGTTCCCCAGGGCACCGTGTGTGGTAGACACTCTCAGCCACCCCCTTCACACCCCATCGTAAGTCATGTCAGCAGAGTTGGCATTTTCTGTAAACAAGACCACATAGGAAAATGGAGCACATTTGCACAATCTCAATGTCACCAATGGACCTTGGTCCCTGTGGGACAGTCTCCAAGGTTCGGCCAGCTAGCTTTCCAGGGCCTTGCCCTGAGATGAGATTTGAGTCCTAGCCTCAAAAGTGTTGCTTGGGTGGGAAGGAGGGGGTGTCCGGGGCACCCAGAGTCTGACCTTTGCCTTCTGCAGAAGGGAGGAAAGGAGTCTGTGGGGGGCCCAGGGAGCAGGGCTAATGAGCAGACCCTAGCGGGTCCTTGAGGCTCAGACCAGACCTCACCTCCTCCAGGAAGCTCCCCAGACCACCTTCCCTGCTTCTGTGAGCTGCTGCTCACACCCCAATGGCAGCTTACACCACGTTCTGTGGAAACTCTCTCCCGGACTGTGCTCCTAGTGGATAAGAGTAAATCTTTCATATCTCAATGTCCCCAAAGCCCAGGTCTGGCATGTGGAGGGCATCAGCAAACGTGTCCGGATGGATGAAATTATTATTGAATTCTCAATTCCTGCCTGGGTTCATATTTACTGTCGCTCTCACTACGATGGGAGCCCAAGGACCTCGTCTCCTTTATCTTTGGTCCTCGGGGTCTAACACTGCTTGACCCATAGGAGGCAGCATGGACCATATTCCGGGTAAATGAATGAACCAGCCCTTCCTACCATCCATCATAGCTGTCTCTCCCACTGTACTGGGAGCTCTGTGAGGTCGAGGACCGAGTCTTATTTGTTTCTAGTGCCTCTGAGTCCAGCATAAGGTTTGGCACAAAGGAGACGCTTGGTAGGTGTTTGTGGATGGAGGGAGGGAGAGATGGTTGGATAGATGGGGGACAGAAGGATGGATAGATGGATTGGTGAATGAAGTAGGTGTTTGTGGATGGAGGGAGGGAGAGATGGGTGGATAGTTGGGGGATGGAAGGATGGATGGATTGGTGGATAGAGGGATGGACAGATAGATGATAATTGAATTTATCAATCAATGGAAGAATGAATGGAAAGTTCCATGGAGTGAGTGAATAGGATGGGTGCATGGAATGGTGTGGGTAGATTGAAGGGCAGGTAGATAAATGGAGAAATGGAAGCCTGAGTAGGTCCATACTACAGTCTGGGATGAGAATGTGGGAAATGCTGCTTTCTACACCCTGCCCCACCCCAACACACAAAACCACCATTTTAGAACTAAAGTAAATCCAAAGAATGACTCAACTAGGGTTGAGTTTTCAAGTGGAAGATATTTAGGAGAAAAAAATGTATAAAAAGGAAGAACCTCTGAGCCTCTAAAATTTTCAAGCAAAACCCTGTATATTGGTCATGCTTTCTTGCATCGTTTGTGTTATTTATTGTGGGCCTATCCTCTGGAGTGCCCTGGGTTCAGTCTGGAAATGGAAACAAATTTCAGATGTGGACCTCACTGACCCCAGGTTGCTCAGGATGTGGTCAGAGAGTCAGACATAGGCTCACACATCTTCCGTTGATCTTCTTGTTGGAAGCGTGGTATACAGACTCCTTTCCTGTGTGACTTCAAGCAATTTCCTTGACTTCTCTGGATTCTGATTCGCTCATCTTGCTTGTAGGGTTGTTGTCAGCCCATGCTGATGAAGGGCGGAGCCAGGTCTGGGTTACAGCAGGTGGCTGGTAAACGAGAAGTGGGGCCTCAGGGCATGACACCAGCTGACCTTCTCAACTCTTCCTTCTCTTTCTGTCAACTCATTGCAACCACCCACAGTGAGGGCCATGAACCTGTGAGGGGCTCAGATTGAGAGATCTAGTACACCTGGGTTCAAAGCCGGTCTCCTCCCCTCCCCAGCTGCCTGGTTCCATACCAACCCCGTGGCCTGTCTGAACCTCAGTTCCCACGTCTACCTCCCAGGACCCCTTGCTGTTTCTCAGACACAGCTGGCATGCCTGCACCCAGACTGCAAGAGAGGCTAAGAAAGTGAGTTTTCTGGCATCTACCTTGGGGAGGCATGGGCTCCTAAGTTTGGTGCTGTCTACTCAGCTTTGCTCTGAGACACAGAAGGGGTGTCTGGAAGAGCAAATAGAGGGTATCTGCTTCTCACCCCATCTGGAAAAGAAGCTCAACCCTTGCTATTCCATTATCCCACCTGTTTATGTGTCCAGCAGTTTATACCACATGACTTTACTAACTTATTTGTTCCCTTACTTTCTAATCTATTCTCCCAACACTGATATTGTCCACATCATGAGGGGTGAGTCTTTATCTTGGTCATTTCTATGTCCTCAGGGCCTAAAGCCCATCCAGGCACATAGTTTGTGTTAAATAAATGGTTGGATAAATAAATGGATAGATGATTGGATGGACAGATGGATGGGTGGATGGGTGGATGATGAAGGGATGGATAGATGATGGGATGGATGGATGGTGGATGCATAGGTGAATGATGGATGGATGATTAGGTGGATGGATGGATGGATGGATGGATAGATGGATGGATGGATAGATGGATGGATGATAGATGGATGGATGATAGATGGTTGGAGGGCTGGATGGGTGGATGATGGATGGATGAATGGATGATGAATGAATGGATGAATGAATGGTGATGGATGAATAAATGGATAGATGGTGAGATGGATGGATGGTGGAAGCATAGGTGAATGATGGATGGATGATTTGGTGGATGGATGGATGGTTGGAGGGTTGGATAGATGACTAGCTGGGCATATCAGAAATAATTTAAGAGCTTAGACAGCACACACACACACACACACACACACGCCCAAGCCCTCCTCCAAAAATAAAAATAAAAGCCAACACTTAATGAGTATTTACTGTATACCAGGCCCCATGTGCAGCCTATGAGGTAGGACATTTCGTTGAACTCATGGCCACCCTCTGAGCTAGTAACTAATACTAATTTTTTTAAAAAAGATTTTTAAAATTTATTTGAGAGAGAGCACAAGCCGGGGGGAGTGGCAGAGGGAGAGGGAGAAGCAGACTCCCCACTGAGAGGGAGAAGCAGACTCCTGGACCCCGAGATCATGACCTGAGCTGAAGGCAGATGCTTACCCGACTGAGCCCCTGAGGTGTCCCACTAATCTTTTCTATTTTTTAGAGGAGAAACCTGAGGCTCAGAGAGCTAGTCACTGACCCCAGGTGACACAGCTATGAGGTAGAGGAACCAAGATTCAAGTCGAGATCTGTTTGATTCCAGAGCCAAGCTTGGCCTCACTGGGTCCGCGGGGATCCCCGGGAGTTTGGGGTCCTAGCACTCCACAGGTGATTCTGATAAGCAGCCAGGTGGCAAACCCCTGAGTAGGGCCGAGTTCTGGGAAGGGGGTTGGCTTTGGGGTCAGCTGACTCCTGCACCGTCAGGCAGCCTGACTCCTCTTCTCTGACACAGAGCAGGAGGCAGTGCCTGCCCACCCCCTGGGGTCTCTGGAGGCCGGAAGGAGCTGAGCAGAGTGCCCGCTGGATGGTATACACTGGGGACATGACCTGCAGATCCTGCTGGGCCCAGCAGCAGCCGCTTTGCTAGTCCCCGGACTGGGGACCAGTGACCCCCCTGCTCCTTCTCCCGGCTCCCCAGGTACAAACATGTTCCCGGCTTCCTGGCGGGGAGCTGGAGACATGCGACAGAAGACCCCGCAGGGGCAGCCAGGAGGCTTCAGCGTGTGAATGCAGAGCAGCCGTGCTGTCGTCTCTCCTGCCCGGAACCCCATCCTGTGCCCATCCTCCCACACACACGTGTGCGCCCAGCCGACACTACCATGTGCTCAGTTCCAGAAGAAGGAGCCGGGAAACTGGCCGAAGTATGTGTGTAAGGCAGGCTTTCTATACTGGGAATTATGGACATTTGGGGCTGGATCGGTCTTTGTAGTGGGAGGCTGACCTGTGCCAGGTAGAAAACTAGCAGCTTCCCTGGTGTCCGCAGCATTCCCTCCATCCCACTTGGAACAACCGAGAATGTTTTCAGACATGGCCTTTGTCCCCCGGCAGAGAACCGGTGGTCTAGAGCTTGCTCTGTGCAAGGCACAGGTGCACACACTCTACAGAAGCCACCTCCTCCTGGAGCCCCTTACACCTGGTGATAGATGCAGAGATGGCCTGGTTAGCTACTTGCCCGAGGTCGTGGAGCTGACATTTCAGCCACGCTGTGGTTTGAACCTGTGATAAGTCTCAGTTGGTTTTTGTGGGTCCCTTGGACCTTTCCGCAGTCACAATCATGTTGTCTGTGATTAGATGTAATCTCATTTCTGCTTTTCCCATCTGGCTGCCTTGGCATGTTCGAGAACAGACTTGTAGGGTATGAATTATAGCTCAAGAAGATTCCGTAATCTGCACAGGATTCTTTCTTTCAGGAAGTTAAATTTGCTCAATTATTGGCAATTTGGAAAATACAGAATAAAAAGAAAAAATTAAAAAAAAATTTGGACTTCCCACAAAGACCCACTTTCTAGCAGCCTTGTCCTCTGAGAAACTCTCTCTCTGCTTTGAAATTTTGTCACCCAGTTGCAATCACGCTATATCTACAAATTCCCCAAACTACAAAACCATTTTTTTTCATCTTATTACAAAATCCTCTTGGACACTATTTGTAATTGTTGCTTATTGTGGCCAAGACCCCAGTTTCTCCTCCATTCTCTGACTTCTCCCTCTTCTTTCATGATAGAAATCTCAAGTTTTAGTTGGGCATGTGGGCACCCAGAAAAAAAAACTACATTTCCCAGATGTGTCCATGTGACTAAGTTCTGGCCAATGAGACATAAGTAATTTCCAAGTGTCCTCAGAGAGAGGGTGCCTGCTCTTCTTCCTATCCTCCTTGCTGGCTGGAATGCAGGCGTGATGGCCAGAATCAGAGTGGCAATTTTGGGGCACAGTGGAGCAGTAAGAGAAAAGACACCTGAGTCTGGATGAATTTATAAAAACACCCTGGACAGCCAGCTGCACATTTCTTTTAGATAAGAGAGAAATGAATTTCTGTTTCATTTAAGCCCCTGGCATTTGGGGCTGTTAGCCACTCAAAGATGAACCTAATCCTAAGTATTGCACTAATATTTTGCTGGAGGAATTGTCTCTAACATTCTTTTAGGAATTACCACCTAATTAGCTCAACTGTTCCCTGGTGATTGGATGATTAGGTAGTTTCGGACTCCCCACTCCTGTAAATAATTCTGTCGTGGACATCTCTGTGCACTTTCACTATTTGTGGTTATTTCTTCAGTATGCAATTCCAGAATAGGGATTTGGTGGGGGCTGGTCAAAGAACATCAACTGTCTTCATGCCTTTTAATAGCCATCATCCCAGGGGGGCCACAGAGTCAGAGTAAGAGGCTACACCTCCAGGAGGCTCGGGTTTTGTGTATAAGCTGTCCCAGGGAACCTGTTTTGTCGCTGAGGACGCCTCCCATGCATCCTGTCCTTCTCTTCTAATCACATGTCTCTGGGAGGCATGTCTCCCTGGTGAAAGTCAACCTGGATGTCATTATCTGATGCAGGTGTGTCTCCCGGGCCGCATCCTTTGAGAGGAGGACATGTCCGCCTTACCCACTATAGTACTCCCAGCACCCAGTTGGGCCCTAGCGCACGCTAGGTGCTCAATGCATAAATCTTGGATGAATGAACAAATGAATGAATGATAGCAGTCAGTTCTTAGCCCTGGAAGGAAGCTTAGAATCCTGAAATGAGCATTTATCAATGCAGCCAATATTTCCTTAGCACTTACCATGCTCCAGGCCCTGTTTTAGGTGCTGGGGATACTGTAGGAAAGAAGACAGACTAACTTCCTGCCCTCACAGTGGGGGAGATGGACAGTAAATAAGAAAACCCCCAAATATTGATATACTATAATATGATATATGATATGACATATGATAATATGATATAACATATGTTTTATGAAGAAGTGCAAAACTGGGTAAGTGACTGAGAGATGCTAATTTAGAAAAAAAATGGTTGCAGACTTCTGCTCTCTGAGAAGGTGACATTTCATGAGAGACCTGACATAGGTTAGCCGAGTAAATATCCGTGAGAAGCAGGGGGAATAGGCAGTGCAAAGGCCCTGAGGTAGGACTGAGCTTGGTGTGTGCTCTTTGCAACGAGGCAGCCAGAGAGGCAAGGGTTACATAGGGTTTCCCAACTTTAGCAAATCCACAGAACCTTTAACTGTCGGAAACAGTGGGGTGTGGGGGGGATGAGTTCTTTGCTCTTAAGCTTCTCTGGAAAAACATGATGTCAGGGACAGACAGTAAATCTTGACTTGTCCCAGAAAACAATGGGCCCACAAAAACCAGTAAAGTGTCAGGCTGAAAGTAAATGCCAAAGGGCTGGGGCACGGGTAGATCATATGGAATTTGTTAACAAATCTGTGTTTGAAAAAGAACTTCCCAGTTAGAGGCAGAAGCTTCTGGCCAGCATCAAAAAGATGTTTATTGTGGTACCTCTGTGTAGACATGAAAAATGAAGATTTGCTGTCTAGCTGGAGATGTGGAAAGATGTATCCGTTATGTTAAGCTGAAAAAAAATTATATAGAAATATAAATTTATATATATATACATAAATATATCACAGGGTAGCGTAATATATCGTACAATCCTTTTCAAAAATTCACTCCCTCCTTCACTCATTTGGAAAATATCCATTACAGGCCTATGGTATGCCAGCGTCCTGCTACGAGGGGCGTGGACGGGGGGACGACACAGTCATGACTGTTCCTGTCCCCGGGGGAGGGACGAGGGCAGATAACGATCAGATCAGTACACAAATACATCATCACAAACTCAGATCAGTGCTAAAAAGAAAACACACCAGAGCTATAAGAATGTGCCCTGACATCAAGGGATGGAAAAAGCCCATGGGGGTATGCTCCAGAATGTTGAAGAGGTCAGAAGATTTCAGGTGACTCGCTTTCCTTATGTTCCCCTTCCTTTTGAGTGTCTGTATGTTCTCATTTTTTTTTTTTTGTAATGTCATGCTTTTACACTGGAGTAAATTAAAAAACACAACCAAAGCCCAAATGAATAGAGGGGTTAGAAATCATGTGTCTGAAAATGATTTAACACCAGGAAAGGAAGAAAGGACACATAAGACATCGCCAGCTGTGTTTGCTTCCGGGAAGGGAAGCCAGGGGCCGGGGTGGGGAAGAGCCTCGTTTCTTGCTAGACCTGCTTTGAACATTTCGAATGTGCGTGTACTCATAAAACGACCATAAAATAAGCCAAGATCTTTTGAAATGAAACTTCAAGTCAGGTTTCAGTTTTGTGAAAAGTGTCAAAGCCGGCAACAGTAGGATCTCAATATAAAAATGTTAACTGAGCTGAATCGCCATGAAAATCTTCAAGTGGTTCTCTCAGGGCAACCTTGTTTTTTTTTCCTGCATTCCTCGATTTAACATGAGAAGAATAAAAGAAACAAGAGAAAAGATGACTGTGCTCTGGAAACGTGATTTTTGCTTCATCCCGACCACAGCCGTCCAAGGCGTGTACGTTTCTTATCCCCATTTGACAGATGAGGACACTGAGTCTCAGGGTGAAGCCGCGGATCCGGCATCCCCCAGCTGGATCTGAGCTAGGTCTGTCCAACCCCAAAGTCTGTTTTTAAACCAGGATGCGCAGGTGCCCTTCAAAATGTCCTTCAAGGAAATTGCATTGCTTTGAAAATCCGAGGGGGAAAACCAAACAAACCAAACAAGAAAGATTACATTTTTTTAACCACTTAACTTAAGCTCTGATGGGGCCCAAGACCAGCTTGGCAAGGGGCAATGTTTGTACTCAGGTAGGGCGCTCCTTCATCATGCCTGGCCGTACCCCTGTGGCAAGTCCTTGCCCCTAAATCCCAGCTGGGCCACCCCAGCATCTGTCACCCAGAACTGCCCCCTCACACCTCGCCGAACCTCCCCCGACCCCTCCATAGAGGAATGCTTCTTGGGACTGAGCAGGGCCAGGAACCGTGTGGCCATGGGGGCTGGGTGAAGCAAGGGAGACACGAGAGGCCGGCAGCCCCAGACTCACAGGCCAGGCGGCCACCAAGGGCCATCTGCTCTCGGGCCAGCCGAGGCCAGGCCGGGAGGGCCAGAGCCCGGGACTGTGAGCTGGGCAGGCGGCCACTACAGTGGGGACCGGGAAGGCGTACATTCCCTCCGCCTGCCCGGCAGCAGCCTGTGGCCGCCCGCCAGGCCCTGCCTGACGTCAGGGTCTGACCAGGGACATAATGTGCTGGCGTCGGGACAAGGGCTGACTGCAGGGAGACAGGGCCGCGAGGCGGGGCGGTCAGAGAGAGACAGGCTAGGCGGGGAGAGAAGAGGAGAGAGAGCAACACAGTGAGAGAGAGAGACCGAGACAGAGAAGTGAAGAGGAGAAATATAGAAACAGAAGGAAACACACACACACACACACGTGCACGCGCGGGCGTGCACACACACACACACACACACACACACACACGGCCAGAGACACAGAGAGAAGGAGGCAAGAGGGAACAACAGGGGCTGTGGGGTTAGTTGGGAGACTCCGGCCCCAGGCTGGGATGTGGTGACTCCAGCACTGGGAGCCTCTGATTGCTTACCTGGGCCGCGGGAGCCTCACTCCCTTGCAGTGGGGCCGGAGCACCCCTTTGTCCTCAGTGGGGGTGGGGGGAAGTCAATCTGTAGATAGTATTTTGGCAGGGCCCTGCATATAGTAGGTGCACAATAAGTTGGAGGGACAGTAGTGGTTGGGCCGGGGAGGAGAGAGAAATGGTGGAGGGAGGGGGAGTGACCCTGTGAGCAACAGCCCCAGTTCCACAGCGACCCCCTCCCTGGGGCCGATGCCTGACGCCTCCCTTCCCACCCCCTCCATGACTCGGGCAGGAGGCCACCAGCACAGACCTTGGCCTGGCCTTGCCTGTCTCGGGGCCCAACCCCCTGTTTATGGGCTCAAGAAGGCCATGATCCCAGGGCCATCACGTCACCAAAGCCAAACAAGGCCAGGCCCTGGTCACTGCGGGCCTTCCAGCTGCATCACCCCTTTTCCAGCTTAATTATTAATTGGCCCAGTAGGGCTGAGGGGCTGAACCACTAGTCTCCTGGGTGTGGGCAGTTGTGCCTCTGTGTCCCCCACTAATGCAGGGGCACACACTCTAGAGACCCCAGGGAGAGCTTGCAAAGTGTCCTTTCTCTTGCTCCTGCGTTTCCAGGATCTTTCATTTTCCTCATCCCTCACCCTCTTCATTAGGGCCCCCATTTATTGAGCATGTACTGTGTGTGGGGCATGGTCTCCAATCCTCCTGATGGCCCCAAGACAGGAAGCACATCATTATCCCATTTTTCAGATGAAGAAACTGAGTTCAGAGGGTTACAGTCCCTTGCCCAAGGCCACCTGCTAGCGAGTGGCAGAGCCAGGATTCCAGCCCGGCCACCCACTTAACCAGACAGCAGCTCCCCGTTCCCCAAGCAGCAGCTGGGCGCCAGGTTCGGTGCCAGAAGCTGTGCTCACATCACCTCTCAGGCCCCAGGATGGCCCTATGAGGCGGCCAAGGGCAGTCCTGCCCCCCTTCCCCACCCTGCGAGGCATGGGGCTCTATCTGGGGACATCTGGGATCATACAACGGGGGGGACTGCTACTGACATCTGCTGGGTAGAGACTAGGGATGTTGCTCGATTTCAACAACACAGAATTACCCAGTCCCAGAGGTTGATAGCAGTGAAGTCCCCTACTACAAGGTAAGCCCCGTTATGCTCCCCATTTTACAGATGCAGAAACTGAGGCACAGAGAGAAATCGCCGCTTGCCCAGGTGGTCATGCGCCACACTCTTTCTCTTCACCGGAAGAGCCCCCTCTGCCTCTCCTGTGACTCCTGTCCTCAGAAGACCCCCGGCTCCAGGCCGGGCCTGTCTGAGTCCTTGCTTGCCTAGCGTAAATGATGCCTCACCGACTTTTTACATCTGAAGGCAGTGTTTTAATCATCAGCGAAGAAAATAAATCAAGCCAAAAAGTCCCTGGGAAGGTCAGAATGCCTTTAAATGAATGTGTATTTTATTCGCAGCAGCACTGAGAAACGTTTGAAATTGGCCACACAGGGATTCCTGGAGCAAGTATTTTTTGAGCACCTACCATGGGCCAGGCCCTGTCCTTGGTACAGCAGAGACACAGCCGAGAACCAGACACATCCAGCCCCCCTTGGGCCTTTAGGCGAGAACACTCTAGTGAGGGAAGGGACAGTACCTAAGAAGACAATCAGGGTCATTTCAGACTGTGTTGTGTCTATGAGGAGAGGGAAGGACTGTTCTAGAGCGGGTGGTGTCCAAGAGGGCCTTTTTGAGGAGGCAAGGCCTGAAGGATGACAAGCCTTGGGAAGAGGCCAGGTGAAAGGTTCTAGGCAGAGGGAACAGTGTATGAAAAGGCCCTGAGGCAGGAGATTTTGTGGGCTGTGAGGCCCAGCAGGGCAGCCGTGTTGCTGGAGCCAGAAGAGGCAGGAGGAGAGGAGAAGCAGAGATGGGAGATGTCAGGGCTTTACAGGGACTCTGAGGGGGCGGGAGCCAGGGGAGGGTTTTGAGCCCGAGGGGCGCACAATCTGACTTGAATTCTAATGCTGCGGTCGGCTGAATAGCGCTTCTCAGAGATGTCTGCCCAGGAATCCCCCAAACCTATGAATGTTACTTTCTATGGCAAAAGGAACTTTGCAGCTATGAGTTATTTCGGGAGCTGGAGATTGGAGGTGATCCTAGATTACCGGAGCGCGCTCAATAGAATCACAGGATCCTTATAGGAGGGAAGCCGCAGGAGGGTGGTTGATTACAGAAGGAGAAGGCAGCGAGAAGAGACGGAGAGAAGCAGAAGCCTGAGAGGCCCACACTTAGCAGTGGAAGGGAAGGGACCACCAGCCAAGAAGTGCAGGTGACCCCTGGAGGCAGACAAGACAATGGAGCAGGATCCCCCGGAACCAGCCTCCCAGCACCTTGACTTTATCCCAAGACTGTGGACCCCTGAGCAACATAGGGTAAGCGGATACGTCTGTGTAGTTTTCACCCACGACGTCTGTCGTGACTCGTTACAGGAGCCACAGGAAACTAATGCAGATGCTGTGGGTGGGACAGACTGGGGTGGGGGGGGCAGGTGGAAGCAGGGGGATGGGGGGGGCTCCTGCCACAGTCCAGGCGGGAAATGAGCAGGGACCCGAGGAAGTGACAGATTCAGCGGGAACGTGTAGCCTTGCTGATGGACTGGAGGCTTAGGGGGCAGGCAGGAGAGACCGAGGGTCCCTGGCTTCATTCCGTCGTCCCTGGGCTCCCACAGGGACACAGAGCTGACCTCTGCGTGGCTCCCACTCTAGGGAAGGACTCAGCTGGGCAAGGCCAGGGAAGACTTGTGGGGTCTTCCCTCATATGTGGGATGAATGAATGAACAAACCCCCATTCTCCAATGAGGACACTAAAGAAAGCTAGCGCAAGGGAAGAGACTCTCAGGGTCACACAGCTGCTAGGTGCGGGGTCACGATTTGAACCCAGAACTGACTGCAAAGTTTGCACCGAGTAGCCTACCTCCTAATACCAGTGACACTGCCTGCGATCCAGGAATTTCCACTTGTGGGGTCTAGTGCTCTATCCTCACTGAGGAAGCAAATGTTATCGGTATAACTCCTCAGAGAACCTACAGGGCCCCGACCTGGCCCCGGGCAGTTACTAGATAGGAAAACTGAGGCTCAAAGGGGCTGAGGTCTTCCCCGAGATACACAGCTTGCCATTGGCAGAGCTGGGTTGCAGCCCCCACCAATCCCTCAACTGGGGTCTCCTCTCACATTCCCGGTATGCTCTGGACCCCTGGGAAATAAGGCAGAGTAGGCATAGCCCACACCGCCCATGGTCCCAACTAAGCCCGGAGGAAGCCCGGCAACACCTCAAGCTGGGAACTTCTGAGATATGAGGCCTGCGGGTTAGGATCTGGGGCCCTGCCATCAAACTCCAGCTCTGTCCTTCCTCTGCTGTGTGACCTCAGGAAAGTGGCTTCCCCTCTCTGGCCTAGAGTTCCTCCTGTAACACCAGCTAAAATTCTGGACAAAGTAGATAAAAACATATCAAGCACATTTTAAAATAAAAAGACACAGCATGTGTTCTAGCTGACATTTTGCATTAGAGTATAACGCTAGGACATACAAATGTAGTCACAAGAAAATATAATAAACTTAATTTGAAAAAAAAAATCAACAACAAACAAAAGAGTTTCTTTTTCTCTCGTGTGAATGAAGTCCAGATGTGGGCAGTTCAGGGCTGGTTTGGAGACTCCACAAAGCTCTCAGTGTCCCAGGCTCCTTCCTGTTCATGACTCTGCCATCCCTAGGGTGTGGCCCTCCTTCTCATGATCCAAGGTGGAAGCCACAGTGCCAGCCTTCTCGTCTGCCTTCCAGGTGGCAGGAAGGATAGAGGATGGGGAAAGGGTGGGTCGCAGCTAAACCTCTAGAAAATATTCCAGAAACTGACAAACACACTCCCTATCATGAGCCATTGGCTAGAACTCAGTTACATGGCTGCATCTAGCTTCTAGGTAAGCTGGGGAAAGCCATTTTTATTCTGCATGTCCATGAACTCAACTAAAGGTTGATCAAACATTTGTAAATAAATGAGATAATTTCACAGGGTGATACATACCATGAAGGAACACAGCAGGGCAAGGGAGGGAGAACAGAAGCGGGAGAAGGTCTCCCTGAGGTGAGGTGGTCTCAGACCTGAGGGACAGGAGGGCCCGGGGGCGAGCATTCCAGGTGGAGGAACAGAAAGTGCATGCCCTGAGGCAGGAAACAAAAGGAGGCCAATGTGGCCGGAGCTGGAATGGGGATACAGTACAGCCTGGAGCTGATGGAGGGTGGAGGTCAGAGAGCTGATCTGGGCTGGCTATTGGGGAGCAGCTGTGAGGCCCAGGATGGAGGCTGGTATTTTTTTCTAAGTATAATGGAGAGATACTGGAGGGTTGAGGCTGAGGAAAGAGACCTGATATGATATCCCTTTGAAAGGATGCTGAGCTCCCCAGGCCTGTGAAATTTACCTGGCACCCTCCAGAGACCTTCATTCATTCATTCGTTCACTCATTCATTGGATGAATGGGCTGGAGTAGCGGAAACCGCCCTCCGAGTCCCCACCCTGAGAAGAAGGGCAGACATCAAACAGACAAGCACTTCAACACAGTTCTCAGAGGCCGGTGAGTGCTTTGAGGAGAAGATGAACGAGACCACAGGAGGGCCTGCGTTTGCTGGCAGAAGAGAGAAGGAGGTGATCTTTGAGCTGAAATTATAACCATAAGGAAGCGTTATCTTGGTGAAGCCTGGAGAAGGGGATGAAACATTCCAGGTAGAAGGAACAGTGGGTGCAAAGTCCTGAAGGGGCAGGAAGAGAATTGTGTGTTCGAGAAACTCACCAGTCTGGGGCCTGGCAGAGGGAGGTGGGCGGGAGAGGTCAGCGGAGGTCAGATCTCAGAAAGCTGGGAGGATGGCTCTGGGCTTCCATGTTCTGGGCAGGATGATTTATTAAGAGCTCTGACCCTAAATCCCTGGGAAGGGCCTGTGGTCGGATCCAAGACAAGCAGGGACCTTGGTCTCCTTGGAGGGTGTTTACGGGCTCCCTGATGACACACGCTGCTGCCTTCCTGTGGCTTGCGAGTCACTGAGCACTATATGCTGGTCTCTTCCCTTGCTCCCAGCATGGAGAGGGATTCTGACTCAGCCTCCTGCCACTGCAACCCCTCCCATGACCACCGAGGCCACCGTCCCACCCCTTACACCTCCATGCTAAGGCTCCACAGACCAGCCTGACCCTGGCACCCAGAAGAGCCTCTGCATCTCCAGTCAAACCTGCCCATTTCACAGAGGGAGAAACTGAGGCCCCCCAAAACAAGAGGCCCTAACGTCTCACTCTGAGGTTGAATTAGAGCCACAGCCTGGTCCCAGGTCTCCTGAAACGTCACCCTAAACCTTCACACTGTTTAATTTAAAAAGAAGAAAAAGGTGGAGGAGAAAAAGGGGTAGAAGTAGAAGGGAAGGAGGAACAGAAGGAAGGGAGGGAGGAAGGGAAGGAAGAAGGGAGAAAGAACTGGAACAAGTAATCTTTAAATTGAACTTCACGTGAGCGCTTCCCAGGGAAGGGGAAGGAACTAGCGTACAGTCCCTAGTTGCCAGGCACTCTACCTGTCAGTGGATGCCTCACAGCTACACAGTAAGTAGGATGCATATGATCACTTCCTCTAAATGGTTTAGAAAACAGAGAGGCTATGCAACCCAACTACTGTCCCACAGCAGTTATCTGGAAGGGAAGAGATTCGAACCTAGGTCTGGCTGTGGTTCCTAGTCCCAAGCACTGTCCAGTTGCCAGAGCTGCCTCTCCTCTGTTCCCCTCCTCACAGGGTTGCAGCCTCCTCTTTCAAGGCTAAACAGCAGAGATTTTTTTTCCTGGCTGTCCACAGCCTGCAGATATGTTTCCTTTGGCCTACATGGCATTTTAATAAAATTTGAGCCAATGTTCACAAATCAAGAGATTTTTACATAAAAACCCCGATTTCTACCTCCCTAAAACACTGGAAGATTTGACTGTGCTGGGCCCACATTCAACAGAGGGTGGGAGTGTTTGAAAGGGATGTTCCAGTTTTCCACACTCCCCAGCTCTCCCTACCGCCTCCCTGGTCTTCAGGCCAAATTCCAATTGCCATTTATCACAATGCATATACAGTTGTTTTGCTGAGAGCAGGGATCTTTTCTCTGTACCTACATTTCTTTCAAAACAATAATCCAAGAGGGGTCGGGTGTCTTGAAAAATAGAAAAACACATATCTCTTTGTGGAGCTAAGGAATATTCCTTGGTGTTTATGATACAAACAAAATGTGGCTAAGCCCCCCACGCCCCTGAGGCGTGATTACTCTAGAAGGATTGTCAAATTTAGCAAATAATAAAAATATAGAATTCTCAGTTAGATTGGAGCTTCAGATCAATAACAACAACAAAAATTTTTCTTAGTATAATTATGCCCCATGTACACTTAGAACATACTTATACTAAAATAGTTGTCTTTCTTTATCTGAAATTCTAATTTAACTGAGGATCTTGTGCTTTATCTGGTAAGCCTACCTACTGGGGTTGACAGTGGGTATCTAGGGGACTTGCGTTTGAATCCAGGTTCCTCCTGTCCTGTTTAGGTGATGCGGGCAGATCATTTAAATTCTTCAGGCTTCTAATTGTTCATCATAAATAACACCATGAAGACTTAAGATAGTATATGCAAAGCGCTTAAAACAGAGCCTGGCTCTCTGTACATGCTCAGTAAATGTCAGTCTCTCTTGGACATCACTGGTGTCTACCCAACAGCCATACCCCCTTCTTCTTGGCTAACTGAACCCTGATTTGTGCCAACCACACTGTGCCCTGCCCCAGGCAATGAATGTGATTGGTCCAGCCAATCACAATACACCCATTCCAGTCTGCCAGTGATTGGTCCAAGATGAGCACGTGACGTGGTTCTGACCAGCAGGACACACCAGGGGAGTCCGCTGCATGGGCGCTCCAGGGAGATGTTCTCCCCTAAGCAGGGTTGCCCGTGCCATGCCTGCCCCTCCCTTCCTGTGTTGGACACAGCTGTAGGAGAAGGGAATGTTTGGCCCCAGCTGCCATCTTGTGCCAGTGACATGGCACAAGGCTGGTGTGATGAGGATGGCCAAGGGCAATGTCGGAGGACTCCAAAGCTGACCACATCAAACTTCTTTCCAAAATCAATGATAGATCTCCCTTTGGCTGAAGCCACTGCTAATCGGCGCTATAGAGTGACAGCTAAGAGTGTGAACTTCGGGGTCAGGTACCTGGGAGTGCATCCCCATTATGTCACTTACTAGCTCTGTGCCTCGATTTCCCTATCTAAAGAATGGAGGAAAGATAAGTATCAACTTAATGGGGTTGTTGTAAAGATTCAATGAGTTAGTGTGAGTGAAGTGCTTATTAAAGCAGCCGGCAGGCTATACTGAACTTATTACTTAGTCATCGTGATTCTCTTATCTGCACCCAAGCATTCCAGTGCCCACAGACACGTTTATGAAGTCAGAAATTCTCCAAATGCTGTGCGAGTCTGTGCTGATAATTCCTCAGAGAATCCAAGCTTCAAAATATAAGCAAATGTTGTACCCTTTTAAGTTGAATCAATGTCGAAAGTTCTCGCAGGGAGTACTATGTGGGTTTCTTCACGCGTTTCGCAGGGATTCAAGTAGGTTCATCAGGCTGCTCTCAACCGGCTTCCAAGGGAGCAAGAGGGCGGGGTTGTGGCTGCTCAGGGAAATCAGGGATTGTTCTGCTATCTGGGATTTGGGTAGAAACTCCAGGGCTGAAATAGGGTGGACTAAGCATAGTTGTACCAGTAAGACTGCCTTCAGCTGGAAGTTTCAGAATATTTCACTAACAGTGGTTTAAGTAGTAAAGGCATTTAATTTTTTCAGAGAACAAAAAGTCTGGAAGGAGATGGCTTCAGGGTTAAGGCAGCGTCGATATCAGTCATCTCTCTATGTCATCCAGTATCCGGCCACTAGCTACCCTTCTGCTTGGCCATCCTGTAATTTGGCTTTGTCTTTAGTCGTCTTGTTTCACGGTCACAAGGTAGTTGTCACAGTCACAAGTATCACATTCTTAATAAAGTTCAAGACAGGAAGAAAAGTGTTGGGGAAGGGTGGAATGTCATTTCTCCTTGAGCTCTTTCAATCTGGAAAGGAAATCTTTCCCACAATCTTCTTGGAGGGATCCTCCTCACATCTAATTGACCAGAACTGGCCACGTGTCTGCTCCACGCTGCAAAGGGGGCTGGGAAGTGCTTTTAGCAAAGGGGAGATATTATAGCAGAGATAATATGACTGTTTTGGCTCAATATTTTTTTCTTTTTTAAAAAAAGACTATTTATTCATTTGAGAGAGAGTGAGTGCACTTGCATGAGCCAGAGGGAGGGGCAGAGGGAGAGGGAGATGCAGACTCCCTGCCAGGCAGGAAGCCCAACCCAGCACTTGATCCCAGGACCCTTAGATCAAGACCTGAGCTGAAGGCAGATGCTTAATGGACTGAGCCCAGGTATCACCTTCCATCCCTAAACAAATCAGCGTTCTGCTTTGGAAGGTAAGAAAGTTTGAATGTAAACCTCCGCTTCTTCCAGAAATCTCGCTAACACAGCAGTAAGGAGATTAAAACAGAAAAGAGCGTAAACAGGGGCACCTGGGTGGCTCCAGAGATTGAGTGGCTGACTCTGGGTTCCTTGTAGGGCTCAAGTGGGGAGTTTGCTTGAGATTCTCTCTCTCTCCCTTGGCTCCTCCCGCTGCTCGCACTCACTCTCTCTCTCTCTCAGGTAAATAAATAAATAAATAAAATCTTAAAAAACAAAACAAAACAGAAAAGGACTTAAACACACCAGGATAGACAATGGGCAATGAGAAGGTCAAGGAGGAATGATGTGGCCCAGGTTTTAGAAGCTGGAGGACGGTATTTCTCCAGGGCTCCTCATCTGGGGTCTTAATCCTGTCTCTGCCAGGAGCAAGCTGAGCAGCACTGGGAAAGATACTTCCCCTTTCTGAGCTTCGGTTTCCATGAAGTTCAGGGGACTCTTTCTGGCTGGGAACTTGCCTCATCATATCTCCTACTAGGGCGTGGAGGAAAACAGGGGCCATCGGTCCTTTGCTCTGCTTGAGAAATGATCCTGAAAACCTTTGGGTTATTTCAAGATTGTACCTGAATGACCTAAAGGGTGTGGGTTTCAGGGGCTTTAGAAAACTCATCAGTCTGGGAGGTGTGGGGAAATTTCTAGGATCCTTTTCTGAAGGAGACCCTCAAAACAGATAAATTGCAGTGGACGTTACTAAAAGGATGTATGGGAAGAGGTTTAAGGAATAAGGCTTGCTCTGGGCCCCTTCACTTTATATACATTTTCTTACTTTATTTCCTTATTCTCTGTGTGACCTTGTAGAAGCCACCTAACCACTCTCTGCCTTGGTTTCCTCATCTGTGAAATGGGATATGGTCAAGACTTCTAGTTGTCGCTTAGTATCCATCCTCCTCCAGTTGCCTAGCTGGAAACTTAGAGCTGATCCTGAGGCTGCCTCCAGAAAGACTACATTTCCCAGCTTCCCTTGCAGTTATACGTAACCTATGGGATGTGATCCTACGCTCTGGGGATAACTTCCAGGTTGTATTTTAAAGGGGAGGGAAGTGCCTTTCCCCCTTTCCATTTCCCACTGGCTGGAATGTGGAATGTGAGGTCCAGGCATCTTGCACCACAAGACCAGACCAACATCCCAAGGGACTGTGACCTCGCCATGTTTCACAGCCCACCCCTGCCATCCCCCACCTCTCCCAAGGTGGTGAGGGGCATGTTCAAACCCCTGCCTTCCTCCCCACCTGCCTGTTGCCAGCCAGGCCAGTTTCTGGGGGGTGGGCAGTGGGCCATGGCGCCATCCAAGTGCAGTCCAGCGTTCCCAGGCAGGGGAAGGAGAGGAGGGCTTTGTTCCTGGAATGGAGGGCTCGTCACCAGCAGGACTGCCCACCCGAGTAAGAACGGGCCGGATGCTGATAAAGTCTTGTGGACTGTTGAGGGAACTGTTTCCTAGAGAAAAATCCAGATTTCCTCTCCCCCGTTTCCCAGGATGTGGTAAGCCCAGCCTCCTGGGATGGCAGGGCAGGCTTCCAGAAACTTCCAACCCAACCACACAAAAACCAAGAGACTGGAGCAAAAACCAACCCCCAAGGAATTCTGAGGATTCGCTGAAAACTGAAGAGGAAGTGGTGCCCACGCTAATGTGCTCAGAGGCCCTTTTCTCTTGGCTCTTCTACCGGTAAGCAGTCATTTATTTACTTAAATATAGACTGCACCCCTCTGCTCCCGACCCAGTGGCTCCCAGTCGCCAGTGCCTGCGTCTCTTTGCCGAGGGCTCTCTCTGGCCACCAGAATCCGTCGAGCCCCCGCGGGATGAGCCAGAAGTGGCCAAGGGTTCATGCCCCTGGCAGCAACCAATGACTGATGGGAGGTGGTGGATACAAACCCTTGTTTCCACCCCTCTTAGTGGGAATACCATGGAGACATGTTCACACTGGTCCCAGGGCTCCCCAGTAGGATAGAGGTTCCCAGCAGTAACCTGCTCAAAAGGTACCCTGTACTGGCTGCTCTCCTTTCTCTCTCCCCCGTCCCTTACTTCCTGGGATCACTTCCCAGACAACTTGAATCCTTGTCTCGGTGTCACTTTCTGGAGGGCACCCAGCCTGAGACCTGTATGTGTGGTGAGTCAGACACACAGATATATTTGGGAATCAGAAGGGACATGGCTGTCCCCTCTGGAAACTCAGAAGGAGAGCCAGATAACACCCCCATAGTCACGCAGAAGTAGAATTACAGATGATATGAAATTTGGAATTGTGAAGAAGCATAAGATCTTATTGTGAAAACTGTCCAATAGTTGCCCTCTCCCCCAGGTCAAAATCCAGAGTTCTCCTCAGGGCCTCAAGGTCCTGCACAACCTGCTACCACCTTTCCTCTCTAGGCAGTGACCTCCTACCTGTTTCTCAATGTGGTGGGCATGTTCCTGCCACAGGGCCTTTGCACTCGCTGTTCTCTCACTGGTATGCTTTCTCCAGGTCTTCCTATGGCCCGCTCCTGCTTCTTGACTAATCTTGATCCAAACATCATGTCCTTAGGGAGGCCTCCACTCCCTCCCATCAGTCACAGCATCACCTGAATTTGTTTCCTTCATAGCACATGTCTGTTTGCCTGTTTATTGAATAATCCCTGTGTGTGAACTCCATGAGGGCAAAGGTTGTGGCCCCAGTGCCTGAAACAATTCCTAGAACAGAGTAGGTCCTGTTTATTGGATATGTGGTTGACTGGTTAAGTGATGGAAAGAAACAATGAATGGATGATGTAGGATATTTGACAAAGGAACTGAGTCTTGTCTGGAAAACTGGGGAAGGGTCTCCTGAGGAGGTGACACTGAAGTGGAGATATGAACAGGGATGTGGTATTAACTTAACCAAAACTGCTGGAAAGGCCCCCAGGCAGAGGAAGCAGTGTGTGCAAATGCCCAGAGGCAGATCTCAGAGGTGATATCAGAACCGTGCAGGGCACCAAACCAACTGTAACCCAAGACTTTTCTTCTTCTCTTTTTTTTACAAAGGTATAATTGACATATAACATATTAGTTTCACTTATATAGCATAATGATTCGATATTAGTATATCCTGCAAAATAATCACCATGTAAGTCTTGTTTCACATCCATCACCATGCATAGTCACAGAATTTTTTTCTTGCCATGAGAACCTTTAAGATCTACTCTCAGCAACTGTACGGAATGCAACACAGTATTATTACCTATAGTCACTGTGCTGCGCCTTACAGCCCCATCCATGTCTGACTTATTTTATAACTGGAAGTTTATACCTTTTGACTCCCTTTGCCCCTTCACACATCCCCTGCTGCTGGCAACCACCACTCTGTTCTCTGTATCTATAACTCTTTTTTTTTTTAATTCCACATGTAAGTGAGATCATACCACATGTACCTCTCTCCATCTGACTTATTTCACTTAACATTATGTCCTCAAGGTCCCTCCATGTAGTCATGGCAAGATTTCCTTCTTTCTATGGCTGAGTACTATTCTGATCTATATATCAGAACATGTATTACATATATATTACATCACATCTTTATCCACTTAGCTGTTGGTAGGTTCTCAGGTTGCTTCCATGTCAGGGCTATTATAAACAATGCTGCAATGCATATGGGAGTACAGATATCTTTTTTGAATTAGTGTTTTTATTTTCTTTGGAGAAATACCCAGACGTGGGATTGCTGGTTCATATCTTAGTTCTACTTTTAATTTCTTGAGGAAGCTTCACACTCTTTGCCACAGTGGCTGCACCAATTTACACCCCCCTCCCCACAAACAGTGCACCAGTGTTCCTCTTTCTCCACATCCTCACCAACACTTGTTGTTTCTAATCTTCGGGATAATCAACATTCTGACAGGTGCAAGGTGATAGCTCATTGTGGTTTTGATTTTCTGATGGTTAGTGATGTTGAGCATATTTTCAGGTACCTGTTGGCCATCTGTACATATTTTGGGGAAAAATATCTATTTAGGTCTTCTGCCCAATTTTAATCAGATTGGGGGTTTTTTTTTGTTGTTGTTATTGAGTTACAGAAGTTCTTTAGTTATCTGGGATATTAACTCCTTTTCAAATATATGATTTGCAAATATTTTCTCCCGTCCAGTAGGCTGCCTTTTCATCTTACTGATGGCTTCCTTTGCTGTGCTGAAGCTTTTCAGTTAGATGGAGTCCCACTTGCTTATTTTTACTTTTGTTGTCAAATCTAAACCATCATTGCCTAGACTGATGTCAAGAAGCTTCCTGCCTGTGTTTCTTTCTAGTGTTATGGTTTGATCGGTTGGAGTCTTTGATCTGTTGGAGTCAATTTTTGTGTATGGTGTACCAAGACTTTTCTTAATACTTTCACACTTATGCACATGAGGACATGGGGAGCAAAGGAGGCCTGTTTCGCTGCCCTTGGGGGTACCAATATGGTGGGGAGGACAGACAGCAGCCAAAGACCTAGGAAGATGTTTATTCCCAAAGATCAAATTGTAGAGTGACATCATATGTAGACTACCGTTTTCTAAAAGACCCAGCTAGATGCGGTCTAGAAGTACACATAACACATAGGTGTGCATGCGTAAACACACACACACACACACCCCCCAAATGAAGAACTCCCTGAGCTCCCCCATCAAAAGGAAGCAAAAAGAGCATTTGGTATAGTTCCTTCCTGTTTTTCATCATCCTCCCACCAATGTGATCACCACGAGCACAGGGTTGCAATTTCCCAAGTTCAAGAAAAAAATGAAACAGGGCTACACCTTTTATATTACAGCAGACATGCGCAGAGAGATTCTCCCTGACTCCGCCCTCCAGCTTGGCAAGGCCAGGCCCAGTCACCTAAGGAGAGCTGGGAAGGTGCCAGTTTCTGTCTCCTGGCTTCCCACCTCGAAGCCCCTGTCTTGCCCCTCCTGGCGGTCAGGGTCACATCCAAGCCTCCCCTCCCCTTGTGGCCACCGCAGTACTGACCTCGCTCCGTGGCCCCATTTCCTCCAAGTGTCCAGGACCAGCAACTCCAGAAGGGTCTTGGCCTGCTGCCTCACAGGACCCCCTGTAGAGTTCTCCAGCTTGGGAGGATGGGGAGGGGTGTGGAGATCAAACACGCCATCTCTTCCGTAGGGAGCTCAGCAGCTGGAGTGACCAGAGGCCCCTGAGACCAGTGAGCCTGATGTTCTTTTGTCTCCCAGAGAGGAGGGTTCACTTGCCTCCACACACTCAGGTCTTCAGCAGAGGGAATTTAATACAAGGTCTGGTTACATGTGGTGGAAGGTTGAGGGAGTCCGGAGAGGGGAGACGCTGCTGGCTCTGGGGCTATAGAGACAGAAGGTGGGACTGAACCCCACAGTCCAGCTGGCCAGTGAGGGCCAGGCCAGCAACAGTTTGCAGCCACCTAGGAGCACTTCTAATGCCTGAGGCATGGGGTGGGGGATGGAGAAATACCCTGGCTTCCTTCCCATCCCCCTTCCACGACCACCTCCCCCAATCCAGACCCCTGAGGAAGCCAGAGGGCAGGGCCTGCCATAGATGTGCCACTTGGGTCTCTAACTGGGACCTTCCTACCTGCAGACCCTGGGGATCGAAAGCCCAAAAGCCTTTAGGAGCCTGGCAAGAGTGAAGGGGGCCAGGTGTAAGGGAAGCAACTGACTCTTGGCTCCAGGTTGAGCAGACAGCAGGGACGGGTAGGGACTGGGGTAAACTGGTGAGTGTGTGTCCCATCTGAGGGGGCATCTGCATCTGATTCCCGCCAATGAGGAATGCAGGTCCCAGGCTGCCAGATCATTCCCATTCAAGACAGAAATTCAGATTTTTATATGAAGTCTCCCAATTTCTAAAGATTGGCAATCAATCTAGTTTCTGTGTGTGTTCGTCTTTAAACACCATGAAGAACAAACCAAAATACACGTCCACAGTTGGAGCTGACAGTTTGTGACATCCGTAGCCCAGCCTAGGGAAGAAGGGCACCTCATCATGGCTGACCAGATGACATTATGCTGTGGGCTCGTTGAAAATCTCCAAAATGGTACCATCCATCCAACAGTCCATGTTTCTATTCCAATGCTACTTTACTTTTCCCGATCATCCCCTAAATCATGTGCCTTTACATTTCCACTACTCCTTGCATTAATCAGTCATTGAACTAGTTAAAGACCTACTATGCGCCAGGCCCTGGGAAATGATTCTGATACAAAGTCGAATTAGCTTAGTCCCTGCCACCATATTGCTCAGAGCAAGGGATGATTCCGATGAGTAAGTGATTAGACCCGGGGGCTCTGTCTGGTATGTTTACCACGTGTCCTCTGGGCCTAGAACAGAGCCAGCACGTAGTACATGCACAGTGCAGTCTGTATGACTCAGTGCACACAGGGCGATTAGAGTTAGGTTAGCATGTATTCTCAACGGGGGCAAAAAAATTTTGGATATTACAATGGTTTGTGACCTTCCAAAGGACCACAGTACATAAACAGATACACCATTTATCTGTATATTAAAATTTCATTGGTGGAGAGGAGTTGGCAATTAGGAAAAAAATATATTAAAGGGCTCCTAGAATGGGGGTAGATTGAGAAACACTATTTTAGAAAGAAGCATGGGGCTATGGGAGCACATAGTAGGGATTCTTAATCCAGCCTGAGAAATCACCAGGTTTCCTGGATGAGGAAGCATTTCAACTCATTAAAAAAAAAAAAAAAAAAAAAAAAAAAAAAATGATTTATTTATTTGAGAGAGAGAAAAAGCATGAGCAGGAGGGGCAGAGTGAGAGGGAGAGGGCATCTCATTCAGACCTCACCTGGGGCTCGATCTCACAACCCTACGATCATGACCTGAGCCGAAATCAAGAGGTGGCACTTAACGCACTGAGCCACCAAGTGCCCCTCAACTCATTCTTAAAAGATATGGGAAAATCAGCTAAATCAGGAGTCAACCAAACTTGTCCGGATAGGGCCAGAGAGTAAATATTCAGGCTTCACATGTCTCTGTTGCAACTACTCAATTCTGTTATAGGTCAAAAGCAGCCATAGGTAATCCTTAGACAAACCAGATGTGGCCATGTTCCAGGCAAACTTTATTTACAGAAACAGGCGATGGGCCACATTGGGCCCCCAGGCTGTCGTTTGCCAACCCCTGGTCTAAATGATGGGAAAGGGAAGGCCACCAGAGGGAACAGCTTGAGCAAAGGTGTGGAGATATGGAGGGTGGAGAATTAGGGAAGAGTGGATGTGGTTTTCCTTGTCCCTCAGGCACAGAAAAAGATGGGGCTCTCACACAGGCTGAGCACAGGATCTCAAATTCATTCAGCCCACAAATATTTATCCAGCACCTACTACTGAGGACCTTGTTCTGGGCACTGGGGATGCAGCGGGGAGCAGACTCCCTCTGTGTCCTTGGGGCCCAAAAGCCAGCTGGGTGTATAGCTTTTGTTCAATTCGTTTATCGAGTCAATGGATAGATGGAAGGTGGGATGGGTGAGTGGGTGGGGGAGTGGAGGAGACAATAGTAAAACACTCAGACAAATAAAGGAACAAATAAGCAATCAGAGCTTCCCCCCTGGCTGTGTGACCTTCCGTGAGGTTAGTGAACCTCTCTGTACCCCCAGGAGGCTGGTGGGAGCAAAGTGCAGGACTAGCCCAAAGGGGAGGTTCTATGAGTTGCCATTCTAAGCTATTTGAAGTCCATATGCTATTAAATAAATACATGATTTTTAAAAACCTGCTAAGTAGTACACAGAAGCAGAGCAGGTGTGAGAGGGAGAGAGAGACGGAGGGAGAGTAGGGAACGCCTTTGAATCAGGTAGTCTGGGAGGGCCTCTGAGTAGGTGGCGGTCAAGGCTGTCCCGGCTACATCCTGTGAGTATATCCTAGAATTAGTAGCGTTTGTAGCCCCATGCCCTGCAGCCTCTCAGAGCAGTTAATTACAAATGCCTGCCCCTCGGGAGGGCAGGAAGGTGTCTTCTCTAATTAGAGTGTGAGCGTAAAGTGCTTTGAAATCTGAGGATAAAAGGGAAGAAGGGTGAAACTCTGGTCACAAGGGCCAGGGCACCCGCTGGGAACCCAAACTCAACTCTGAGAACCAGACTCATGCTGTCTCGGCCCACCCGGAGCTGACCCTCTCTCAGGTCCTACGTGGATTTGGGGCGCAGTAGGAAATACACCCTCCTAGGGCAGGGGCCCTGGGGGAGTGGTGCATGGATGTTGGAGGCAGGCTGGAGATAACACACTTGAAGCTAAGGACCCAGGAAGGGCGACAGCCTGGACGCTCAGTTGGGGTTAGATGTCCCCTGCCTTTCCACCATATTGCTTTCAGTGTCCTCGTTGCTACTTACTAGCAGGGTGACACTAGGCAAAACCCTGCCCTCTCTGAGCCTCAGTTTGCCCTTCTTTAAAATGGGGTGATCACAGCACAGTTGCGTTCAGCGTAGGTAAAGAGTGGCACAGAGCACAGAAACTAACCCTTCTCCTGGCCGACACATCGGAAGCCACTGCCTGGCACCAGACAGCACTTCAAGCATGTTGTGTTAACTCACTTAATCCTTGGAAATACTACCCTCATTTTTCAGAGACAAGGACCTCAGGGTTGCCAGGGATAACCACGCACTGCCCAGCTCAGAGGATACCAGTCACACAGACCACGATAAGAACAGCACCCCCGATGCTCTGGCGCACGGAGAGGTTGAGTTCCTTGCTCAAGGTCACACAGCTGATACACAGCACAACCGGGATTCCAGAACTTGGCTCCCATCCTGAATCTACAACATGAGCCCTCGTCAAGATGGTGATTGTCATGGTGGGTTTCTGGGATGCAGAGAAACAGGTTTTCCCTTTGCCCTGCCAGGCAGGTGTCAAGTCTTCATTCGCCTTTCTTTTCCCTCTCCCCCCAAAGTTTGCATAATTCTGGGTATTTTTTATATTTTTATGGTTTTCAGATTTTGCAAGAGAAATACATCTATGTTCTTGTTTGTCGGGCATCCTGTAATCCGGGGGAACTTGTGGAAATGCCAGGACATCCGACCTCAGACACTGGTACTGGGTGGGTCCCGCTCCATAGTCACATGCTGCAGGCCTTTACCTGGCAGATGGGATTAGGGAGCTCAGGGGACTGGTCCAAGGTCACACAGCAAGGAAGTGGCAGAGGTGGACTAGATCTACCAGACTCTAGCTTCTCCCTTCTTAAGCCCCACGTCCGCCATCTCAAACTGCAGGCCCATGAGCCAACTGCAGACTATCTGATTTGCCTCCGTGGTGTTTTCATAAAATTAGGATTTGTCATCAGCATTTAAAGAAAGGGATATTTCCAGGAATAGTTTTCAAAATATTTAAGCAGACTGGCCTGGGCATCAGCCGCGCAGAGCGGGTGTTGGCAGTCCTCGGCAGCCGTGGCTGTTGCAAGGAAAAGCAATTAGAAAACCCAAAGGTCTAGGAAAGGTAAAACTATGGGGACAATAAAAAGATCAATGGTTCCTAGGGGGGTAAACGGAGAGGGGATGAGCAGGCAGAGCACAGAGATTTGTAGAGCCTGAAACTGCTCTTTATGGTTCTAGACGGATAGAGACATTGTATGTTTGTCCAAACCCGCAGAGTGGATAACAGCAGGAGTGAGCCCCCAATGTGAGCGAGGGACTCTGGGCGATACCAATGGGTCCCTCTTGTAACAAAGGTACCCTTGATGGGGGCTGTTGATAGTTGGGGGGGTACGTGGGAACTCTGTACTTTCCGCTCAAATTCTCTGTGAACGTAAAACTCTCTAAAAAATGAAGTCTATTTAAAACAACCAGAAGGTCTGGCTACCCTGCTCCCACATTTTCACGGGGCCACCGTGGGCGGCCACCGAGCCCCTGGGCTCCCCTTCCACTGAGCGTGCATGCTCCCGTCCCCCAGGCCCCTGCGACTGCCCCCCTCCGGGGCTACCTGCCTGATCCCCGCGCATGACTCAGGCATGAAGAGGGTTCTTCAGAAGTCCTTGGTGTGGAAGAACCCGGGGGAAGCGTGAGGAGGAAAGAGACCTGGTGACAGTGGCCTCGCTCAGACCCTGCTCGTCTCCCTGGGCTAGAACCTCTGGAGCCCTTTTTGTTGGGGCAGAGTGAGCTGCTCCTGATTCACCGTCCTCTGTCCGGGCCTGCGGCGGGTGGGGACCCACCGTGGGACCGGCTGTGAAGCCGCAGCGCTCGGCCCAAGCAGGCCGAGTCAAGGCTTCGCGGTTTGGAAGGATGCCAGCCTGTGCGTTTAGAATAAAAATGGGCAGGACAGGGGAAATCAGTAGATGGCTTGCTCCTCCTAGGAACTTATCTCTAGGAGCGTGCCCTTCCTGATAAATTAGATGGACTTTTTTATTTTTTAGTAGTGTACTTATACAATCACTCATTCATTTAACAAACACTAAGCACCAAGGATGTCCAAAGGAGGCCTGGGAGTAGAGATAATAGGACGATTGAGGGGGCTATTCAACAGCCAAATGTTGTTTGTACCTGACTGCTGTCCATCCCCCCACCCCGGCCCCCAAGCTTCTGGTAGCAGAGCCTTGGTTTTCCTTTGGAGAACCACTCCTCCCCTGCCATCACTCCATGTGTCTCAAGAGGAAGTAGGTCATCTTCCCAACAAGAGCTGTAAATGGACCAAGCCTGGGCAATGAGCATATCCCATTCCCCAGCCTCAGAGACTGGTTCTGGGATGGGCATGTGACCCAAGTCAGGCTAACCAGAGCCAAACCCTAGACATGTGCTGGGGCTACACAGAAAAGTATACTTCTATCCACTTGGCTGGCTGACCTGGCAGATTGGGAGCCTAGGGAATGTTGGGGACTGTCTTCGCCCTCCTATAGGCTGACCCTAACTGACACAAAAGAAAACAGAGCTGAAATCTGGAGAGCATGATTCCCAAACAAAGGTACACATCTGGATCCAGCCTTTCCTGAAGCTGAACCCATCTCAAAACTTTTCATTTATGTAAACCAATGCACTCATATACATACTTTTTTTCTTAAGCCACTTTGAGTTGGGCTTGTTTCTGTCACTTTCAACCAAAAGATCCAGACAATACAGGTGGGTAAAGAGCTATTTCCAGACCAGAAAACAAATAGCTATAGCAAAAACAGACCATGAGAAATCCATGTAAAGTGCTCTGGGGAGTTAAGAGGAGAGAAAACTAGAACTGGCTTCAGGGAAAAGATGGCCTTTTGTTTTCTTCCCACACAAACTCTATTATCCATTCAGAGTTTGACCATTTGCTGAATGAATTACCAGGCATCAGGCCCTCTGCAGAGCCTTTCCCCAGCCTGTTCATCTGCACACAGCACCATGAAGTAAACACTATCGTCCTTATTTTACATAAAACAAGACAGAGGCTCAGAGAGGTGAAGTGACTTGCTCAAAGCCACACAGCAAGATGATGAAGCACTGACTGCAAAACCCAAGCTTTTCACCCTTCTGCTGCACTGCCTCATTTTCTTCTTGCCAACATTCTAAAGTTTTGCCCCAAAATGTGTTACCAAGGATGGTAAACAGGTATCTGAAGGCAAAAATAAAGCAAGCATGGAGACGAGCACCCACAGACCCTTTCCAGGAAGGACTTGGGGCTCAGCCATGGAGACAGTGGTCTGCAGACAGCTCCCAGCTGCTTCACGGTCTCCCTCGGCTGCCCTTTGGAGGGGAGTGAGCTTGGAGCATTTGGGAGGAGAAGGGTGTCTAACGGGAACAGAGTGAGGAAGAGGAAGGAGATATCAGGAAATGAGGCCAGAGAGGAGCAAAGACGTGGCTGGGGCAAGGCTTGACAAACCACGCAGATCCCGCTGCAGGATTAGCAGGCCCCAGCGTGAGATGAAAACGCAGGGCCCCGTGCTCTGAAATTAAGATTTCCAAGATGGTGAGAGTCGAACATTAACCCAAGCACAGGGCCCAGGAGCGTGGGGAGCAGTGCCTTTTCACTACACAGGCCGCTCACCCCTGAAGTCGGTCCTACAGCTATAGTAAAGAGTTGGATTTTACTTTCCGTACAAGTGAGACAGGAAGTCTCTGAAACACGAAGTGACTCTCCCTCAGTCCCACAGAGAGCCCGTGTTGGGAGTCAGGATTCAAACTCGGGTCTTGTTCTCACATCTTATACTGTAACCAGCAGGCCCACAGGTGGACAATGATGGCTACTCTTGAGAGTAGGGGGCAGAATTTAGGGTTTGCTACCCTGAAACCCCCTGGTCAACAGCCTAAGAGCCACTACCTCGTCACTCTCTCCTTTGCGGGTGGCACCCACATCCTCCCTTTCCCAGCATCCCTTGCAGCTGAGGCAGGCATGTGACCGGTCATGTGACCAGCTCTGCCCAATGAGATGTGAGAGGAGCTCTTCTGAGGGTTCTGGGAAAGTTTTTATTGTGGGATTCAGCAGGCAGATATGGCTGGTGTTGCCCTTGTGGCTTCTTCCTACCTGGAGAAGGACTGAAGCATCTGGCCTGCAGCCTGGAGGAGAAGCCATGGAAATTGCAGAGATGCTAGCAAGAGCCCTCATTTTCCTGAGCCACTAAATCAAGACCGACAACCATCTCCCTCTGAACCTGTTATTATGTGGGGAAAGTAAACCCTTGACTGTTTGAGCCACAGTCCACTGCTTTTCCAGTTACTTGCAGCCAAATGCATTTCTGTCTGTCCCAGTCATCTCCTCAGGACTGTGGGTCAGCCTGGATCTCTGCAACAGACGTGGAGATACCCTGGTCTGCAAGGGAGACAAAATATGCCTGGGCCACATGGTTGGAGTCACAAGTCTACTGACTCACCATCTAGTGCTCCTTCTGTTCATGCCGTACTCCTGTCCTTCCATTCGGGCTGCTGTAGACATGACCAACAGCTGTTTTGTAAAGTAAACATAAGGCAGCATTGACCTTGCTCTTGAATCCTTCCAGTCTCTTACATAAATAGCCCCCAGGCCACTGTCTCCATGCCTCTGGACCCAGGACAGCTTCCCACTTCCTTTAAAAAGATGAGATGACCAAATGTAGAGTCTGTGCTCCTGGAAAGGTGTGAGTCATGAATCATGGATCAGAAGGTTCGCAGCTAAGGAGTCTGCCAATCACACTGGTAGTCCAATCTCCTGGGCTTACACTGAGTTTGTTCTCTGAAGCACTGACTCATCTGCAGCTTGCGGTCAGCTCTGACGCTCAGATCATTTTCTGCTCTTCTTGTGCCCAGCTGGTGGCCTTTAATTAGATGCTGTCAACTTTCTGTCTTTGCTCATGTTGCCTTTCCCGTTTTTAGAGGTCTATTTGAATACTAAAGAAATTAATATAATATTAATAATAAGAGCAATTACTATATTGAAGTACTTGCAATGAGTTTCATCTACGATAAGTAATGTTACATGTTTTTTTTTTAATGGACAAGGAAACAAAAGCTTTGAAAAGTTAAGTCACTTGCCCTGGGTAATAGAGCTGGGAGTATCTGGTGGAACTAGAACATGACCATGAGTGTGTTTGACCCTGGAGTTTAGCTCTAACGGGCAAAGCCAGTTGGATCTATTAAGACAGTTTCAGATAATTCTACTTCACTACAGCAGTTCAGACTATAATAACATTGTTTATCTAAAAGACATCTGGAGATTGGAGACTGTAGGGTGTCCTTGCCATCTTAAGGTTTTCATAAAGGACTAAGTATCTTTGCAACCTCCTACCCCATTTAACAGTAAGTCAGCCACTTGTCCTTAAGCTGGTCACCTAACGTCACAAGATGACTGCCACAGCTCACTCATCACCTCTTCAAGCCAATATCCAAAGCAGGAAGGAAAGGAAAGAACGGTCTTTCTTCATGTGCCTCTTTGTTATCAGAGAGGAAATTGTTTCCCAGAAGTCCCCAGCAGAGTTTCCCTTTGTCCAGAACTGGGTCATATGACCTACCCACTCCTCCCACCCCCCAGACCAATGTCAGGTCTGGGAGAATAGGTTGACCATGGTTGGCTTATGCCAGATGTGACTTACTTCCCAGGGCTGGACAGAACCTTCCTCAGAGTTCTGTCAGCAGGAAGGAAGGGGGACATGGCAGTTGGCAAGGCAGTCCCCTATGTCTGATACCCCAGAATATAAAAATATTTAGCCCAGTTACTGCTGTTGGTTTGCAAGATTACTGTAGGTGGTACATGGGTAAAGTTGTGTGTGTGTGTGTGTGTGTGTGTGTGTGTGTGTGTTTAATCTTAGTATTTATTAAGTATTTATGAGCATTTGAAAGACTATATCTATGGCTAACTCATCAGAATCATGAATTCATGGATATTATTTTCCAGATGAAACAACTGTATTTAACTGTATTTTAAACACATATATGAGCTAAAGAAAAATGTTAAGTAAATAATAGTTCATTTACTTCAAGATTTGGCAATTGTAAGGGTAGGAAACACTGTTCTATGTTATCCTTCTTGGCATTTTTTCCAACTTCTCAGGCCTTCTGACTTCAACCTCCCTCTTGAGGAAAATAAACACCCACAAAGATTTTTGCATCATCTGCAAATATGATTCAAATAAGCCTCCAGCTCAAATATAATCCAGGCTTCCTCCGCCGGGAAGGGCAGGCTTCTTGACTCCAGTCCCGTCCTGGTATTTCACCTCTGCCTTAGTGGGTTTACGGCTTTACTGGATCGGCCCCTCCTGTGGTAAGCAGCCACAAATCCTATTTCTGAAGGAACAAGATATAAATAATAAACAGACTGGCCACCTGAGATTTCTTATCTTTGTCAGGAATTGTCACGCTTTCCTACAACACAAACTCTGGTCTTGTAAACAAGAGTTCAGGGGTCTGGGTAAGAACGGGATAAATAAATTGCAGCCCAGCAAGACAGTGAGATACGCAGGAGACTTTGTTTAAAGCCATGAGGTGTATCACTAGGCACTAATATCAAAAGAGCTCCAGGACCTAAGGTTATGTGAAAAGAAAAAAAAAAAAAGCAGAATGTCATGTACGGCATAGACCAGGAGTCAGAAACTTTTTCTGGGGGGCGCCTGGGTGGCTCAGTCGGTTGGGTGTCTGCTTTCGGCTCAGGTCATGATCCCAGGGTCATGGGATCGAACCCCCTACGTCAGGCTCTCAGCTGTTTCTCCTTCTCCTCCCTTTGCATTCTGTCACTACCTCTGTCTCTCTCTCAAATGAATAAATAAAATCTTTTAAAAAAGAAAAAAAACTTTTTCTGGGAAGAACCATGTGGTACATACTTTGGGCTTTGCAGGCCACAGAATGTACACATGTTGCCACTACTCAAGCATGCCATCACAGCCCAGAAGCAGCCGCAGACAGCGCTTAAGTGCATGGACAGGACTGGGTGCCAATAAAACTTTATTTGTGGACACTGAGATTTTTATTTTCCTATAATTGTCCTGTGTCACAAAGTACTATTCTTCTGTTGATTTGTTGCAATCCTTTAAAAATGGAGGAAAATATAAAACCCATTCTTAGCTTATAGGCTCAGAAGCAGACACGGCAGGACAGATCTGACCTGAGGACTGTCATCTGCTGGTCCCTCGCGTAAACCTTTTTGGTGCAAAAAGATATGATAGAGAAACAGGAAAGGTAGTATGTCATACTGCATGACATGCATGTGGACGTGTGATATACGAGTTTGAAGGAAGAGAGAGAAGGAGAGATTTGCTCGTGTATCTCAGGTCACCCAGGAAAGTGGCAACAGCTAACAGTTGCTTCTCCAGAGAGGATCTTGGAAAGGCCAGATGAAGGCAGAAAGCACACATTTTTCACCTCAACTGGTTCCTACTTTTTGTATTTTTCTCTATGCACTCAGTTATTTGGAAAAGCAGAAAGAACTGGCCAAAGCAAGAGGGATTCCCATGCTTCAGTCAACGAGAATGGGATGATCTAGATAGACATATACATAGGCCACCACGGCACAACTCCAGGGGGATGCCACTCGGGCAGGGGTCCCTCCTAGACTAGAGTCCTGTGTGGCAGCCCCGTTGGCAACAAAATTAACACCAAGAACTTGTACCAAGTAAAATTAATAAGCAAATATTGTGGGAGTCGGGTTGGGGTGGAAGTTGTAGGAGGAGCAATAAAATCTATTTCCGTTTCATGCTGTTCCTTATCCGAGCCACAGTAAAACTCATGTTCTGCCAATATTTACTTCTGATCTTTGCTCCAGAGTGGAGGGCCCAGCATAAATATGAGGGTGGACTTGTGAGTTTTGAGAAGAGAAGGGAACTCACCCTGAAATAAGATCATCTCAAGAACCTAAATATGAAAATGCCATTTGTTTCACAAAAAAACATACTTCGAGGCCAAGTCTACTTGTTCAGCACCCTGTCTTGGAACTGTAGTCAGCTTTCCCAGAAATTCGGGGTTCTCTGAAACCCATGAGCAAGCATTTTGACCTAGGTGAGACCACAAAGGGCAGCCTCCCACCTAGGTAAGCAACAGATGTGGATTTTTTTGATTAGCAATGGTTTCAAAATCAAGACATTACACATAAATATAGAAGCTTCTGGCTTCCCTTGAAATGGAGCTCAGCCAACTGGGCCCACATTCCCACCACATGGAAATTTTAGGCTGTGGCCAAGTAGTTGTTGTACCTTCCAGATGGGACAAGGGCTCCTGGTTCGCCTCAGTCCACACTGGTCCCTGTCGCCCTCCATTAGAATGGCTTCACTCACTCCTTTTGTATTAATACTTCATAGGGTGCCTGCATTCCCTGACTACTTGCCATGTTTCAGGCCCTGGGGTTATAGATAAGAACATAACAGACAAAAATTCCCCCACTTCATGGAACTTGCATTCCAGTTGAAGAACAGACAGAAAGGGAAGACAGACAGTGAATAAAAGAAGAAGAAAGAGGGGCATCTGGGTGTCTCAGTTGAGTGTCTGACTTTCGGACTCTTGATTTGGGCTCAGGTTGTGATCTCGGGGTTGTGGGATCGAGCCCCCCGCTAGGCTCTGCACTCAGCACAGAGTCTGTTTTTCCCTCTCCTTCCCCACCCCCCCACTTGCACACACTCTCTTTCAAATAAATAAATAAAATCTTAAGAAGAAGGAGAAGGAGGAGGAGGAAGACAAGAGGAAGAAGAGGGAGAAGAAGAAAGAGGAGGAGGAGAAAAAGAAGGAGAAAGGTAGATATAACGCCAGATAGTGATAAATTCTATGGAGAAAAATAACGCAGCAAAGGTGGAGAAGAGGTGTTGGGCCAAGGAAGGCCTTACTAGGAAGGTGACATCTGAGCAAAGACCTGCAGCAGATGAGGAAGGAAGCCTTGAAGATATCTGTGGGAAGAATGCTCCTACCACAGAAAATAGCAAGTGCAAAGGTCCTGAGTCAGGACTGTTCCTTGTGTGTTGGAGTAGGAGTAAGGAGGCCTAGGCAAGAGGGGGAGAGGAGGCAAATGAAAGAAATGAAGTCACGGAGATGACAGGGGTATGATTCTTAAAGAGCCTCGTAGGATCTTCAACTTTTACCCTGAGTGAGGTGGGAACCCTCCATTGCTCCCTTGGAGGGACATGGTCAATCCTAGGTTTTGATAGACTTCCTCTGGCTACATGAATGGACTCTCTGTGTGTGTGTGCATGCACGCAAGTGTGAGTGTGTGTGTATAGAGGGCAGGGTGGAGGACAAGGGCAGAAGCGGGGAGACCAGCGAGTACCCTACTGTAATAGTCCAGGCACAAGATGGTGGAGGTGGGGAGAAGAGGTTGGATTCTGGACATACTGTGCTTCCCACCTGTCTCCTTCTGGTGTTTGTCAGAAACTTCCCTCACTGACTGTGCTCCAGCCACACTGTCCTTGCCCAACACAGCCTTTAATCCCCTAAAGACCCCATGAGTTCATTTGATTATTAAATAGTCCCATTTTACAGATGAGGAAACTGAGGCATAAGAAGATTACTCCTGTACACACAATTTATTTTCTAAAGAGACTCACACAAGTATCTCCCATCCCTCATGATATTTTCCTTCTTCATTTGTTTTAATAGCTTATAATTCATGATATAATTTGTGTACCACAAAATTCATCCTTGTTAAGTATATGACCCAGCAGGTTTGGCATAGTCACAGAGTTGAGCAGCCATCACCACGATCTAATTTTAGAACACTGTCATCACCCAGAAAGAAACCCCGTGCCCCTTATCAGGCAAGACTTCCCATTTCCCCCCTCTCCAGACTCCAGCAACCACTAATTGGCTTTCTGTCTCTGGATTTGCCTCTTGTAGACATCTCATATGCTATGTGGTTTTTCTGTGACTGGCTTCTTCCACTTAGCATGTCTTCGAGGTCATCCATGTTGTGACGTGTATCAGTGCTGCGTTCCTTTTCAGGGCCAAGTAATACACTGCTGTATGGACATGCCACATTTTGGTCTTCCATTCATTTGTTCCTGTGTGACAGTGCACGCACGTGCGTGCATGTGTGTGTGTGTGTGTGTGTATTCCTAGGAATGGAAGTGCCAGGTCATATGGTGACTTCATGTTTAACCTTTGAGGAACTGCCAAACTATTTTCCAAAGTGGCTACGCCATTTGTAAATCCCACTGCCAGTGTGTGAAGTTCCAAGTTTACCACCTCCTCCTCCAGATGTTCTTACGAAGTGGCCTTGACACTCCTCCCACTGAGTGGTGAGGTCCCTCTCTTCCTATCTGTCCCATCCCTTGAATCTCGGGCAACCTTTGCGACAGCATCAACTGACAGAGCGCCGTGGAAATGATCCTACATGAGTTCCGAGACCAGACCGTGCACATACCCCACACTTCCATCTTGCTCTTTTGAAATGCTTGCCCTGGGAACCGAGCCGCCATATTAGGAGGAAGCCCCCTCTAGCCCACGTGAAGGGGCCATGGGGAGAAGTCACAGAAAGGGTGTGAGTCTTGGCACAGGCAAGAAAACAGCTGCCAGTCATGCAAGTAAAGACTACAGATGATCCCAGCTCCCGGCCACCAAGTCACCCCTAGCCTTCAAGTCTTCCCACCACGACTCCGGACCTCATGGAAGAGAGACAAGCCATCTCGATATGCTTTGTCTGATTTCCCAACCCACAGAACCTGAGAGATGTAAATCCATGAGAACAGAATAACTCTTTATTGCCACCAAGTCTTGGGGAGTTTATTATGCAGTGATAGTAACCAAAACACATGGCAGGTAAAGGGCAAGGTCAGAATTCCCTCCCCGGTCTATCTGGCCTTGAGGCCACTGCTTTAACCACCATCAGAGCTGGGGATCCCATGGGTGCTGCCCCACATTGCAGGCCATGAGGACGGGATCCATGCACCCTTCCCTGTACCCAGTGTATCTGCTGACAGACATCCCCTTCTTGGGCTGACCAGAGCTTGCTTTTGTGCGTCAGCTTGTTGCTGCCACCGTGGTTATTCTTCAATACACAAGGATTTTGATTCTTTGTAGAAAATGTAAAATAAACAAATAAGGAAAAATGAAGTCCACGTGTCACACTCACCATACAGGGAGAATCTTCCATGAAGCCCTTGACTCTGTGGTAGAATCATAATGTACCAGCATTGAACTTACACGATGTCACCATGCACACTGGGCTAAAAAGGGAGTGGGGTGGGAGGAGGAAGAAGCAGAAGAGATGGTACAGGTGAGCCCAGCTGGCTAAGCCAAGCTCAGTGTGTTTCCCAACACAAGACACCCCTCCATCCCACGCTGGTTTCGATGTGCTCAGAGTTCATGGTGCACTGTGGTTGAGTGAAAATTTAACATATTTTCCAGGACCACCTTGACTGCACATAAAAAGAGACTCCCACCCAAGCCCTCACTCCCAGCCCCCTCACCCCGCCGAGAAGTGGGATTACTTTACACATAGGATTTTGTACCTGCCTTTTCCCTCTAATGACGTACATTGAACTGCTCCCGGTATTAGCTCCTTTCTCATGGCCTTTGTAAGGAGAGAAGCTTTCATGGTTCACACACGGACTTGGTCTGTACTGGAAAACAGTAAAATTCTGCTGGGATATCATGATTCTCCCCCATCGTAATGCTGAGCGAAAGAAACCAGACAGGAAAGAACACATATTGTGTGATTCCCTCGATATAAAGTTCAAAAGCAGTAAAATTAATAGATGGGGTTAGAATTCAGTACAGTGGTTAACTGTTCGGGAGATTTACAGGGAGGGGACATGAAGGGGGCTTCTGGAATGTTCTGTTTTTTTCCTCTGGGTGCTGATTACATGAGTTTGCCCACCTGATGAGAATTCACTGTATGACATGTGCACTTTTCTGTGCAATTAGAAAACACATACACACACATGGTGTTCTCAGAACATGGGCTATGCAATATGGAAATACATACTTCATGTTTTTGTCACGTGAAGGGTTAGAGGACTGGATATGGAGTTGGGGAAGCCCAGTCTGAATTCTGATTCAGCCACTGTTGCATGTGTCAGCTTGGGCTAACTGTGTACCACTCTTAACCCTCGGTTCCTTCATCCAGATGACTTACTATGCCCAAAAGACCTACGGGGTCAGCTTCTGTCCAACCCAGCTGGATCCCCCAACCCTCTCTAGCTCTCTCTCTCTAAGCTTCAGCCACACTGGCCATCCTTCTATTGCTCCCACAAGCAAAGCTTAGGGTAACCTCAGGGCCTTTGCACTGGAAATACCATCTCCTTGATTTTCTTGTGACTGATTCCTTTTTCTCCTTCCTGTCTCAGTTCAATCATCATCTCCTCAGAGAGCCCCTCACTCACCATTCTTCACACCAGCCATCCTCAACTACATTTCCCGGGCTCGTTTTCTTCTCAGTGCTTCTAACTCTCTGAAGTGGTCATATTTGGTTTTTTGTGTGGCTGTTTTATCTACTTGGTATTTGTTCAGTACTCCCTCTCAACCCACTGACTCCATGAGATTGGGCATCTTGATTATCTTGGTCTTCGCTATATCCTCACCACCTGAAACAATAAATATTTGTTGAATTAATTAATCAGTCTACAGAGTGATCTGATTCTACTTTTATAGAACCCTCAAGAGATTCAGTGAGATGATGTTTTGAAAGCAGCTAGGTTTATAAAACACAAGAGAGCTTTGAAAGCTTTGTTTGAATGTGGTTCCCACCATGGAGAGAACATGAATAGGCTTAGGTTTCCCCTTGAGCTAGACCTTCAATAAACTGATCCGTGCTAGAAGTCTCTATGCCGTCTGCAAACATTTCCCCCTCCATCTTTTGTGCTACTATTCGCCTAGAACAAAAAGACTAACCCTCTTCTTCAGTTCATTTATTTATATAGTATCACGTTGACACGATATAAAGTAATTCAAAAGGCACAGAGAGTGTCTAATGAGAAGTCTCCCTCTGACTCCTCCCCCAGGCAGCAAACACTTCCAGATACCCAGTAAAGGCTTTTAGAAGTTTTCTCTACATCAACAGGCACGCAGAGACCCATATGCCCACCTGCTCTGTTTACACAAAAAAGGTCTGAGTGTACACACGGCTTTATAGCTTTGCTCTTTCTTTTTCCACTTTACAATCTATTTCCACATCACTGCGTATGAAGTGGTTTGTTCTTTTTTAAGGCCTGTGCACTTCATTATTTATCGATCTGTTCTAGGGGTGGCCGCTCGGGGCAAACAGGCTCTAGCGGGTGTCCTGGGGCCTGCATCTCTGGGCAGACAAGGCCCTTCTGAGTCTGTTAAAAGAGGAAGGAGCCCTTCCTCAACCTCATCGCCAACCCCCTGCAAGCTCCCCCCCGCCCCAGTGTGTGTGTTTGGCCTTTTAAAGACTTTTTCAGAATTGACTTTGGCTTCTTGGCCTGAACTCTGAAGTGTTTGAGCTGATAAGATAGCGCCCTTGGCTGAGGGGGACGGGAGTAAATACTTACCTTGGAGGCCCTCAGCCCGAGCGCAGGAAGGGGCCACGGCCCCCGAGGTCTCTCCACACCTCCTGCAGTGAGTGGTGTGGGCGGGAGGAGGGCAAGTCCGTGCCGGGTGCCAAGCAGGCTGGGGAAGAGGGAGGAGAAGGGGTGGGAAGGTGACCGTACACGAGCCTGCTCCTTCCCCCCCTTGCGAACTTCAAGAACAACGCGGAGAGGGCCTGGCAAGGGGTAACTTACCCTCCCGGCATCTCCTAAACCGAACAAGACACTGTGGGCAAGTCTTAGCAAAGTCTTGGCGCACCTTAAGACCCGGACCCATCCTAAAGAGGCCTTGTGCTCTGCGGGGCCTGAGGGGGACCACAGAAGGGGCCCCGTCCCCACGGCTGTGGCAGACAACATGGGCAAAGTCTCCACACGGCATCACGACATGCTGTGTACCATTATCTTGTGCTGAGCGCTTTCCCTGCCAGCCACGGATCTTGGTCCTGGGCCACAGTAGTGAAAAAATGAGTCCAGGTTCCCGTTTCCCAGGACTTTCTTTGGTCTAGAATAGCAGACAGGCAACAAACAGGCAAGAAGTGCCCAGGGTGCTGGGTGCTGCCACGGGGGACAGACTGGCTGTGGGGGCTAGAGCAGATGGAGGACAGCCTCCCCAGTCATGCCATATCCCAGCTTCACAGCCCTTGGGGGCTCCCCAGGATCCCCAGGGCCCATAGTTCCTGCACAGTCTGGCCTGCCAACCTCTCCATCCAGATTCAGTGCCGTCCGCTTGTCGACAGTCCATGCCTACTCCTACCTCACATCCTCATCAAACAGCTCCCTCTGCCTGCAGCACCCTCACCTACTACGTCTTCAGCCAGAATGTCACCTCTTCCTCCAGGAAGGCTTCCCTGATGCTCCTGCATGATCTAGAGCTTCCTGGAAGGCTGTCACATGTTCCTGTACCTTCCTGATTCCAGCTCCGATCACTCTGGATTGGGGTCACCCATGACTGGCCCACCTGGATTCAAATGCCGGCTGCCCGTCTTAGCTGTGCCACAGCTAAGCTGTGCCACATTGGGCCACGGTTTTCTCATCTGGAAAAATGGGCATGATGGTGAGATGCGCCGCATAGGACTGTTGTGAGAAAGAAAGGATTTAGCGCAAGTGATGAGAACAACATGTAACACGGGGTTCACACGCAGTAAAGGTCGGCTCTATCATTACACCACCTCTCTCTCCACAGACTGTAGTAGGTGCTCACTTAACATTTGCTGCATTGAATGCAGCCCTTCGAACATGTTCATGACGACGAGCAATGGGGGCAAATACTTGTGATATAATAGAAAAGTTTTTTAAAAACACAACACTGAATAGTTGAACAGTATGATTAATAACTATGTAAACACACACATACACACACACACACCCTGGCTTAAGAGAAAGAAAAAAACCAGAACGTTCAGTGTGGTTGAATTAGAAGGATAGGACAAAGAATAATTTTTCTTCTTTCTCGTTTGATGTGTTTTTTTCTAATCTTCTTTAATAAGCATGTTTTCAATTTAAATGAGAAAAAAATAACAACAGATCTGGAGAAGAGGGAGCCCGCAAGCCCTTTCTGTTCCATACAGTTTTCCCACAAACTGGGGTGGGGTGGCGCAGGGCGGGGCGGGGCGGTCCGAGAAAGAGCTGCCCTTTAGAAGTGAAGCAAGAGTGGGAAAACCAGCGCCTTCAGGGTGGCTAGAGTGTCAGCCGACCAGGAGGAAGTTGTGCAGGACAATGACAAAGCAGCCCCTCTCCCGACACAGGGCATGGTGGGACATTCTGGACACCACGGCCCCCACAAAGCCTCCCTTGAGGGGGCAGCGACCCTGCACATCACCACAGCCCCCGCCCTCCGCCTCCTTGCAGCCTCACGTGTCCACACCACAGTGTCTGTAAAGGGCCTGACATGTGTCCCACTCCACATACACTGCCTCACCTAACCTAGTCTTGACAGTGGGCCTGTGGGCAGGGGGTAGGTACCGCTGTTAGCCCCATTCCACAGAGGGAGAAACTGAGGCTCAAAAGCCTTAATACTTCACCCAAGGTTGTCCTGCTGGTAAATGGCGGAGTCTGAACTTTACATCATTTGGTTCCATCTTTGTCTGTCATTGGCTTCCTTCTCATTTCTACTAAGAGATGATGAGCTTCTGGAGGAAAGGAATTGGGTTACAGTTTTCACTATGTCCCTGAGGCCTGGCCTAGGGTCTAGCACACAATGGGGGCCTAATAATAATGGTTGAATAAATGAACTAACAAATTGCTGGGTGACAGATAGATGGATAGATGGATGGATGGTGGGATGGTTGGATGACGAATGGATGGATGGATGGAGGGATGGTTGGAGGGATGGAAAGATGGATGGAGGGATGGATGGGTGGATGGATAGATGGATGGATAGATGGATGGAAGGATGGATGGAGGGATGGTTGGAGGGATGGAAAGATGGATGGAGGGATGGATGGGTGATGGATGGATGCATAGATGGATGGATGATGGATGGATGGAGACCTGGATATATGGATTGATAGGTGAGTGGATGGGTGGAAAAGCACGCATGTAATCTAAGTATGGTTGAACATGAAGAAAAATTGATTACATAAATGATAATGAAAGGCAGAGGGCTCTAAGAGAATGAAAATGTTTGTTCCCATACTTTGAATATGCCCTTCAGAAAGGTTGCAATTGGCAGCTAGCTCACTGGCCAAATCAGGCATCAGACATGTTTTGTCTGGTTGTTACAGGGTTCTAAATATTTTAAATTAATTACTATTATATAAAAATTAGAAAAGTTTATGTTAGAAATCCAGATTTCTGGCTTCTCTTGAAAAATTGGGCCAATGCATATACTCGGAAACCAAGCACCAGGACTGATGGGGCTGCACCCTCTGGGACCCCTCAGCACCCCCCAACCCCCAGTGCATCCCTGGTGTTGGGCTGGGTGTCAGCTGCCAAGTGTCATTACACTTGATGCTGGGGTTTCTCATAGTACCATCGTAAGGAGAAGGGAAAAACCTCGTGTTTTGACTCTCCCTCAGAAGCGGGAAAACGAAAACAGGTAACGAGGAAACCAGGAGAAGAGGTCTTTCTTTGTGGAAATAGAGGACATTCCTGCAGATCCCACCCATAAGCCATGTGCATTTTCCTGAAGCCAGTAGACGATGCTTATGGGCAAGGAGGCCAGAGTCTGGCAACCTGGATTCAAGCCCTGGTTCCAGTACATTCTGGGTGCATGGCCTTAGGCAAGTCAATGAATCTCTCTGGGCCTCAGTTTCCTCTGTAAAGGAGAGATGCTATCGGTCCCCACCTCCCAGGATGTTAATTAATAAGTTCCTATATGTAAGCTCTCTGAGTGCGAACTATTCTTACTGGCTTCCGTCATTGGCGTGACCTGCCAAGGCCCCGTGGGTCCCCAGCAGGGGTTTATAACCGAGGGCCATTTGGCAATGTCTAGATTTGGCAATCTCTAGAGATATTTTGGTCTGTCACCTTGAGGGGAGGTACCACCATTAGGTGGCAGAGGCCAGGGATGCTGTTAAAGATCCCACAACACACAGGGCAGACCCCCACAGCAAAGGATTATGCAGGATTTCTGGTCAACAGGGATCCAAGCTTCCAGAGGGGTTGAGTTGAGGCCAGACTTTTGGGAGGCTCTGGGGCTGCCGGCAGGGGTCCCTCAAGGGAGATCAAGGCTAAGGACACTGCCCTGGGGGTGGCAGGAGACATTCCATCTGGCCCTGAGCCCGGACAGCCTCCAGGACTGTCCCATGCCAGGATGCCTGGACCCAGCCTATTCCCAATGCCGCACAGTAGGCAAGTGATGTGACCCTGGCGCCTCCCCGTGGCTTCATCCCTAGACTGCATGCTATGCCCCAGCCTGGGACTGTGGGAGGGAGGATGGGACCTTGTCCCAAGGCCACCTGCACCCAGGCTGGTGGGGAATGTGGGGATTTAAGGTGATGGAAGGTGGCAGCCAAGGCCTGGGAGACAGATTGATGTGGGTTAGAACCCCCAGCTCTTTCAGAGCCCAGCAGGGAGACATTAGACAAATCCCCGAAACTCTGGACCTCAGGAGCTCATCTGTAAGTTGGCAACGATTGTACTTCACCCTGGAAGTTTAGATTCAGTAACAGACGTAAACAGATGGCACATACTGGTTACTTCATAATCCTCCCCTCTGACACTTGTGTTCCCATAAATCCATAGTCTTTTATATTCGGTGAACTTCCAATGTCTCCGGGGGTGAAATTTAAGTAAGTAGCAAATAAATAATTTTGTTGCCATGGTATATTCACCTATCTGGAAAGGGATCCACAATCTATTGTCAGAGAACCACGGGCCTCCAAAACGTTGTGCACGTGGGATCCCATTTTTGTCTGATAAATCCATATTTTAAAATACATCCATTTGTAACATATACGAGAAACAAAGACCTCATTTTCTTAGTGCATGAAGAGCTCTTGCTGATGAATTTAAAAGAAAAATGATTATCCAACAGAAAGACAGGCAAAGTACACGAATGCTTTGCTACCAGAAAATAAATACGAATGGCCTTTAGATATAGTTTTAAATTCTGAATCTAACATAAAAGGAAAGACCGTGCAGATTAGAATTTGGTGAATACCTTTATCCCCCTCTGTAAAGCAAAGATCAAGAAGCCTGATAATAGTTGGCTTTGGCTAGAGGGTGGGGAAACCACTGCTCACGTAGGTTGTTGGTCTGAATGTCAATTGGTACGTAGGATCTTAGTAAGAATTGAGACAATAAGTGTCAAAATTTTAAAATGCACTTGCCCTATGACTGCTAGCTCAGTTACTTAGAATTTATCTTACAGAAATACATCCACATACATGGAAAGATTCCCATGGAAGGGGTACTAATTGCAGCATTGTTTGCCACAGCAAGAGACTAAAATCACAGACATGACTATCACCAGGGGCTGGCTAGATAAATGATTATATTCAGACAATGGGATATGTGAAGAATGCTCTCCTACTGCTGATCTGGAAAGATCTCCAAGGTATATTGTTAAGTCTAAAAAAAAAAAGAAGAAGAAGAAGAAAGAAAACTAGTGCAGAACAGGGTGTGTCGATGTTTCTATTTAAAGAAACAGCTCCAGGAATCCATGTACATATTTGCTTATCTACATTCTGTGTATCTCTGTAACGATCCCCAAGAAACAGAACGGAGATGACTTCTGGGGAGGGAGCTTGGAGTTCTGGAGCTGGGGAGCAGAGAGTGAGGATTAGAAGGAGATTATCCACTGTAAATCTTCTGGTACCTTTTCAATTATTTTTCATGTGAATATGTTTTTTTAATTTATTTTTTAAAAAAATGTTTAATGCACAAATAGATGAGAACAAGAGAGAAGTACCTGGAAAGATGAGCTCCAAAGTGTCACCAGGGCTCCCCTCTGGGTGGCTGATGTGAGCTGGGAGTGACCTTTATTTTCTTTTTACTTAGATGGCTTTCTAATTTTTTAAAATAATTATCAAAGAATATTTGGTAGATTAAAAACTTCTTTAAAAGGAAGTCTTCAGTGCGGTGTTTTTTTGTTTGTTTGTTTGTTTTGGTTTTTTGTTTTGTTTTGTTTTTGGTTTTGGGTTTTTTTGGTAGTCAGAAGAAAACTAACTTCTACATCAAACAACAACAAAACCCCCCAAAATGTGCAAGCCCCTAAATGGGTTATTTTCATGGCCAAAAACAGTATGGAGTCTGAAGTCTGCAGGTTGGAAATACAGTCCATAAAAAAGTGAGAATTAATAAAGCCCTCCTCCCATGCATGGGCTAGGCATCCAAACCCCAAACTTCTAACCCAGATCTGGGTTCAAATCAAGTTCGAACGAGCCCCTTTATAGCTGGGCACGTGTTCCAGATCTCTCTGCCTGCGTTTGCTCAGCTCTGAGATGGGAAGGCCACAGGGTGCCAGGAGGCTTGTGGGAGGCGATGCCTGCCAAGCACTTAACTCGGGGTGTACATAGAACGGGCCCAGTTCTTATTCCGCGCACGACAGGCACACAGGGAACAGGAAGGAATTCTGCACACGCGAGGGCGACAGGACGGAGGGCAGGATGGGGGTGCGGCTGTGCTTCCCTGGGGATCAGTTTGTGACTGGCTGTGTCCCGAGTCCGTGGTACATGGCCCAACGCCGCTGGACAGTCTCCCCACAGCTTGGAGAGAGTGACACCAAGTGGCCAAACCTGAAACTACACCTTCAGGCCGCAGGTATTCCCGGAGCCTGGGAACTTGTCCTTGTCCGCTCCAGCGGTGGTCTTGAGCTAGGGCTGAACGCTCCGAACCTCCGTTTTCTCGGCTGGAAAATGGAGATAATGCTAACTACTTGGCAGGGCAGAGGTGAGGATTAAATGAGGTAACCCACGGAAATCGTCTCCAGGACCGTTAGGTTGCACAACTTCAGGCAGGGCTGGGGGGTGGGGGGGCATACATGAAATTGTGCGACACCGTAAGCATCTCCAAGTGTGTGGTTTCATTATCACCACTCCCCCAAATTCTTTGTTTCCTTCCTCCAGAGCGATTCTAAAGCCGAGTCTCCCAAAGTGTGGGCGAAATACCAACAGTGCTTAATGGGAAGCTTGTAATGGGGTACATTTTCTTTCAATCTTTCTGATTATCTCGAGGCAACCTTGTGAGATTGACACGGCTGTGTCTTTACTGCCTTTCTAAGGATTACCCATCTCCTTTTCAAACAGAAGGAGGGCAGGCCTCAGAGCCTTCATATGGCAAGGTTATTTGGCTGCAATTTAATAAAGTAAATGTTTTCATAATATTTATTTTTTTGCGGCCACCTTCTACTGAGGGCAAGTGTTGTTGGTTTTCCATTTATAATAGATGTGGTAGATCGTATTATTGTCAATGTTTATTAGTCCTTCCTACTGGCAGTTCCTACAGTCAGTGACACTGACTTCAGGGATGGCTGTGTGACATCCCTTGACGGACAGAATGTGAATTAAGTTTCCAAGCAGATGCTCTGAGAAACAGCATGTGCTTCTGCCATTTGCTCTTTTCTCTCTGTCGGAGAGATGCCCAGGGGATGGGCCAGGGATGGGCTGCCGCTGCCACCTGAGTCCCAGAGTAAAGCAGACCCAGCAGCAGTCCACTTGCAACCGACATGAAATACACGTGAGAAAGAAACCTTCCCAGGTAACAGCCCAGGGAGACTGTGGGGCGGTTTGTTACTGCAACAGAACTTAACCTGAATTGACTCATACAGTAGAGATCAATTGTTTCCATTGGAAATAAATACGTCAGCCAAATTAATGTGTTCATTTAAAGAAAATCATTAAGTAGGTGAGGTGCAGGCAGCTGGGGATATATATGATGAGGGTAGTGGTCAGATGACTGAAGTTCAGAAAACACCAGTGCCCAATTTTAAATGTGAAAATTGTTAATCCAGGTGGCTCACTTCAGAGCCTCCTCCCTAAGACCTCCCAACTCACATTTCAAACTCTGATCTGCCTTCCACCATGTGGCCAGAGTGAGTTTTCTGAAGTGCAGATCTCATCAGTTTCCTCTCCTGTTCTAAGTTCTTTGATGGCTCCCTTGTACCCTCAGATAAGTCTTCAATCTTCATCTTGGCCTACCAGGCCGGTCATAGTCTGTCCATTCATCTTCTTCTCTCCCTCTGTGCTCTCTGCTCTAGCCACACTGATTTCATATAATATAACATATTCTTCAGATACAGCAAGTACGCTCGGGCCTGAGGGACTTCCCATTTGCCATCCTCTCCACTGTGACCCCTTCTAGAGATAGGAACATGGCAGTTCCCACACTCCCAAAGGTGTCTGCTTAAATATTACTTACTCAAAGAGTTCTTCCCAGAACTATATAAAATAGCAATTCCTCATTCTCTTGCCTCCTTATCCTGGATTTTTTCTCCATATCACCTATTACCTTCCGACCATATTACATATTTCTTTATTGTCTACTGTATCCTCAGTAGAACGTTAGCTCCCTGAAGGCAAGCATTTGGTGCTTTGTTTTTTGTTTTGTTTTTTACTGCTGTAGGCATATAGTAGGTGCTCAGTAAGTACCTGCTGAACGAAAGAATGATGAAAAGATGTCAAAGGCGGGGACACCCGTGGCTCCAGACCCACATGGCACTAGCTTCACACCCAGTTGCTAGAGAAATCCTCTAGCCAGTGGTTCAAACTTGAGTATCATTGGCTGCCACAGATCACATCTCTCCCTGAACCAATTACTGTGGCCCAGGAGAATGGAATACACTGATTTGCCAGGTGTAGGTCCAATGGCCCTGTTTAAGTACAGAAGTAGGCTGAACCCTACCTAAGCCATGTGGACTGAGAGGGAAGCAGGAGCGTTCCGTCAGTAAACTGTGATGCTGTTATCAGAGAAAGTAGAAAAGGATGTTAGGTAGGCAAAAACAAAAAAGGTAAATTATTCACCTAGCTGAGTCCCTAGGACTTAGTGAGGGTTCCGTGAATGAGGAGACTTACTTAGGATAAAGTTGTATTCAGGCGGGGGGGTGGGAGGGTTGGACTAGAGTGGAGAAACTGTTTGGTTTTTTTTTAAATATTTTTATTTATTTATTTCACAGACAGAGATCACAAGTAGGCAGAGAGGCAGGCAGAGAGAGAACAGGAAGCAAGCTCCCTGCTGAGCAGAGAGCCCGATGCGGGCGCTCAATCCCAGGACCCTGAGATCATGACCTGAGCCAAAGGCAGAGGCTTTAACTCACTGAGCCACCAGGGCGCCCCTGGAGAAACTGTTAATACCACAGATAGAGCTAGAATAAATAGCAGGTGATCGGGGCAGTCCCTAGATGCCAATACATCCATGGCATTAAAACATTTTTGAAAGAGATTAAAAGTTTAGAACCAAAAGTAATCTAAATTTTCTGCATGCAACTTCTTACATAATCAGCAAATATTAATCTCTCTTCTGACACTGAGGACGACACCCTTGAGAAGACATTTAAAAATAAACATTGCTGGCTCTAATCTGTTACTGTTGATTAGTTTGAGAACCCACATGTGCTTATTGCATGATAGGACCATAAGGCATACCGCAAACCCCACAACCAGCCAAGTGGGGCCTCCTGAAATTGGCAGTCATGGTCAGCTGAAATTCTGAAACCATATGGCATAGTCCTCTTATTGGGAATGAGTAATCTATTTTGTTCCAGAATTGAAATTCTGAACTCTTTAATAATGCCTCCCGTGGTAGAGTCTGAGAGTTGTCCCCCAATATCAGCTTTCCCCTTTTATGATAGAACTACACGGCTGCTCAGAATGAGGACTACATTTCCCAGCCTCCTTTGCAGCAAGGCGCTGCGGGGGTGGACCCAGGTATGGCAATGGCATGTGAGCAGAGCCTTTGGTAGAGCAAACATGGTGGTCAGCCATTTGGCTTTTGGGGTAGGGATGACATGCTATTGCCAATGGAGCAAAAAGTTAGGGACCCAAACCTCTGACAACTTAATGATGTAGAGCCACCACCTTAATTCAGATTTCGGTGGGAAAATGAACCTTGTATTGTATTTCTCTCTCATGTCTCTGGACCCTACAGATGAAATTATACTCAAATTATATTCATACCTCTAAAGTAGTCAGTCGGTCTTAGAAAAGCCCATAAAATATATACATGAAATACATCCTTTAAAAAAAAAAAAGAACAGATAGAAGTACATAGCTTTAATTCACTTATATCAGTTTATTACTTTTCCATACATACATATTTAATACATACTTTCAATGTATACCTGTATACATTGTATACATGTACAGAACACCTAGCTTAGGACCGGGAACAGAGTGGGAGCCTCATGTGTCTCTTATCTTTACACCTGCTGGTGGGAATGTAAACTGAGGCAAACTTTATGGAAGACCATGTGCCCTATTTTCCAGGATGTTAAATACATACTTTTAAGACCCAACAACATGGTTGAAAACTTAGCCTACGATTATTCTCATCAGTCCAGCTCTGTGTACAAGCACACTCATTGCTGCACATACTTAAACACACCTGAGCACCCACAATTTAGTCAGGATGAAACAGGATGAGCTGCAGCAGCAACCCCACCCCCCCCATCGCAGTGACTCAATATAACAAAGGTTTATTTCTTGCTTTCATGTCATGATGAGGACTGAGTCCCCTTCACCTTCATGCTATGCCATCTGGAACAGGTGGTCTTAGAGATGAACGCAGCAGGCAAAGAGAGTGCTGGAAGGTCTAATGGCACTTTTTTGAAGGGTAGGCTGGGAGTGACTTACATCCTTCTGCGCATCCCATTAGGCAGAAATGAGCCACATAGTTCAAACCTAATTGCAAGGGAGGCTGGGGAAGGCCGAGAGCGTAGAGAGGTTGAGTGAGCGTTGTCTCTGTGATATCTGCTATTTTCAAGGGACTGATGTTGGAGCTGGGGACCCTGAGGGGAGCCAAACCAATAGGGCCACTTCCCTCACAGGACTTCCCTTATTAAAAAACAAAAACCAAAAAACTCTATTCTAAACACCATCCCAGGGGTGCCTTGGGGGCTCAGTCAGTTAAGCATCTGCCTTGGGCTCAGGTCATGATCCCAGGGTCCTGGGACAGAGTCCTGCAATGGGCTCCCTGCTCAGCGGGCAGCCTGCTTCTCCCTCTCCTGCTCCCCCTGCTTTTCTCTTTCTCTTTCTCTTTCTTGCTCTCTCTCTCTCTCTCTCTGTCAAATAAATAAAATCCTTAAATAAATAAATAAATAAATAGTAAACGGAATCCCAGGATATGTCATTATGCACTTGAGCAAGATTATCTGAAGGATACGTTTTCAGAAGATAATACACATTTGTCACTTTGACAGAGAGAGCCCAATTGCCCTCCATCGGATTGTGCCAATTTCCAGTTCCACCAACAGATACAGGACTGCTGCTTGTCCTGCAGCCTTGCCAGCGCGGGGTGTTACCTGACTTTTGGATTTTGGCCAATCTGATAGGTGAGAAACGATCTCTCTGTGCACTTTTAATTTGAATTTTTCTTATTATGAAGGAGGTTGAACATCCTTTCATATGTTTATGAGCAATTTGTATTTCCTTCTCTGTGAACTGCGTGTCCGTAGCCCTTGTCCATTTTTCTACTGACGTTATTAAATGAAAAAACAAAGGGGCAGAACAGAATACGTGTTGGAATCTCTTTTGTACATTAAAAGCAAAGCAATATTCTGGCATAGTTATGTAAATATTCTTGTATGTGCATACCAGTTTTCTACAAGCAGCCACAGGAAACTGTTAATAAGGGAATAGACTTGATGCCTTTTTTTTTCTTTTTTTTACATCTGTGAGCTTTAAAAAAGTTAATTAACTCCCTGGATTTGAGGGTGATTGTTTACACCTGAGTACTATTTTTTGAGTCTTTCCAAATGATGTCACTTTTCTAACCATGTACAAGTATTAATCGTATTTTTTTTTAATGTCAATAAGGGCATTTGGACTTTTTTTTTTGCCTTTATATTTTTGTCTATTTTAAAAGTTCTAATGTATGTTATTTTCAAAAAATTTTTAGAAGTACAATGTATTGGGCAAAAAATCACCGCCAAGAATTGAGGCAAGGCCCAGAATTCAGCTCAAGTCTTGGACTTTATAAGTGTTTGAGAAAATTTGTTGGATTGAAATAAACCAAAGTTTCTCTTTAACTGAACCACCAAAGACCCCCAGATGTGGAATTACAGTATTCTTTTGTTTTTAAGATCAACAACAGACAGACCAAAGTCTTCTTGCCTAGGATTTTTTTTCTCCCCAGGGGAGGAGGCTAATGCCTTTGCCCCATAAAGTCAAAGGCAGCACGAAACACTGGGAGGGATTTTTCTGGTGATGATACCTCCCTCTGAATAATGCCTAACAGTTCCCAGGTTTTATCTCATTGGTTGAGTTGTAGTCACGTGCCCATCCCAGCCAATCACTGTTGCCAGGGAGTGGACCTCCAATGGCTCACACCCCACTCCCTGAAGCCAGGGCTGGAATCTCCACCGCCCAAACCAGGTGGGCGAGAAACAGTGGAGGTGTGGTTTTGCCCAAAGGAAAATCGGAGTGGTAATGCCAGAAGAAGGAACAGCATATGCTGGAAGGCAAAAACAACATCACAACCAGGGCAGACACCTACCCTGCAAGCTGCTGGGGATGTGATGGTGAACAAGACGTTGTCCCAGCCCTCAAGGGGCTGACATCTTTGTTGGAGAGACCAAAAAAAAAAAAAAAAAAGCAAGCAAACAAATGTTTTTAAAATTAAAGTAACTTCTGTTAAAGCCACAGACAATGGACTGAGATGGAAAATACTTTGACCAGGATGGTCAGAGAGGAGGTGACATTTAAACCCAAGAAGGAGATTAAGAAGGAACAACCAGATAGTCATAGGGGACAAAAAAAAAAAAAAAAGGTGGATCCCTGCTTCATACCTAAACCAGGACAAACTCCCAGTAGATCATAGACTTGAACATATAAAGTGAAACCACAAATGTAGTAAAATAAAACTGGTATAAATCCTTTATAACTTCAGACTGTGAAAGATCCTTTTTAATAATGAAGCAAAGCCTGATGTCCTAATATGAAAGATTAATAAATTTAACAGCATAAAAATGTTAAAAACAATTTGTATGGCTAAAACCAATCTTACTAGATTAAATGTCAAAAGAAAAATTGGGCTAATTTGGGCTTATCACAAAGGGCTAATTTACTTAATATACAAAATGTTCCAATAAATTAATACGAAAAAAATGAACAAGTTGGTAGGAAAATGGGCAAAAAAAGATTGTTCACAGAGAAGGAAAAACAAATGGCTGTAAACATATGAAAAGATGTTCGATTTCACACATAGAAGAGAAATGAGATATCATTCCCCCTCCCCATTAGATTAGCGAAAATCCTACTTTGACAATCCACTGTATTGGCACATCAGAAAATGAGCAACTCCACATCAAAACAAAACAAAAGCACAAAAAAAAATTAAAAATGCTTTTGACAATAGTCATTAAATTTAAAATGTCCATACCTGTTACCCTGGCAATTCTGCTTTTAAGAATTTAAATTACAGGCCTATTCATACATAAATGACGTACATATTCACTGTATGTTGTTTTTAATAGCAAAAAAAGGAGGAGGAAAAATGCCTATCGATAAAGAGTGGAAAAAAAGACAGTGCATCTGCACATACAGTGTGTTTCCTGGTATAAAATAAAGAGGTGGCCTTGTGTGAGCTGGTAAGTAAAGCTCATGCCAGGGTTTCCTAAGAAAACAAAACAACAGGTAGAACCATGTGTAGAGCATGTAGTCATTTGTAACATTTTAAGAGGGCGGAAGGGAAAATAATCTATATTCACATTTGCTCATACATGCAAGAAATATATTAGAAGGATATGCAAGGGTTTAGTAACTGGGTGCTGGAGGAAACAGCATATACAAAAGGCCCCAAGGTAAAAAAAAAAAAAATAGTAGGGGGAGGGTAAATTCCAAGGACTAAGAGTGAGCCTGGGAAAGATGACACGTGACAGGTGGTGGCCAGATGCTAGAGAGCCCTGTAGACCACCATTTAGGAGTCTAGTCTAGAGTGCAAATGCAGTGGGAAGACATTCAAAAGAGAACATGATCCAATCCGCATTTTAAGAACATCTTGCTGCCATTTGGAGAAATTGTTGGAAGAAAGCAAGATGGAAACAAGGAGACCAGTTAAGAGGTTGGACAGTTAGCCACAGGAGCAATAAGGTGGGCTGGACCTGGAGGTGGTGGTGGAGATGGTGAAGAGGGGACAGGTTTAAACGACAGTTCCAAGTTGGAATCCGTGGGTTGGATGTGACACCGGAAGGGGTAGGGAAGACAAGGGGAGGCTGGGACCTGATCTCTGGTGCACATATAGGTGGTGACAGTGGTGACTAAGCTGGGAAGACTAGGGAGGGGGCATGGGGTTGGCTTGGGATGAAGGTGTGTTCCGGGGAGGGCATGTTAAGGTCAAGAAGTTGGTAAAACATCTAACTGGCAAGTGTTGAGTAGGGTGGTTGAGCCTGTGATGGGGGGAGCCAGGAAGCACCAATTTGACTTACACAGAATAACAAGGACAGATCCTGCATGGATTCCAAGTGGGGGCCCCATGCCTACCCAAAGCCATGTTTGAGAATGTTCAGAGCAGCTTTATTCATAATGGCCCTAAACTGGAAATGGCCCAAGTGTTCTTCAACAACAGATGGCTACGTAAACTGTAATAGACAGACAACAGATAGAGATGACAGGAGATACAGGCTCAAATAACGAAAAGGAAAGTTGCTGATCCACACGACAGCATGAATGAGTCTCACAGACACAACTGAGCAAAAGAAGCCAGGCACCAAGGAATACGTCCAGTATAATGCCACATATACACGGTTCGAGAATCAGCCAAATTGATCTCGGGTGATAAACGTAACAACGGGGGTCATCTCAGGTGGGAGGGAGGTAATAGACTGGGAAGGAAAGGGAAATTTGCAGTAGGGGGTTGGTTTAGAAATCTCCTAGAAGGGAGTGGTAATTACCCAGGTGTGAACATATGTAAGAAGCATGTCAGCTCCTATAATGTATGCATGTTATCCCTCAACTTAAAAATATTGTTGAAGAATAAGTAGATTAATGTCATCTTAGCAAAAACCAACACAGTTGTTTAAAAACAGAAATAAATAAAAAATTAAGTCTTTAATTATCTTATTATCTATATAATCATTCTTCCTTAACTTTAGGGAAAAAAATGAAATAAATGAATACTTTTAGGGATAAAAGTTTTTTATTTGAATTTTGAAATTCCTTCATTGCCATTTCTTTTCCTCTTATTAAATGAAGGTCAAATTACATTTTAACACTTTATTCAATAAGTTATGTCTTCCATTTAAAAAAAAAAAATGTCTTGGTGGCACCAGATGCCTCTGAAGGTAGGGGACAGGGATGGACTGAGCATAGGGGCCTCATCGGAAATCGGGGTTAGAAGGTCCTCGATTCCCTCTGCCAACCTGTGCAGTCAAGTAACTGCCCCTCTTGGCAGAGGTCTGGGGACTACTTTCTGGAGACACTGGGATAGAAAGGGGGTGGACATTAGGGACACCAGACATTGCAGAAGCTGGGGATGAGGCCAGGAGCTAAAAACAAAATGGTCCGACCCAGTTCCCTCCCCTAGTTCAGCTTCCAGAACACAGGCAGCCTGGCTCCAGCAGGAATCTCGGAGAATCCTCGATGGAGAGGTGGAAGTGGACCTCCTCAGCAAAATGACTGATTGATAATGACATTTGGGTCCCAGAATGAAAAAGCTGGCTCACAGCCCAGCCACATTACAGCAAAACACATGGAGCTTCCAAACGGTTTTTAGTGCCTCCCTCTCAAATATGAACAGAGGTCCAAAGAGTCCCTGACATGTGAGAAACACTTCCAGCGTGGAAGACAGAGACCAGCATCAACCCACGGTAAAAGGGGTCTGGGAGCAAACCAAAATATTGCAGGAAGCAGATGAAAAGGCATCCAAATAGGAGCCCAAAGACCAGGATTTTGCATCCTAGCTCCATGACTAACAAGGCTGCCACATACAGTTGTGCAAGTCACAGACTGCCAACTCTAGGGGAAATGACATGGTTTTACATTATGGTTTATATAGATGGTGCCCTACAGTGTGGTCCAGTGCACCTTTATATATGGGACCGTGGCCCACTTTCTTTTCCTGAAAGTAATAACAATAGAACTTCATACTGAGGGAGTCCTGGAGGGCGGACAACCATCTTGGTTTGCTCCATAACACCCAAGCATAACTTAAGTCAATTAATTTGGCTCCCTCTAAATGTTTGTTGACTAAATCAAAGAATTAATATGTGAATGAGTAGGTGAGGGAGTGAATACATGTCCCATGATTTACAGCATCCATAGCACTCCCAAGATCTTCGTAAAGCAAGCAGCTTAATGTAGCAGCCACAAGTCCAGGCTCTGGAGGCAGAAAACCTACTTCAAATCCCTTTGAACCTCTGTCCCCTCATCTATAAAATAAAAGTGATAGGAATGATGTCTGCCTACATATGCCATTGTGATGATTAACCGAATGCATAATAAGTATTCAACAGGGGACTGACCAAGTTTTGTCCGTTAGAATTAGATCTGGCTATATAAAACAGGAAACCCACAGAAGTGGCTTAAACGAGATAGAGCTACTTCTCCCCTGCACTGTCTCCGTGCACATACTTAAGAAACTAAAAGGTGTGGTATCCAGGGTTGGAATAACGAAGAGTCATTGGAGTCCTAGACTTCTATCTTTTCGCTCATCCAGTGGCCAGATTTCCTCATGGACCAAAATAGCTGCCAGAGTACCAGCCATCAGGTCCCCATTCCTGATGGCAGAAAGAAGAGGGAAGCAAGGCATATACATGCCATCAGCTCCACCTAACAACTTCTGCTTGCTTTTCCCCTCAATGCGTGGGAGACATATTACTGCCCAGAACAAGATCAGGGTCTGTCAATAAGGAATGGATTGGGAGAGCAGCCAGACATCCCTGCCACATGAAGTCTTAGTAAATAAATATTCACTATTAGTATTGTTGTTGTTGGCCCAGCTTTAGAGAGGAGAAAAGTGAAGCTCAGAGAAATTCGGTAATTTGCCCAAGGTCTTACTCAATTCATTCAACAAGTATTAACTCTATGCCTATTATGGGCTGGTCCCTTAGGATACAAACGCCGAATAAGACATGGGTTCTGCTCTCAAGGATATGAAATCAAGTCATTTCAAAGAGCGTGGCAAGAGCACTCACCCCAGTGGCCCGCAGAACAGAGCACTCAACCTGGAGTAAGGGCATGGGGTGGAGTCAGGGAGGGCTTCCTGGAAGAGGTGGAGATCTTCATCATGGGGATAAAAACCATACATATTTCACAGGGCTGTGGAGAAGATTAAATGAGATGTGCCAGGGCAAACTCGGCACCGTGCCCGGCACACAGCGCTGCTACCATCATCATCCTCGTTATTATCTTGCTCTCTTTGCAGAAATAAAAATGGCCACTTCTTAACTTCAGAACATTTTGCAGCTGAAATTATCTTCAAAAGGCGTCGACCTCTGCTCTGTATTTAAGACAGCAGAACAACAGGAAACAAAAATGCCTCCTCTTCTGTTGACTCTAGGCCAGAAACCGACCTCTGGGAATGATCGATTTGTACCCTCTCAGGAAGACCTGGATTTTGAAAGCTGGCATCTGGAGTTTTTATCTCAAGAACTTAGCTACGATCCTCTCCACTCAATAATAGGAAAGAAACAGCAAAGGGTTAAAAAAAAAATTTTTTTTTTAACATCAAAATCGGGTTTGGTTCTCCAGAAAAGGCCAGAAGAGCTGAAGCTAATTCACATGTTACTCAAGCAACCCCAAGAGAAACCAAGTTTCCTGGAAGAACAAAAGTCAAAGGCAGGAGCTGTTCAAAAGCAAGCTCAAAGTGAAACCAGATTACGTGGGGGCCACAAGGCGGCCTTTAAGCTGAACCTCAAAAATAGCATCTGTCCCCTGGATATTTTGGGAGTGTCCTGGGCAGAGCACGGCAGGAGCCAGGGGCCTCTTTGGATATCTCCAAGGACGTACTTAAAGAATGTGTCACCCGGCCTCCCCTTGACCCCAGGCCCCACCCAGGCCCCAGAGCTGTGTCAGCAGCAGCATAAATGGTACAGAGATAAAGGGAGATATTTAAACACCCAGAAATCATCTTCTAATTTAGGAACTGAGCTACAAAATATATCTCCCTTAATGGCTTGAGTTGGGAATTTGGATTTTGAACCTCTTCTGCCAGGCAGCCAAAACATCTTCATGTATTAATAGACAGCAAGCGTGAGGTTGCAGGGACAGGAGGGTTGTGGGTCTTAGATTGTCTGGAACTGGAAGATGCAAGACCAGCAGAGCTCTTCCCAGGCCTCTTTGTTTACGCTGTGCTTCTGCCCAGGCTCGTAATCACCTCATCATTGCCGCTGTGTAATCACCTCATCATTGCCGCTGTTGTCGCCGTGATTATTAAGTACTTTAAGACTTGCACAAGAAGGGTGCAATCCTTTAATTACGTCCCTCCCTGCATCATTGTCCGAGGCAAGTTGGAATTGTTCTCCCTGTTTTGCACAAAAGAAAATGAAGGCCTGGGTGAGTGAACAAGTTCAGGGTCAAACATCTGTCAGCACGAGGGAGATGGCAGGATGTGGGTGGCAATCAGGCAGGCACTGATTCAGGCCCAGTTTAAAGTGCTTGTGGGTCTAAGTTCAAGATGTGTGCTTTATTCCCCAAGAAGCAGTAGAGGGGTGTATGTGTGCTTGTGTGTTTGTGTGTGTGTGTGTGTGTGTGGTTTCTGCGTGTGTGTCTATGTTCTGGGATGTCTGTATGTGGTGTTTTGTGAGTTGGTCCATGTGTATTTCTGTGTGTTTGTCTATATGCTTCTGTATGTTTCTATGCATGTCTGTGTGTCTGTCTATGTAAAAGGAAGGGGAGGGGGAGAACAGGGAGGATGATCAGGAAATAAGGAGGAGAATCCGTTAATAAAGCTTAGAATGGCAAAGCTAGAAGGCCCTTAAAAATCATCTGGTCTACACTGAGATCTCATTGTTAATTTTGGTAGGTGTCCTAATAGCATGGTGATTTCATTTCAAAAGTGTGATCATTAAATATTTACTGGTTAAATGACAAGAACCCTGCAATTTGCTTTAAGACACTTGAGCAGAGAAAGAACAAGTTGAGGAGAGAGAATAAAAATGAGGAGCACCTGGCTGGATCAGTCGGAAGAGAGTGTGACTCTTGATCACGACGATCTCGGGATCGTGAGTTCGAGCCCCAGGTTGAGTGTAGAGATTGATTGGCAAGATGGGGATAATTGTTGAAGATAAATACTGAGATGTTAGTTACATGATTCTATTTTTGTATGTTTGATATTTTCCATAATACATTTTTAAGTCACTGCAAACTATTATCCTGGTAAATATCACTTGTAAAAATCTTTATAAAAATTGAACTCACTGCTGATACCTACAAATGGGGGCTTGCACCTAAAAATCTGGACATCCAGCTTTTCTAGAAAAAAATCAGAAGCTCTAGTGACTCTGGTCCCATACTCCCTTTCAATAACAAAGCTGCCAAACAGCCCCTTTAGCTGGGGCCTTTATTCTCAGTTTGCCCCAGTCCCCACCCATCTCTATCACCCCTGACACCAACGCTGTCCATCATCACTCTTAGGTCACCATATCTCTTTTAGTAGAAAAGAAAGGAAAATGAACAAGTTCTCTTGGAGCAAAGACCGTGATTTGCCATCCAAGTATCTAATCTCCACTCCTTTCTTACTAATAGAAACTCCTACACTACTGGGGGTGGCGATATATTCAAAAATCACCTTTTCCAGCTTCTCTGGAATCTGTGAGTGCCCTAAGCCTTCACATTTAGGGGTGATTTGGGATTGTCACAACGGGGGAGGGGGAGTGCTACTGACATCTAGTGGGTAGAGGTAGGGATGCCGCTACACATCCCACAAGACTTGGGACAGTCTCCCACAAGGGATAATTATTCAGTCCAGAATGTCCATCTGTCCAGAGGGCTGCAGTTGAGTGGTCCTGTGTGTTGCAAATTGAAGTTGATGGTGCGACTTCCAAGAAAGGTCTTTGGTGTCTTGCCATTCTCCTTCATTTTCCCTATAATTGCAAACATGGCTGGAGCTCAAGTAGCCATTTTGTGACCTCAAGGAGGGCAACTCTGTGCTAAAGATGGAAGGGAACGGAATCCCCGACAACATCATAGAGCTACCCTCCCTTCCCCCTTAGAATGCTGACCTCCAGCCTGGTTTTATAGAAGAGAAACGCATCTCTACTTTGCTTAAGCCACCAGAGTCAAGTCTCTGTTACTGTCCATCAAGGGCAGTATCTAAATGAGTTATCTCTGTGTCTGGTTTTCTATGCTAGCAGGGAAAGGGAAGATGGACAAGAGGGCCAAATGTTGAATGTAAAAAAGGTGAAAGCATGTTTCTTTGTGGCAATCACCCAGACCACTTCCCTGCTGCTGTCGCTTTTTGACCCCTGCAGGCATCTGGGTTTGCAGCTCCCAGACCCACTGAAGCCCTTCACCAAAAATATGAGGAACAGAGACCCATAGCAGGTTCATGATGACCTTGAGGGCTAATTCCCAGCCCAGTCTTTGTCCTTGTCACATTTCCAAGAAGCCAGGTCTCGGGAAGTAGTAAGGAATGTGGTTTCTGGAGCCAGGCTGCCTTGGTTCAAACACTGGTGCCACCACTGCCTGGCTCTGTGACTTAGACAGTTCATTTAACCTCTGTCCCTCAGTGTGTCATCCCTAACATCGGGACGATGGTAAAGGCATCTGTTGCTTGGGGTTGTTAAGAGGACTCACATCAACCAGGGCCCCAGCAGGAGCAGAAGTTTAGGAACACGTTTATAAAAGTATGGCTGGGCTGTAGGGAACCCACAGGGATGCCTCCATACCCCCAAGGCAAGTAGCCAGGGTGTGTTACCACCGTGTAGTAACTGCGGGCACTCCAGCCCCTAGATAGAAGCAGTGGAGGTGTTCTCACTTGGGCCCGAAGGGGCAAAGAAGGAAATGGTTGCAGATTTGGAGAGAAGAAACCCTATGGAAAGGCACTCTGAAGGATCTGTGACCTTCAGTTGGGGGACATAGTAGCCCCTGGTGCCCAACAGGACAGCTGAGGAATAACTCTGCTTCCTTCTTCCTGTTTCCTGCCAATGTCTCTCATGGATCAAACCCAGCCAGAAGCCAGCAGGCAGGAGAGCACTTTGATGCTGTCCACACAGGTCACAGAACAGAGTGGACAGGTTGGAAGAGGAGGCTGGAAACCAGGGCTTGCATCCCCTACTCAGTGACTGTAGGCTTCTGGGTTGTGCAATTGGAAGGCACAGAAGTGTCCTCTCCCTCTCCTTCTCTCACTCATAAGAAGGAGTATGGATAGGATGGCAGGAGCTCCAGCAGCCCTTTCAGACCACATAGTGGAAGTCACATGTTGAGGCTGCTAAGCAACGAGATGGGAAGAATCTGAATCCCAGATAACATAGTACCACCACAGCCCACCAGACACTAAGCTTTGGACTGTTCCATGAGAGAGGATTAAACTTTTATTTTGTTCAAGCCCCTTATTTTGGTTTTTATTACAGCAACTGAACTAAAAACCTGAGCAGTACAAGATTTAAATCAGGGATGTGTTCAGATTTTGGAACTATTTTAGGCTGAGCTTTTTAAAACAAGCAGAAGTGATGGGAAAGTTACAGCCTCTGCTCAAAAATCCCCTGAGTCTGGGTGGCTCAGCTGCTTGAGCATCAGGTTCTTGATCTCCACTCAGGTCACCATCTCAGGGTCGTGGGTTCAGGCCCCACGCTGGGTGTGGAGACTACTTAAAAATAAATAAAATAAAATACTGTTAAGGAATCGGCTCTCCTGGGAGATGCAACATAACACAGCAGGGGGCAGTGTTTCGTGAAGGAAAAAAGTTCTGAAATTGAGATGTTCAGTAAGTCAAGGTCACTTGGCAGCGGGCCAACCACTCCAAACTCGCCAAGGGAGCAAGAGGGAGCTGCCTCCTGAGAGCTACCAAACCAGCCCTGGGATGAGCTCGGATTGCGGGGAAGTACTGCTGGCCCCGCCCAGAACCAATCGCGATGGCCATGGTACTTCAGCTGCTCTGATTGGCTGGTGCTAATCACATGAGCGCTGTGGGGCGGGGCATCGCTGCCACCTCCTGGACCAGGAAAATTTAGGGATCCAGTGGTTGCACCCTAGGGACGTGGAGTGCTTGGCACAGAAGGGAACGCAGTAGATGCAGGAGAGCCCCAACTAGCAAGCATTCTTTATACCAATAGGAAAGAAGGAAAATTTAGAAAATAACATAAAGTGTCATGGTCGGGGGTAGTTGCTGAGGGATTTCCCATCAGCCACTCTGCAAGTTTGTTTTGTTTTGTTTTGTTTTCCAAATGAAAGTATTGAGCCTCCCCTGCCAGCATTCGAATGTGTGTGACTATCCGCGGAAAGGAATTAATAAATGGTTGCAAGAGACGCCCCGGGCTAAAGACCCAAGGGGCGTTTCCAAGGATACCAACAGAGCATCCTCTGTGTTTCCGTAACTTTGTGAAATGCAACAAAGGAATTCACGGGAAATACAGGGGGCGGTTATGTACCCAAGGGTATGGCGCAAGTCTTGTTAATAAGACGGGAAAGATGAGGCCCCGCCAAATAGGGAATAAGAGTCACCAGGTTCGACTCCAAGTGGAGTTACTTACCCCAAGAGTGCTATTTCCTCCAGGAGCGCCTTGCCCTACCCGGTTCTTTGGGGGAGACTGAAAGCAAGACTACGGTGGATCGAATCAATATCTTAGTTTGGAAACCCCCAGTAGCAGAGCTCGTATCTTGGTTGGGGTTTCCCCAGAGGCGGACCCTGAGACAAAGATTCCGGGACATATAATTTATCAGGAAGGCCAAAGACACACCAATAGAGAAGAGGAAAGTGAGCCAGGGAAGGCAGCGCAACTGAAATCAAGCAAGTTATCAAGACCGTACTGTGGGCAGCTGGGGTTTATTCCCATCAGTGTAGAACACTGCCCCATAGTTATCCTACCTGAGCGACTGGGGAACTGGGAGAGCCCTACAACACCTACTGTGCACTGTGTGATGTGGGGTCGGGGTAGGGGGGAGGGAAGCATGAATTCTCCAGCACTTCTAGCCTGCTTGCGTCCAACAACCAGAGGGAAAACTAAGTCAACTCACATAGACTAATGCAGATGTTAGCAACTGGAAGGTGGGCAGTTGGAAGTTGGGCAAACGGTAGAACCTAAGGACAGAGGACAGCAGCCACTACTCCCCAGAAGCAAGTGTGTGTATACAGGAGACAATCTCAGGAAGAACAAAGAGGGTGGGGAAGTGAAATGGGGATGGGAGGACCCCCACTAAAGAGCATGGCAGTGAGCTCGTTCCTTTTATGGGCACCTGCAGCCCAGTCCCAGTGGGGACCTCTGGGAGATGATGCGAGTACCCTTCAGAATCATCTCGTGCAGGAGCAAGGAAGCCGGGACACTTAAGAACAATGGCCATCTCTCAATGGTGGAAGGTTGTGGCTGGTGTCATCAATTCTCAGGCCCTTCCCCCGTGAGCTGCTGTGTGCACCCCAGCATACAGGCCATAGGCAGTGTTGCGAATGTTGGATGTGGGAAGCCACAGGCATCTAGAAAACAATCTACCAATCCACAGGCAGTCCTCCATGGTGGGCTGAAGGGGATGACAGTGGATCCCGATGCTGGCCAGGAAATTCAAGACAAGGAGGGAAATGGGGGAAAGGTACAAAACCGACACTTACAAAGCACAGGGCCCTTGTCATCCATTAGCACAGTCAGTCACATTTGTATAATTCCCGTTTCACGGTTGAGAAAACGGGTTCAGACAGGGAACGAGACTGGCTCTTGGTAGCCTGGGGGGTAAGTGGCAGAGCGCTGAAATTCCAGCTCAGGCGTGCATCTGGCCCACCTGAACCCCACGCGAATTTTGTCTTTTTGGTGCCAATAACAATAAAGACTAATGAGTCAGCGACCCTTGTAATTTCAAAACTGCCATTTTCATCTTATGGCCAGTGGGGACTTCCACAGCAGTCACAGTTTCAATCCTGGAACAAACAACTAATAAAGGATGGCAACGTGGCAGAGGCATAGACCAATGTCTGTATGTTTACACAAGTCCACATAAATCCTATACCAATGGTATTTGTAAGCATGGCAGGGCCAACATATGCCCCTGGCCTTACCGTGTAATAGCTGTGGGGCCTGAGGAAGTCCCTTCATCCCTCTAAGTACCAGGTTCCTCAATTCTAAAAGGGAGATGATAACAGGACTCGCCTCACAGGGCAGTCGGGAGAATTCCATAAGACACCGCATGTAAGATGCTCAGGACAGCAAGGACGTCGTTCCATATGGCTGCTGCAACAAGTTTGTACAGCTTTAGCAGCTTAAAGCAACATAGAATTATTATCTTAGAGTTCTGGATGTCGGAGTCGAAAATATGGGTCTTCGGGAGCTAAAATCCAGGTGTTGGCAGAATGGCATCCTTCTAGAGGCTCTCCGGGAGAATCTATTCCCTTTCCTTTTCCAGCTACTACAGACCAGCTGAATCCCTTTGGCTCATGGCACATCCTTCATCTTCAAAGCCAACAGCACAGCGTCTGCTGATCTAGTATTAGTGAATATTAAAATAGAAAAATCTTAATGATATATGTATTTATTTTATATTTGTATGTATTTATGTATTGTTTTGGTTATCACTTGATGCATGACAAGGCCCCGCAATATTCAGTGGCTTAAAAACAACAGTTTGGGGGAACCTGGTGGCTCAGTGGGTTAAAAGTCTCTGCCTTCAGCTCAGGTCATGATCCCAGGGTCCTGGGATCGAGCCCCACATTGGGCTCTCTGCTCGGCGGAGAGCCTGCTTCCTCCTCTCTATCTCTGACTGCCTCTCTGCCTACTTGTGATTTCTCTCTCTCTCTCTCTCTCTGTCAAATAAATAAATAAATCTTAAAAAAAAACAGTTTGGGGTTACCACTTCTACTTCTGTGGGTTGATGGGGCTCAGCTGAGTGTTCTCACTTGAGGTCTCTCGTGCCATTGCAGGCTGATGGCAATGGAGGTTGTCACCATCTTCACCTTGGACTGGACATCTGGTGTCCAGTGCTTTCTCCCTGGAGTAGCCTGGATTTCTTCCACAGTGGCTCAGGGCTATATGAGACAGGAGGCCCAGAAATGGCCCAGCACTTATTCTACCATGTTTTATTGGTCAAAACAGACACAGGTCAAGGCCAGTCCAGATTCTTCTGTTCCTGTTGGCCAGATTCAAGAGGGGTAGAAGAGTAGAACCCATAGCTCAAGAGAAGAACTTGATGATAGCCATCTTTGAAGTCAAGTTAATGTATATTTTACTCTTCCTCTACCCACCCCTACCCCATATCATCCCAGGATGTTACATGATTTCCCCTTTCCATATCCTTCTGGGATGTCTCCCTCTTCTTCTTTGAGGAGAGTACCACTGAGGAAATGCATCACAAGTTTGTGGGGTTCCAGATAAGACATGAAACTTGTCCCGTCCAGGAGCATCAAGAGCTAAAGATTCTTTGAGAAATTGAGGTGGGATTTTTTGCTTTGTTTTGCTTAACATCCCTTCCCACTTCCTGTCTTCAGATCCCAGTCTTCCTGTGGGGAAACTAGTGGTCAACCATGTGTGCCTTGCACTCTAGTAGCCTATGAATGGACAAGTGACCCAGGCCACAACAAAAAAACACCCTCTCTGAAATTTTAATCTCAAATGGTGTGAAAAAAGAATTCTGAAATAAAAGTTTGCAGTGGACACTGTAGGTGCCTTTCCACCAGTGATTATACCCCAGGTACAGGGCAGGTGTGATTAGTCTAACCCAGGGTTTCCCAACCTCTGCACATTGACATATGGAACAGATAATTTTCTGTAGTGTGTGAAGAGGGGGCAGGGCTGTCCTGGGCATTGTAAGATATTTGCCTGCCAACACACACCTACTTGTGATACCTGAAAATGTCTCCCAACATTGCCAAATGTCCTCTGGGAGCCAAGAATCACCCTCTGTGCCTTTTCCTGTTGATTGGTTTGGGGGTGAACAGGCCTAAGCCAGCTGGACCACTGAGACCCCTGAACAGATTTCTGGGAGGCTTTGGGAAGCAATGTCTCCTCACTCTTAAGGCAGACCCAGGAGAGGGGCACCTGGGTGGCTCAGTTGTTTAGGCCTCCAACTCCTGATTTTGGCTCAGGTCATGATCTCAGGGTGGTGGGATCGAGCCCTGCGTTGGGCTCCTCATTCTGCTCGAATCTGCCTCAGATTCTCTCTCACCCTCTCCCTCTGCACCTCCCTCCTCTCTCCCCTCCTCGCACGTTCTCTCTCAAATAAATAAATCTTTAAGAAAAAAAGAGAAAGAGAGAGCCAAAGGAAGCCTTTTTCTCTCTTTCTTCCTTTACTGGGTGTTAACAATGTTATAGCCCAATTAATGCTGGCAGCCACTTTGAAATCAGAGAGGGAAGAAGCTTTCAAATGAAGCTAGTATGTGGATGGTAGAGGAAGAAATAAAGAGAACCTGGGTTCCCAAGTACATTCTCGAACCTCTGAGTCAACCACCCCTGGAATTGCCCTACCAACCAACTCCCTCACTGTTTAAGCCAGTTCGAGCTGAGTTTTCTGTTACTTGAAGCCAAAACATCCTAAGTGACACATTATCAGAGCTGAAGACAACACTAGCCAGTTGATCCAGCAAGACCCCCCAGGGCATCCTGTTTCCAATCCTTTTCAAACTTGCTCTGGAGCTTTCTCTCTAGAAAGTTCTTTCTATTACTATAAAGTGCCTTGTGTCCCTCTAATAAGTTCCTCTTCTGTTCCTTCAGCCAGAACCGATTTCGTGATTTGTAGTGGGAGAATTCTATTACCTCTGTTGACTAATTTCAGCCAAAACCCCCCACATTCCCAGCCACCAGACCACCCCCATGGAGCTACTTAAGGATGTGTTTGCTGAGTATGACTGACTCACCTGGTAACTCACAAATTTCTTGAAACCTACAAGAACGACTGAGCCTCATGTGGTGAGGTGGATGGGAAAATCAACACAGAAAACAGTCTGGTAAGTTCTAAAGAAAACACCGCATGGGAGAGGGGGTCATGCCAAAGGCAGCCCAGCGAAGTCACCCCAGCATATCCCTGAGGACGGCTAGATCCAGTAGGGGACAAAGAGGAAAGCAGGATTCTGTGGTCAGAGAGACCCTGGATCCACCATGCCCCCAGTGTGTGACCCTGAGGGACTTGCCTCTCCCTCCAAGCATTTGCTGGCTCATCTGTAAAATGAGCATTATCATATTAGCTTCTCAAGGTTGATGTGCATTCTAACTGAGATGACACACGTCCAACCGGTTTAGTGATATGTCTCAACTTGTTGAGATGTAACTATGAAATAGTTTTTATTTTTATAACTACGATCGAATATCCACTGTTGAAACCTCCCTTTCCCCTCTGGGTAATAATAAAAATCATTGAGTAATGGTGGTAGTAATAGTAGTAATACTAATAGTAGTAGTAGTAGTAGTAGAGACAGTAGTAGAGGGAGTATCAAGTCCTCACAGAGTGCTCCCCACACACCAGGCACGGCTCTTAACACTTCAGGTATGTTAGCTCACTAAAGCCTCAAAATGACCTTAGGAGGTAGGGACCCATATTATTCCCATTTTATAGGATCAGAGAAATAAGAAGTTAGGTCATTTGCCCCAAACCATACAGCTCTTTAGGGATGGATCTCCTCAGTCTACCTTTCTGCCATTCCTTGCTGGGCCCTTTTTGTTACCAAAGCTATCTCATTCCAGCTTTCAAAACTTAAAACTCCTCAAGTTCAAATGTAAGTCTCAACAAGTGAACCACATCTCCCCCCAACACAGATGAATCTCACGGTCATGATGTTGAACTAAAGAAGGCAGAAACAAAAGTGTGTACGCTGTGTGATTCCATTTGTGTAGAGTGTGAGAACAGGCCAAACTAATCCGGGATGTTCACTGTGAGGGTGATGGTAGAACTCGAGCCGGGGAAGTGATGAGAAGGGCTATAAGACAGCTTTCTAGGGGGCTGGTAGAGTTCTGTATCTTGATCTGGATGCTGGATGCACGAGTATGTTCAGTCTGTGGAAATTTTTTCAGCTCTGTACTTACAACACATTTACTTTTCTGTATATGTGTTATATCTCAGTGAAAATGTACTTAAAGTAATCTCAGATTTGGTTCAGAGTTCTTTTATACACTCCCTTCCTTCTATCACTCGGTTCAGGCTAGACTCATGGCTCTAGAGACTTGGAACTGGGGAGGGAGATGGTGGGAAGTAAGAGCGGGATGGGGTGCCATTTTATTGAAATGACTTCACTGTGAGCCCTGAAGAAAGGTGGCTGACCCCAACTGCTGGATGACCTCTGAACTTGGCTGAGTGATTCAGCAGGCCACAGGGCTCCTAACATCACATTTTATGTGAAGTACCTGGTGCAAAGCAGGTATAATAGAGGCCCCTAGATGGAAACCCAATATTTCTGACGACTTGAGGACTAGAAGTTGGGATGCAGTGCTATTTTAAAGATGCTAAAGGTTTGTGGCATCACAGTGATCAGAGAAGCCATTCCTATTTGCAGTCTTTGAATTAGACAAAAGGAAGAGCCAAAACTGTTCTGTCTTAGGCTGAGTTCCTCTAGAAGCCAACTCTGAGGCAAGGATTTGAAAGCAAGTAACTTATTTAAGAGGAGATCTCAGGAGGCACCAGTTCAAGAGTGGGGAAATGAGACAGGGAAGTGAAGGGGCATTCGTGAGCAGATCGCCACTGTGGGCAGGTGGGGCCTCTGTGTTGCCCTCCCCAAGAGACAAGGGACTGGGGTACTTACTCACCAACTTGCATTTGTTACTGATCGAGAGCTTCTTCTGAAGACACAAAACTACCCAAAACTCTTGGCCAGGCCCTAAGGTGAGCTGAACCCACTTCCAGGGGCAGAGAAAACCTTCAGCCAGAGAGCTACAGGTGTGAACACTGTGCACTGAGGAAACATGGGCAGGTCATCAGCCCAATGAGAGAAGACCTCTCTCCAGGCTTCTGTCGAGAAAATAAACTGACCTGCTCAAGCTGCCATCAGTTAGATCGAATGTTCCTTGCAGCCAAAAGCATGCCACACTGATCCGTGAAGAACAAGGGGGAGATGGAGAGGAGACTGAAGCAACAATTTATAGCAAGGAGAGGTGGTGACAACCAGAGTTCAAGGACACTGTATTTGGATTTCTAGAAAGCACTGTAGAGGGGAGGCAACCTGATTTCCAGCTGCCTTGTAAGATGGGAATTAGACCATGTGGATGGGTTCTTAAAGGGAGGAATGGCTCCCTCTGAAGGGTGAAGAACTTGGAAACAGTTAAGTTTGATAGAGAGAGAAGGAGAGAAAGAGTCAGAGACCTGGAGATAGACAGATTGGAAGAGTGGAGAGGTGTGGAGGTGGGGGAGATGGAGGTAGAGAGGAAGAGGCGGAGAACTCAAGAAACGTGAAAACACATGCACTAAGATGTTAACAGTGAGCATCATAAGCAGCGAGACTAAAGAAGGAGGTGTTCTCACTTTCACATGCACATTCCAAGATCTCCTCATTAAATGTGTCTTCCTTTTGTGATAGAAAAAGAACTGAGAAAAATTAAAATGTCCCGCCCTCAATGCTAGCACTTAGAACTCCAACTGGAGAGAACACCCGCTCTGGATTTCTTCTATCTTTACTTCTTCAATGTTTCTGGAAGCGTCTTAAATACAGTTCCCATCCTTCTCACCCTCCTCTCTTTTTCTCTTTTTTGAGAAGAACCTGGGTCAGAGCCGGCTCAGTGCTAAGCCGGAGGCTGACAGCGGGTGGGTTAAAGGGATTCTGAGGAGAGGATTAGAAGCTGCTTTGCAAGGAGAGTTGGACTAACTTTTTCTTCCTGGCTCTATTTCTGCAAGAACTGGCTTGTCCTAGAGTATTGTAGGAGGACAGTGGGGAGGGAACTCGGCTCTGTTTAGGGAGGTGATAACGTTGGGTTTAGATGATTCATTCTTTCACATATTCATTCAATAAGCATTCAGGGAGCGCCTCCTCTTGCCCAGGTCCTGAGCTACCCTGGAGGTGGGCCAGGATGAATACTACACAGTCCGTGCCTTTGAGGGGCTTCTAGTCAGCTGAGAGAGACACACAGGTGACCCGATGGGACCAATACTGGATGATCGATCCATGCCAAAATGGAAGTTCGCACAAAGGCTGAAATTCTGCTCTCACCCCACCCAGATACAGATCTCCCTCCTGAAATGAAGAAGGAAGGAGTGACAGGGACGTTCTTATTGAGGACAGTGGTGACCAGAGACTTAGGTGGTTTCCAAGAGATCTTGACTTCCAGCACAACTGGTGCTCTGAAGACCCATGGGGCTGCAGGAAAGTAGAGAAAGAAGACAAACGCAGGGGATCAGTGAACATGTTTTGGGCTGCGAGTCCCAAAAAAGCGAACCCAAAGTGGCTTTAACAACAAAACCATTTATGTCTTTACAAAGAAGTCTAGACCTAGGTCGTTCCAGGGACAGTTTAACAACCCAATGATGTCGCCAAGGACCCAGGTGCTGTCCATCTCTCTGCCCCTCCAGCCTTAGCCCGGCAAAGGAAAGGCACACTTCCTCTCATGTGTGGCTCTTTCCCAGAAGCTCCTGGGCAGACTTTGCCTCACATCCCGTTGGCTGGGACGGTCATATGTCCATGCTCGGGTGGTAAAGGTGGCTTCTACAAGGAACATCTCACTTTTTCAGCCTCTGTTCTAACAGGTGAGCTCTGTCAGCCAAGAAGAAAGGGAAAGGCAATGATGAGTAGAAGATAGACAACCTAAAGTGTCTTCCTCAGAAGGGAATTAACATCAGCTGGGCACTGTTTCCAAATTTCCAGAAGGACCCCATGACAATAAGAAGACCACATTTTTTATCAGGTTCTTTCTGCAGGATATTACTCAGAATCAACGGCAGCATGTTTACATGTCCCACGAACCGTCCTTGGGGCTGCTGGCAACCACAGTGAGCCATCTCAGGACTTCCACTGCCCTCCATGACCAGTTTTTAACTGCCTACACCAGGATGCTGCTCCTGTCCCCAATACCATCTTGACCTGGTGGCAGTAGCCAGCCTTCTTCCTCAACAGTTCCCAAGATCATGGCCGAGTTCCTTGGAATACAGGTTCAGTTATCATAACTAAGACCATCACTAACATCGGCTTCAACAAAGTTCATTTCTAACAATCAGAATGATGCCTGTAAGCAACCGAGATGACCAGATCCATGTGTATCAGCTGAAGAGAGGCCTTTTTTTATGTCGCTGCCATGTAACAATCTGTGTGTGATCAGTTTGGGGAGGACGGGGCAGCTCCTCGGAGTCAGGGTCCTAGGCTCCCTCTATCTTGTTCTCTTGTTTCCCCTGCACTGTCGCCCTTGAATGCACAGTTCAAGTTGGAGCCCACTATGTCCACATGGCAGGCAGCAGGATGGAGGAAAATGTGAAAGAAAGAACTTCCCCAGCACCCCTGTGACTTAAAAGTGGAGCACATCTCTTCTATCCTCCTCTTACTGGCCAGCATGTAGTCACATGGCATGTCTAGAAAGAAATGTGGTCTTTTGCTGGGCAACCATTTGCCTGGTGGCAATCCTATTTCTATGAAAAAAGGAGGAGATTTGATGTTGGTGACAGTAAATATCTGACCCCAAAGCTAAGACAAGTCCGTAGCAGGGGACAAAATTTTACTGAAGCCTTGGTGATACTAGGGGGAGTTACAATGCAGAAAAGGAACACGCAAAATGAGTTTGTAAACAAATAGCTCCCTGGGCCCATGTATGTGGATAATTCTTTCTCTCATGCTGGTCTTTACTCTCCTTTCTCTCCAGCCTGCCACTGTGTTGTGGGAGCCAGTCTCCCTCTCATGGAGGGAGGCTTCCTGGCCTTTTGTCTCTAGAATTTAGAACCCCCCTCTTCCTTACCTACACCAGTTATGGGCAGCGGAGGTGCCCCATCCACTGTGCGGCCCTCACCACAGCCCAGGTGAGGCCAGCATCAGAGTAGTAAGCACATTCCCTCTAGTCTGGGTCCCTCTGCTTTTGGTCACTCCCAAGTGTGGGTCATCTCCACATGTTTGTCTCCAGCACAAGGAGAAGAAAAGTTGGGGCCAGGTGCTCCCTCTCTGCACAGCCGGGTCTCAGATGACTAGCTATTTCCATCTTCAAATAAAAAAACTACTACAGCAGATACTGATGAAAAAGACACATGTCTCTCCCAAGGATTCCCGGAACATTTCTATCTAAATGTAAGCTTAGAACATAATTCCTTTTTTCGAAAAGGCTGCTATCTTTAGACCCACTCGACTCATTATGCCAATGCTGCTGTGTGACAGTGGGTGCGTTACATAACCACTCTGTTTCCTGATCTTGAAATGAGGTTAATGACAGCCCCACTCACAGGTTTGTTGGAAAGATCTAGAGAGATGATGGAGGTAAAATGCTAGCTTAGCACAGAGCCTGGCCCACAGTTAATGCCCAGTATGGGTAGCTGTTCTAATTCCTGTTACTGAACGATAGCACACAGTCCAATATAGGGAATCTGTATCTGCACTATGTCAGTGTTTTAGGACTTCCCCCAAGAGCAGTGGTTTCTCCCAGAATAAAGGGGAGAGGCCATTTCCATTTTCAAAGACAGAAACAGCTTCTAGCCCACTTCAAGAATTCAAAAATTGAGATTTCACCTCTAGGGCTAGCTACCTAATTTGCAAGTCCCAGTTCAAAAATGAATGCACAGGGCCCCTTGTTCAAAAATTACTGAGAAGCTCAAAATCTTCATAAGGATGTGCACAGATCGTCCATGTGCCCGAAAAGCAGGCCTTGCTCACCTCCACCAGCAGGATAAAAATTAGAGATGGTAGACAGCAGGTTACAACATATACTATGGATATGTCTGGAAGCCCATGGCAGCCTGCTTTTTCCACTCGGCGACCCACACAGTCAGAATGACAACAGCCATGGATATTAATTCCTTGCAGGGAACTGGTGATCGGGCTGGACACCTTTTCGTCTGACCATCACATCCCTGCTTTGATGGAAGAAGATTGAAAGTTGAGGATTGCGGAGGGTGGGGGACTTGTCCAAGGGCACATGCATGCCCAAGTCAGCTGGATTCCAGAACCTCTACCCAGAATCACTGTGTGTTCCCTGTGTCCCCGACCTCCAACCCTCTAAACTGGAGGGTAGGGGAAGTTGCAGTGGCCTCTGGAAACCCTCCCAGGCTCCTCCTCTGCTGAAAGCATGGGGCCTGGTCTAGTTTCCATCCTTGGGTCTAACTTCCCTCCTGGAACCTTCCCCCGTGCCGCTGACCCTCCTTTCTCGGAACACACGTGATTCCCCTAGTTCCCCCTGAGAGCCTCTTCCTCCCCCGGCCGCGGAGTCACCCTTCAGGGCAGACGGCTCGGCTAGATTTATGTATTTATTTCTGTTTTTATTTTTAATGACTTGGAGTAATCTAAAATATTTTCTCGGGGTGGAGGGGTGGGGGGAGTCCAGGAAGGAGGTGAGTGAGGAGTTTCTGGACTGCAAACTTCGCTCAGAATTCTGGAACAATGCAGACTTGTATCTATGGGCAGAATGTCAGAACTGAGAGCAGCATCTAGAGCTGAACTGGGTTCAAATCCTGGCTCAACCCTTTCCTAGCAGTGTGACCTACAGCAAGTTGCTTAACCTTTCTGTGCCTCATTTCAAATGGGGAAAATAATACAGGCTCTACTGTGTTATTGTAAGTGACAATTATTATCACTGTTATGATCTTTTCATGGTGATTTTTTTGTATAGTGCTCATGGGAGCTCTTGGAGAGACCATATAGAATCATGACCGAGAATACAGTTGCTGAAACCAGACTACCTATATTGAAATCCCACTTTGCTACTTATAGCTGTGTGACCTTGGTTAAGAAGCTGACCTCTCTGGGCCTGTCTCGTCATTTGCCAATATTTCTCTTGGATAGAGAGATTGGTGTAGAGATGTGAGACTCAGTTGGCCAATGGGATTTTCAAGGCTAGGACTTTTGCTGAGACCAGCAAGGAAAAGAAGGACTCTTTCCTTTAGGGTTGCTGGGCTGGCAGGATGTCTGCCTGAAGCTGCTGGGGCCATCCTGGTGACCTCAGGAGGAAAGCCTACATGAGTCTGAAGCTAACACAGGGGCAGTAGATAACAGAGCTGGAGAGAGTCATGACAGGATTGTTTGAGCTCCTGGATGCAGCTGTGCCTGAAGCAAGCCCTTTTGGACTTCCCAGTTTCATGAGCCAGTAAATTCCCCATTTTGTGAAAGCCACTTTCGGTTGGGTTTTTTCTCACTGGAAAGCATCCAGCCTGACACCAGGGGGTGAAGCAACTTGCCCAAGGCCCAAAAGCAAGTAAGTAGCAGATGCAAGGTTTAAAAGCTTCCTATGCACTGTGCCCAAGCCAGCATTCTATATTGGGTATTCAGTGATTTTACCTCTTTGTGCTCTCTGAACAGCCATTTCCTCACCTGCGAAATGGGGTCATGCGAGGCTTGCAGGGCTGTTAGGAAGTATAAAGTGCAGGACCCCAGTGCAGTCTGTGGCTGGAGACTGAAACACTATGCTCTCAGTCTCCAGCGCTGTGGGCTTGGCTTTGTCCGCAGTTAGTTATTCCATCTCAAGGACCTCTTTGGCTCACCCCAAACCAGCAAGCCATCCAGTCAAGGTGCCAGACTATGTTAGGAGAGCACGTGGGATTCTCAGACAACAGGGCCACTTCCTTTCCTGGCCATGTGTCGTTACTGGTGGACAAAGGGAGCTGGATGACCCTGAGCTCTGGGTCTGGGGGGTAGTAAGAAGCCCTGTTATCTTGGTTTCTGGAACCTACCGAGGACTCCAGTGCTCATGTGGGAATGACTTGTCGCTCAAGGAAGACAGCATTGAACCAAATCCACTTAGTCTCTTTTCTTTTATGGTATTTGTATTTGTGGTGGAGATGGATGATAGACACATAAAACAAATATAGAACATAACACCACGTGTTAACAGATGGGAGAAAATAAGTCCTTAAATGCCTGGTAAGGGCTAAGAGGGAAAAGGGATAGGGTGATGCGATTCCATTTATTAGAAGACATCAGAGAGAGCCTCTCTGAGGAAGTGACATTTCATCAGAGACCAATTTGGTCTCACTCTGGATCCCAACCTCTTACCTTGGGCTATCTCCCAGGAAAAGGACCAGGACAGATTTTTACCAGGAAACTAGCTGACACGGCTAAGTTAGGAGCAGATGATCTGTTGGAGGCTTGGTAAACAGCCATCCTTCTCCACTGACAGCTCTTTAGGACTTTTTAAAAAGTTTAATGGGTCACTGATTTCCTTCATTAGCTAAATCCACGAGGGAAAGGCCCAGTAAACTGCATGAGCCCATTCCTCAGGCATGCCTGCCGGGAAAAGGTTTTAGCTATCATGACATATGGTCATTTATTTATTTTCTAAACAGTCATCGCTAAAAGAGTACCAATCATCACCATCAAATCTCCAAGGAATTGCAGAACTTGGCTGGTTCTCCGCCAGGCCTTGGCAGGAACTGGCAGAGCTTTACAGATGAAAAGCAAGCTGCAGAGAGCCACGGAAGGCCTTGGGTCCCCCCTCCTGACCTAGTATAAGATGCTTGGGACACAGACAGGAAATCAAGGTCCCTGCCCCCACAGAACATTAGAGTGGAGGGCAGGAGAGGGAAGCAAGCCAACAAATAAACAAACAGGGGAATTTTAGACGGAGGTGAATGCCATGGTTCCCAAAACAAGCTCTGTTCTGAGTTGGAAAGTGGTCAAAAAAGGCCTGTTTACAGAGGTGACATTTGACCTGAGACCTGAATGGTGAGATCTGCAAGAAGTGTGGTCCAGGCAGAAGTTAACAGCTGGTGCAAAGGTCCTGAGGTGGAAACTAGTTCGCTGTATTAAGAACTGGTCTGGAGCGGAGTACGAGAAGAGGGAAGAAGCTGGGGAGGTGGGCAGAAGAGAGAAGCCTGGGTCTTGTGGCCCAGGGTTAGGATTTATTTAGGTTTTATTCCAAGAGGGATGGGAAACTATGGGAGGGTTTTATGTATTAGAGTTTCATGATCCAAATATTAAAAATTCTATTGCTCTGTGAAGAATGGTTGTAATGGGATTAGCAGACACCTGAAATTAGGGATTTTATTCAGGATCGACATTTGTGACCAGTTTTACCCTTTACCATGGTAATAGATTGAGTGGGGCCTCCCAAAAGAGTATGTCCAAGTCCTAAACCCCAGAATCTAGAATATGATCTTTTTCAGAAAAAGGGGCTTGGCAGATACAATTAATTTAAGGATCTCAAAATGAGTTCGTCTTGGATTATCTGGGATTGCCAAATCATTCTGGATTAGGATAGGTCCTAAATCCAGTGACAGGCATCCTTTTAGGAGTGAGGCAGAGGGAGATTAGACAGAGGAAGAGAAGATACAGAGAAGAAAACCAGGTAATGAGCAGGATTTCCTTGCAACGGTGCTCAAGAAGACAGAGACTGGAATGATATGCCACAAGCCATGGGATGATTGCAGCCACCAAGAGTTGCAAGAGGCAAGGAAGATTCTCCCCTAGAGCGTTCAGAAGGAACACGGCTCTGCTTCATGCACCTCGATTTCAGACTTCTGGCCTCCACAACTGTGTGAACATACATTTCTGTTGTTTTAACCCACCACATTGGTGAACATTTGTTACGGCAGCTCTAGGATATCAATACAGCCATGAAAGAGCCCAAACTCGGACCCTGCTTTAGCTGTCCTCTCACTGGCCCCAGGAACCTGTACCTAGCTTTGGAGCCACTCTGAGGCCATTCCAGTCACCAAGTGTCACTCCTTGCAGGCATGGGGTCCACCTGCACTCCAGATAGGTACTTGATTTGTTTACCTACTTCGCTCAGTTCAGGAGGACAGGAATGAACCAGCCCTGGTCTCTGTTCCTCCAAGGAGCTCTCAGTTCTGTGAGCTCCACACAAACTACACTCAAAGAAATAAAGGCAGGAAGAGAGCAGGAGACTGGAGAGTCACCTAAATCGCTAAGATTTAGCCATTTAGCCAAGTGTAGTGGTTTCCAAACTTTTCACCAGAATGGGCATCTTTGGTTAATTTCCCCCCACAGAATACTGAGTTTCTAAAAACATTGGCTAGGATGCTTGGGTGGCTCAGTCTGTTAAGCGTCTGTGTTTGGCTGAGGTTATGATCCCAGCGTGCTAGGATGGAGTCCTGCACCACGCTCCCCGCTTCGCAGGGAACCTGCTTTTCCCTCTGCCTGCCACTCCCCCTGCTTGTGCTCTCTCTCTCTCTCTCTCTGATAAATAAATAAAACCTTAAAATAATAAAGACATTGGTTATCAAACCAATTGTTATTCAATTATCACTCATTTACCTCCCTATTTGTTATTATTTGAAAGTATATAATAACGTGGTCTAATTACGTGCTGATCCATCCACTCACTATACTAAAAGCAAGATCTATAGCAATATATATAAATCACTCAATCTTCACACATCTCTATGAGGTGGGTACTTTTACGGTCCTCGTTTTACAAAAGAGGGAACAAAAGCAGAGAGAGGTTAGACAACTTGCTCAAAGTTGTGAGTTAGCTATTTAGTAGAGCTGGAATTTGGACCTTGGCCGCCCGGCTCTTTGAGCAAGCACTCCCCTGCAGACTTGGTGAGAATCTTGGCTTCTGTGCCAATGTGCAATGCTACTGAGGACAAGTGATTTTGCTTCTCTGTGCCTCAGTTTCCTCATCTATAAAATGGGAATAATAATAGTGCCTATATTGTAGGGTTGTTATAGAAATTAAATGAGAACGTGTACTTGGAATGCCAGGCACAGTGCCTGCCACAAGCCGTCAAGGGATGATCTGGGATTCAACCAGTGCCATCAGGCAGCCTCTCTAGGCAGGCTTGAGATGGGAACAATGAAAGAGAGATGATTCGGTTCTCTAGGTCCTCTGACCCCATGGAGCTCACAATTTCCATATAATGTGCCAGGCCCAGAAATGGATGGCTTACAGTAGGACCCACAGAGGAAGGCAACCTGACCAGCCTTTCTCACATGTGCTTGAAGGACCACAGGTATAACAGCTGGAGTTGCTGGTGAAAAATACAGATTCCTGGTATCTGAATCCTTTTAAGGTGTTTCTAGAAATCTGCATTATTTAATACATGAATGTACTGCGTAATTTGTGTTCCACTGAGTCCAGTCTGAGCAGGATTTCCTTGCTACTTTGAGAAATACTGAAAATCATTCCAAGACCCCAATCCATTCATTCTTGCAGTGCCCAGGATAGGAGACCTCAAACAGAAATCTTGCGTCTCAGACAAGGACAGTACCCTCGAAAAAGAAAAAGGGGCGGACATTTGGCCTGAGGAGAAGGCATGCAGCCCTCGGCCCATACTCCAGCTAGCAGCACTGAGGCCAGGTCGCCGGCGCGGCAGGACAGATCCATGGTAACTTCAAGGTCACTCTGTAACTCAACTGGCTGTGTCGAGGCTTGAACCCCAGACCCACCCGGTCTTGCAAACCCACGCTCCGTGGGCGGGGCTCCCAGGGTCGCCCAGGCAACCGGCGTGGGCCACGCCCAAGCCCCGAGCCCCGCGTGGGGAGGAGAGAGCGCACGCCGCTTGACGTCTCGCCGGGCTGAGGCCACTTCCCCCAGCGCCTCCCCCCGGCTCCGCCCCACGGAAGTTATTGCCCACATTTTCGAATGTTGATTGGTTCTCTCACGCGGGGGGCGGAGCCTGAGGCAGCGCGGTGCGTACTTCCGGCTGCCGGGTTGACATGAAGAAGCAGCGGCGGCTAGGGCGGCAGTAGCGGCGGGAGTAGAGGCTTGCAGAGGTGCTGAAGAGCCGAGAGCGCGGCGCGGCCTAGAGCGGCAGGCAGTGCACTGGGCCCAGGAGGAGGCGCAGTAGCCGCCCTGGGCCGTCATGGAGATGGAAAAGGAGTTCGAGCAGATCGACAAGGCCGGGAGCTGGGCGGCCATTTACCAGGTGGGGTAGCGCCCCGGAGCGCGGCAGGCCCCTCTCTTAGGCCGCGTGAACCTTTCCCTCAGATCCCCAGGCCCGGCCCTCCCTCTGGGTCTCGCCCTCCGCCTCGGCCCTGCTGCGTGAGGATTCGATCCGACGGCGGCAGAGGCGGGCCTCCTCTCTCTTTGTCCCCCCGGTGGGCCTGCGTCTCTCCCGGGCCTCTCAAACCCCTTTGATCCCCCACCCACCTTATATCCTCAAGGCCGGAGGCCGCGGGTCGGGGTTCTCAGCGCTAATCCCTCGCACCCTGACCCCGCCCCCCTGCTTATCCACTCTTTGTCCCCTGGGGTTGATGGAACACCCCCACTACTTCCTTTTCTAGCCTGGACCACCTCAGACTCTCTTCCTTTGTCTCCCTGGGGGGAAAGGGTGACTCCCCCCTCCCTCCTTCACATTTCCTTTCCCCTCGTCGCAGTGTGTGTCAAGTCCCAAGGATGACAGTCCTCTCCCCCCTTCCTGTTCATTCATTTAGTGAACATGAATCGGCCTGCCTGTTCCGTGCTGGGCATGGCGCTGGAAGTAGTGTTTGCAGAACAAGACAGACAAGACCCTATGCCTCGCGGAGCTTGGAGTCGAATAGGGCAAACACATGAGCAAATCATTTCAGATTGTGACAGATGCGGTGAGGAAAACAAAACACCATAACGGGGTAGAGTCACTGCCTGGAAGGTGGACCACCTCAAGGGGGGCCAGGGAGGATCTGTCAGAGGAAGAGACTTCTGCTCTGTGTGCTGAATGGGCAGCAGGGGCGAGCCCTGAGATGCTCGGACCAAAGTGCCTTTCAGCCAGAAGACCTGCAAAACCCACTGCTCTGGGGCCAAAACAGTACCCTTCCGGGCAGGAAACCGGGAAGGTTAACTTTTTTTTTTTTTTTTTTTTTTTTTTGCCCCTCTCTAAAACAGCTTCTCTCCCCAGGGAGCATCTTACCCTTTTTGTCCTGGCTGAGATAATCGAGTCCTCCCAGTCTTCGTCTCCTTGTGGGTTACGTGGTTCATAAATAAAACAAAAGTTAGGAAGGTAGGGTTTCTCACCAGTCTGCAGCATCAGATTAACAACACGAGAAGGTCTGCTTTCATAAGCAGCTAAATCCTCTAAAGAAAATATGAGCTCCTGATTAAATGTCATTGCGGGGGTTGTGAGGATTAACCAAAACCACACTCAGTATCTTAAATAGGCGATGGACAGAATAGGGAGATTTTTGTTACTTGTGTGAAGGGAGAATGCATTTTACTCTGTTTTCAGCTTATAGGCTCAAAAGGCAAATTGTGAGATCCATCAGCTGGTCGTATTAAAATCTATTTTGAGCTCCACTTAAAAAGGAAAAAAGCTTTAAGCAGTTCTTTGGTATGCTTGACTAACAAAAGCCTTTTTTCGGCAGGCCTGGCTTCATGTGGATTTGCATCAAACTTATTTGACAGGATTCTTACTAGGACTGTAATGGATATTAACTTCTAATAGACTAGTATTTTTAACCACTGTAATCTGTATAACTGTGCTGAATCAATATATGAAATTTGTATTGTCTCATCTCTGAGTTAATTGAATGAATTCCACTAGTAATTTTAAGAATGTGTAGACAGATTTTCTACATCAAATCTAATGCAGTAGAGTCTCAAGTGGCTTTAAATGAAAAAACCGTTGGTTTGAAGTATTGATTAGAATATATCCCATCACAAGTGGAGATGGCCTCTAGGAAGCACTGGGGAAGATCTTTCGTACTGAAACTAAGTTGGCAGCAGCAAATTCATATTATGAAAAGTTCTTGGGGGGGAAAAAAACAGTTCTTGGTTGAATTTTATTTCTTACTGTTTTAGGGCAGAGTGGGGAACTTATCATCCAAGCATTGTTAAAACCATGTTATGCACGCCCCCATCATGAAGCATGTTGGTTCTCAGTTAATTTCCCTCACCATTCTTACGTGTGGCTACCACATTTGAATGCCAGGAGTTAGCCACACTGCAGTGTGTCAAGATTTTCCCAGCTTCTTGGTGGATTGGATGTTCCTGGAAGTCAGGTTCCTTTTTATTTTAGAGAATTGTCCACTATCGGCTTTCTCACCTATACTATACAGATATTTTTCTTTTCTAAAATTGAAATCAGAGTCTCCTTTCCTTTTTGAGTTTAACAGTGGCTCTTTATTGGGCAACCAGGGCATTTTTAAAAACGTAGAGTTCAAATGACTTTGAGTCTAAAGTGGCAAATTTCCCGAAGTGTGTGTCAATTTCCCAAAACCATTATTTTTCAAAAATTCAAAGAAATGTGTTCATCATTGGTAGGAAATGGAAGTAAAAAAATTAATATTTTATAGCATGTCACAGTGAGGGCAGCCCTCTACAAAGTCATTTTGAGCTTGTGCAGTCTGTTGTGATTTTAAAAATAATAGGTAATTTTGGCTTACAACTTTGTAAATGAGACTGCGGTTATTTCTCACTATACTTCTTTCCTAACTAAAACAAAAAGATGGAAAAGCTTGGAAACAATTGGGAGAACAAAGGGTGAATTAGGCTTGAATGCCGAGGAATGTGGTAGCTTAGGAAACAAATGTTTCTGGCAAAGATTCTGTGCTAGCCTAACTTGAGAAAGTGAGCATAACTGTGTTTTTAATTGTTAAGCGCATAGATACTAATCAGCATTTAGATATATAAAAAGTCAGCTGTACTAGCATATGTAGATGGCTTTAAAAGTTGTTTTCTGTCATTTAAGTGATTGTGTGCCTGTTTTGAAAAGTGGAAGTCATACTTAGTGAGCCTGGAGTTTGAGTTGGTCTGGTTGTCCAGAAGAGGGGAGAGATGGCAGACACGGGAAAGGGATTGGTTTTCCAGGGCTGGAATGAAAGAGGAGAGGGCTGGAATGAATGAAAATAGCTAATGAGCTGCCCTCTGTTTGTAGTTTAAGGTTTGGGTCAGGTGTTTTGCTGTTGGTCTCATCTCCAGTTCTTCGATTCTCTGACACTGTTCACTATTTCTCAGTGTGAATGATGTGATTGTTTCAGATAAAGACGATTGCAACAATAGCTCGTGACTTGAAGTCAAGATTTATTCCATGTTAGAGGCAGGCTTTGTAAAGTGGGCCGCTCTTCCAATTGACATTTGTTTTTATAGCTGCTTTCATTATGAAATCCGATCAAATGCCTGACTAGGTTAAACCATGCTATAACAGTAGTTCACCCAAATTCCTTGCTGCTGTGTACAGCTTACATTGTTAACAGTCCAAGAAGATGAATGTTAAAATTTCGTTGTAATTTTTATATCAGTACCATTCTCTTCAGAGAGAAACTATTTTGTGCAGAGGAGAAAGATCTATACACTATGACTCACTTCACTAAAAAGAAAAAAAAATGACAAACGGAAATGACATGGAGAGATTGGGAAGTTCTAGTCATCTTGAGTGACCCATTAGATCTAAATGTTCTTGTGTAGCCCTGGTTTGAGTGGACTAAATTTAGGTGTCTGACCACCACTTTGGAAATGGTGGGAAGACCTTGTAATTGGACTCAAGGTAACTGGGAGCACTGGTAGAAACAGTGGAGGGGAGGACTTCTTGCTATTAGTATTTCTTTGGCATCGCTGGCATATCTATAGGTACACTTTGGTACTTTTGGAAGCAGGTAAGCTGTATCAGATGGCTCTGAAAAGTCAGCCGGGGGATCACAGTGATGCTGACGACTGTCACTTGCTGGTGAGCTACCCTTGGGCTCCACAGCTTCCTCACTGCGTTTGCATTTTAGCATGAATGGCTCCCCTAAATTCCATACCTGGTACTGAATAATGTAATTGAGTGTATACTGAATTTCATGATAGAAATACATTTAAAGATGCCCCTGTAAGGGTTTTTCAGACTATCAACTGCTGAAATAATTGTGCCTTTTCTTTTTCTCCCCTGCCCCCCTTTTTGAATTGTCAGTTTTCTGATTTCTATATTGCAGAATGCTTTTGGCAGTTTTTGTCCCGCGCCGTGGTTTTATAAAGCAGGTACTTTCTTCTAAACCTTCCTACCAGCGACAGATGCAAGCTGCTATCCCTCCCTAGTGTTGACGTGAATTTGTTCATTTTTGTTACTTTGTCAGTTTGTTCATTTGTTGCTTAATTTGTCACCAGATAATACTGACAAATAGGCTGGGCATGTTTCTTCCTACTGCCCATGTTGTGGGGGGAGATGGGAAGTCTACTAGGTCATTGTCCAAGACAGTGTAGTTTGGTACCAGTCATTTCATGTACATGTTTTGAATATCCGTGAACGCTGGGCATGGTCCTTGATTTCCTCTACCACATTTCATTGATTGGCCATGGCATCCTTTCTACCACCCCAGGGGTCTAGGTTCTCAAATTTTGCCTCTGAGACACTTGTCATTTTTAGTTTCACACCACAGAAACGAGGGCAGCTAGTAATGAACTAATACGATCCCTTCACAGTCTCTTCACATCTTCCCCACCCTGTATATTTCTTGACGTTATCCCTAGAATAACTGTGTTAAGAACAGACCTGATCCTGTCACTTGGTCGAACTACTTCTAGTGCTTTCGAGATACCTGTAAGGTCCAAACTCCTTCATGTGGCAGCCAAGCTGCAGCCACCCCTCCCATGCACATTCTATTCTAGCCACACTAGAAGGTGCAGCGTCCTCCAAACTTAACTCATGTTTAGCTTTCCCTCTTCTGTGTCTTGGCTTAACACTCTGTCCAGGCTGCCTTTCCCACGGTCTGGCTCACATCTCCCAGCTCAAATTTGTGCCTCATTGCTTTGGATTTTGCTTTCTCCCCTGCCTATGTGTTTCCAGACATCTTCATACCTATCTCATCTAAAACCCTGCTCTTAAAGGCACTGTTTCTATCAGGGCCTGTGTTCTCTTGAGTCCAAGCTGTTGAGATCAGCTTTTCCTTCTCTGGTTCATCTTGATGTCCTCTGCACCTGGCACAAAGTGCCTAAGAAATGTTGGGATTAAATTGGTTGGCACCACTCTGCCAGGTTCTGGCAGTATAAAGACAAACAAGACCTGTTTCCCAGCTCCCATTCTAGGTGGGGAAGGAATGGTAGAAACAATTAGATTAGCCTGCATTAGTACTGGTAGCAGAGGTCACTCTTGAAGAAAATTACCACATTTTAAGGTATGGCCTACTGAGGCAATTTCATACTGTCTACCGTGGTGGCTTAGAAGAAAGGATTGAATTTTTACCTTGTGGAAGCTGATACCACCAGTTTGTTTTATAGGATCTTTACATTTAATAGCAAATTTGTACTTGGACTAAGGCGAACTTAATAGAATTGGAGGTGCTCTCTCTAAGAATTACTCAGTACTTATCCCTCTTGACTTGCTCTCACGTGCCTTCTAGAAGGGCTTTGCGTGTGGTTGTTTTGTGAAATATTTTTGATTATGGAATATAAAATATGGTTCTCCATAAAGTAACAACCCTTACAAAGTGTGATTTTTTTTTTTTTTTCCTCCCCTAAGTATAAATGGTAAAGGCAAATGTTTTTTGGTCTTTGATCAGACCACCCTTCCGGCCAGGAGAGTAGTTGAATCTTTCGCTTTTTTTTTTTGGTCCCAGCTCTGTCACTAACCGTGCTAACTGGGCCCCTTCCTTTCTTCTTCAGTCCCTTCCTTGGTAAAATGATCCTGGCCTAACTGATCACAGAGTTCACATCAAGTAATAAAGAGTCTTTAATGTACTCACAAAGAGAATCGAATGTTCCTCAAGTCACCCTTATAAACACTGCAGTGATTACTCAGTTTTGTAAGGTGTGGGTGTTGGTGAGTACAGTTAGGCTTAAAAATGTGTATGAGTTTTGTGAGTATAGTTAACGACTCAAAAGAATTGAGTTTCTTCCCCCCACCCCAAGAAGTACCAAACATTTGTAATAAGTGGGGTTCATTTGATTTAGTAATGTGGGAAAATGAGTAGCACTGACCTATGCAATGTGCTTGCAGTTTTTCTCTAAGTAGCAATTGGGTGGTTTTTCCCGTAAAAGATAGAGGAACTGATTCTTGAGAATTTACGAAAGATTCAACCCCAGCTAGGTACCCAAGAGTAGCTGCCCTTTATGATGTAATTTTAGAAAGAGACCTACATCTGGTCTAAACTTCATTTGAATAGTGTGATCGTTTACAGAGCTGCCTTGTTTGAGAAGAAAGTACCCAAGTCTCCAGCGCTTTAGAAATAGTCCTTGGTAGGAGTGGACTTCACAGTTCACTTGCTGCTGCCCTTTCAGCTAGGCAGCTTGACATAATCACGGGTATCATACTGACAGTTTATAAATTTCGAATGTCTGAAAACTGGAAACAAGACCATTTCACGTGGAAGATTTTTTTTCCCCCCTGAAATAAATAGTCAAAGAAAAGTCTAGTCCCCTATATCCATTGATGGGATGGGATGTGATATGGGTCACACTGCAGACAAAGTAACAGCGACTAATGACTGATTTTTCGTCTTTTAAAAAAAATTGTGACGTGATTGAATTTGCCGTTCTGAATGCTTGTGATTCTAGTGAAGCAATATGTTTTCCACATCGCCCAGGGTAATTAGATAAAACTGGTGCTTCAAGAAGTTACTTTTACCATATGGACTCACAGAGTAAACATGCTTATTAGCAAAGGGACACTTAAGGTCTATATTTTCCCTGGAAATAAATGTATATGTATATATATCTTCGTACTCTGAATCTGGTGCAGTGCCAAGAAATTCCCGATCCTAATTGAGGGGTTGCCAGTTGCTGAAGGAAACCTTTGGGCCCAGGTGGGCTTGTGTCCTGGGCTCCTTCTCTTTTATTTGCCGAGGCTTCTTCCCAAAGACTGAGTGGGGCATGTTTTCTTTTACAGATGAAGAAGGGAAAAAAAACCTCGGCTGTGTTTGTGGCTTTTGTGGGCAAGCGACACCGCTTGCAAAGATAAGATGAGCATAGCAAAACTAGGTTTCCAAAATTGTGTTTTTTTAAATGTATTAGTTAGTGATTGGAGAAGGAAAAAGTGTTCCTGATCCCGTTATTCTCATAAAATGTTCTTCCCCTGACCTTTTTTCTTACTTAATGGGCTTCTTATTGGTGTATCTCTTCCTTTTGAGGAATCTCGTTTTACAATTGCCACACTAAGTTTCACTGAACAGCTTAGCTAGTTTTTATCCCGATGAGTACTGATTACTCAGAAAATTATACACTATGGCGAATTGCTTACAGGAAAGCGAACATCAAGTAATTATTCCAAATAGTTGGAGTTCTCTTAAGAACAAGAGGTTACTTAAAAATGCCTGTGGATGAAATCACTTCTCAATATAACTTCACTCGAGAGAACAAATAGGCAAGTTGCATTTCACGGAATGTGGTAAAACAGCTTCAAATTCCCTTGATGGTTACACATTTGTCACTGTTATATTTATCTCTTTTAGATTTTGTCCTGCTTCATTATTCAAATAGGGCTTACTTTGCTTCTGCATGGGCCAAGGAAAGAAATGCCTTCACTGGGTCATAAATATTTGTGTGGCTCACTTGTGCCAGGAGAGAAGGTGCCTCTAAGAAGATACTTTTTGGTCTTCTTTGCAGGAGGATATTGGGATATTTTGTTTTCTGTGTCTTTGTTGTTGTTTGGCTTTGTTTGTCCTCCACTTGGGAGTGTATCTTAAGGGCATCTTAGAGTTAGGAGAATCTAGGAGCATCTAGGAGCATCGTCATTGTTGTCCTGCATGACCTGGAGACCAGCTCCCTATTTCCGGGATCTTTGGGGTCATCCTCCTCCGGGATGGGGTGAGGGAGGGGGTGCGGCAGAATGGGGCAAGGTCAGGAAGTTGCATTAAGCCACATCAGGTTTACAGGCCCAAAGCCACGTTCCCAGAGCAGTCCCCCGTGCACCCAGTGATTTAGCTACAGTAGGGGAGAGCTGGTCACGTCTTCTGAACAGTCCTTGAGAAGCCACATCCCTGTGATGCTGGATTTCAGTGGATCCTTTATGCACCCATCATGATACCACTTCTGTCGAAGTATACTAAATAGTCCTTCACATCCCACTAACAGTTTTCTCAGCATGCCCTGCAGATATCAGTGTCGTGACTGGTATGTGATTTCCTCTGTTCTTGTCGCAGCACCCAGGTCTGCTGCTTTGCCCTTAGTTTTGTGCCTGCGAGGAAGGGTGCTTCTGAGCGTTTGAGTGACGGCAGCATGGAGCGCACGGGGCTGTTGGCAGGTCCTACCTCACCTTTCCTTAACCACTTGTTTCCATTTTCTGTGAGCTTGTGTTCTCCCCAGAAAACTTACCAAAACATAGTCATCGTGCAGAGGGAATCACTGTAAAAGTTTAACCAACCTAGTTGGGGTTTTTTTGTTGTTGTTGTTTGTTTGCTTTTGTTTTGTTGGTTTTTTTATGGATGTGTATTTGTCAATGGAGCTTCCTCTTGCAACTTGCTCCACCACTTGATGACAGGAAACTTTTGTGTTTCCCAACAGACTTGGTTTGTTGGAAGATGTTGTTTTTGAAAGTAGGAAATGGGGGTGCTGGGTGGTGGCTCAGTCGGTTAAGCGGCTGCCTTCGGCTCAGGTCATAATTCCAGGGTCCTGGGATCGAGCCCCACGTCGGGCTCTCTGCTCAGCGGAGAGCCTGTTTCTTCCTCTCCCTCTGCCTTCCTCTCTGCCTACTTGTGTTCTCTCTGTCAAATAAATAAATAAAATCTTCAAAAAAAAAAAAAAAGGAAATAAAAGTTTTTAGGAGATGGAGGCAAGCTTTGGTTAGAAGTAGGAATCCAGGTGAAATGCAGCTGGAGATGGGTGTGGTCCGTCCCCTAGAATTTCCCATCTTCAGTTTGAGGAGGTGGTTACCATTCTAACCACTTAAGAACTGGTTTGTGCTGTTGTATTGACAGGGCAAAACTTAGCTCTAATGGTTTCCCTCCTGCTTGTCTTCAGATTAATAAATTGTCACTTTTTGGTAATGTTCACACATCAGGTGTGTTTTGGAAGGAAGCAAGGATGCAGCTGAAGTTAAAGGTGTAAATTGGCATCACACCCTTAGTTTTGTAAATGCCTTTAATGTTGATTTTTGTAGGTTGATCATAAGGAAGTGATAAGTGTGTTAGGTTATTTGTGGTTTGAGCTAATTTTAGTCTCCTGTTCACAGCTTGCTTTATATCCTTTGACATTAAAACATGCTTTCTAGAAAGATTTTGAATGTAGGACACAATCTATATTCTCCACTGGCCTGCATTTCACAAAATACTTTCTCAGTGCTGTGGAAGTTGGACAGTTTGAAGCATAGTAACATTCTTTTAAAATCATTAATTCCTCTGCTTAGTGACATTTCTCCTTTTCCAGTGGGTGAATTAGATTCTTTCATCGAGGTTTGGCACTCTTGCTCCAAGCTGGTGGCTAGAAGGGCACAGTTGATATTTGAGGATTTTTAAAAGAGCGTGATGGACCCTGAGGTGTACTGCTGAAGCGAGGCTTTGGTTGGCTGTGTGTCGGAAACCTTCCCCACCCTGTGCCCTCGGTGGATAGGGCCATTTGCTCCTAAGGGCTGGGCCTTAAATCTCTCCCTAGCGCTGGTCAGTTTCACACAGGACAGATGTGTTTCCAGGTGTTAGTCCCAGGCTGCCCGGCTACCACCCTTAACCATCCAGCCTGAGCAGACGTCTCCCCAGGGATTTGTGAGGTCATGGAAAAAGACGGCTGGGTCCGGGTTCTCAGTCGGCCTTCGACTGTTGTGGGACCTTGAAAGAGTTACATGCAGTATGTGTAAAATGTGGAGATTAGACGAGATAGCCTTACAGCATGACTCGAAGCTAACATTCTACCAGTGCACAGTCACACAAGGAGCCAGGAGGATGGGGCAGCTTTTCTGGAAAACGTGGGGCTTCGTGTCCTACTCTTGCTGGACTTGGTAGCTTTATATGTGATTCCCCCTTACCTAACAGTGAGATGGAGCTTTACATTTCCAAATTACCTCAACTTAAATCTTTAAAAATCGATTATTATGTCCATAAAAATAATTAACATTGCCCAGTGAGGGCGTAAATCCGATTATTTCGTAAAATAACTACGTACAATTGATGAATGTTGTTTCCTTAGAAACTCTCCTTAGAAATCCTTTTTATGTCTAAAAAGGATTATTGGGTTTTGTAATTGGACTAATACCTCCTGCTCAAGGGAGAAATGCATGGTCTGACCCATGTTCTACCCGCATTTGTAATAGAACACAGTAAACAGAGAACATTTATCGAATCTGTTCTGTGCTCCAGGCACTGTGCAAAGTGCTTTACATGCCCTGCCATATAGTGTGCACCGTAAATTGGTCTTTGACAGCAGGCAGTGTTTTAGGAGGACAATTAGGTATCAGAGCCTTGATGTTCTCTGCTCAGATCGCCCGTGTCCGCAGTCCAGACTGACAGCAGCACCGTGGTCACGTCACGCCGGTGCTCGGCTGCAGAGAGAGATATAAGGAATTGTGTGAGGTCTCCCAGTTTGTTAGGATGTAGAAGAGATAGTTTGTAGTTTTAGACCTTTACTCAGTTTTCTGTCCTCTTTTCCTAGATGTCAGACTGGCCACCTGCAGTCCTGTTTTGGTTGGTCTACACAGTGTTTTCGTTTGTTTGTTTGTTTTTTTAGGAGGAGTTTAAATTTTTGTCATTGTTTCTAAATCAGGAGAAGTTACATACAAATCTGGATTTCTGGTATTCTCTTGAAAAATCTGAAGACTACCCTGTCTGAGCCTACCTTGGCCGTGGTCTGCTAGGCTGAGGGGCACCCCTCCTGCTGGACACACACGTGTGTGTGCTTCAGTTTAGCAGCTCCACGGCAGGTCACGCCGCCCTCCCTTACATGAACCACCCAGCTCTTGGAGGTTCTTGAGTTTGCAGCGTCTAGTCCAAGTTGGGTTTTTCCTTGGCATTTGATATTAGTATTAGAATTAAGATGATTTTATTTTATTTATTTATTTTTTAAGATTTTATTTATTTATTTGACAGACAGAGATCATAAGTAGGCAGAGAGGCAGGCAGAGAGAGAGAGAGACAGAGAGAGAGAGAGGAGGAAGCAGGCTCCCCGCTGAGCCGAGAGCCCGATGAGGGGCTCGATCCCAGGACTCTGGGATCATGACCTGAGCCGAAGGCAGAGGCTTAACCCACTGAGCCACCCAGGCGCCCCAGAATTAAGATGATTTTAAAAAGATGTTTAGCCTTGCTAAGTAGCTGGTACACTGTCATTAGGGAAGATCGAAGCAAGGGAAGACTAGCCACAGGCAAATTTGAAAATGCCTAGGAGAATGCCCTTGACATTAACATCCAGGATGAAATCTTGAACCAGGTGCTTCTTCCCGCCCTTCCCCTTCCCCTCTTCATCGTTAGCCCCTCCTGCTATTTTTTTTTTTTTAAGATTTTTTTTATTTATTTGACAGAAATCACAAGTAGGCAGAAAGGCAGCGGGAAGCAGGCTCCCCACTGAGCAGAGAGCCAGATGTGGAGTTCGATCCCAGGACCCTGGGATCATGACCTGAGCCTAAGGCAGAGGCTTTAACCCACTGAGCCACCCAGGCGCCCCCGCTCCTGCTATTTTGAGGAAGTTGGAAGCTGCCACCATTTTTTTCCACCTTGGGCGACTGAGTGTAAGGGTATTTTTGTCCCATGTTCAGCTATTTCCGCGAACTGTTTTTGATGACCAACATGGAAATTAAATTGGGACTTGATAAAAAGAATGAGTTGCACAAATATGCTTGCATCGAGAAACTGAAGAAGTGGTATTTTTAATGACTTGTTTTATGACTTGGTTAGGGATGAGACCATTTGTCACAGGTCTGAACTCATGATTATATGGCTTCTCTACCTTACTCTGTCCAGGGATGAAAGAAATGGTAGCCATGATACAAGTAAAATAAATACACAGGTTACAGAGAATGTGTGTTGTTAAGGTCTCTATTCTTGTTCAGGAGCAGAAGGACGTGTTATATTGTAGGTCATTCTTTTTCTTTGATCCTTCTTGAGCATCTGTTATTCCACAGAGATAATGTTGTATATGACAAATTAGAACAAACAGGGAAGATTCTTTACCATTATTAAACAGTCAGGGTCTTTGTTCTAAGTTTTATACCTTTCCCCCCAAAGCAGAATCCCAAAAGGGGATCCCCAAACCAGTCAATATTTTAGTACCCCTACGTCATGTGACAGGATGGCATTAGCCATTTTATACTTTTTGTATATATGACATGAAATGAAAACCTAAAGACCACAATTTCTCCGTGACATTTTTCATCCGCCTCATTTCCTCTCTCCTAGATTGTAAGCTCCTTGCAGGCAGGGTCCATTCATTCAGTCGCTCCGCGAACACATGAATGGCTCCTGGGTGCTGGGGCCTCACTAGACAGTGAGGACGGTGGTTAACGAGGCACGCTTGGTCCCGCCCGTGGCAGCTTTAGAGTCCAGCCAGCAAAGGGGCTGAGTGGAGAGAGTCCCAGTTCAGAGTGATAAAAACCCTCACAGGCCTAGGCCCAGGGCACACTTGAAAAACAGATGGAGGAGCTGTCAGGTAAGGAAGGACAATCTATAAAAGTAACGCCTAAGTGGGGATCCCACAAGCAAGCAGGAGCAAGCCCTGTACTCCACACCCCGAATCTGGGCTCCTCCTTGCCCTTCATATTAAGTGTTAACATTACCTGCGTTTGAGAACATGGGAACGCATGTGACTTCCTTTCTCTCCGATTTCAACCCTTCTCCCATCCCTAGCACACATTTCTTGTGCATTTTATGCCCTCCCACATATAGTTCTTTTCTCCCTTTTTTCCGTTTCCTGTGCCATTACTTCTTACCTTGACTGCGCTAATGGCCTCTGAACCCTTCTGATAGGATGGCATAGTAGAGGTTACATCATGGCATTGACCGCGTGCCACCGTGCACTGACTTATCTGTGTAGGTGTCTTCTTCAGGAGGAGGGTGGTGTGCCATCAGCTTCCAGCCAGGGCGCACCAGCCACAGTGAGCTGCACCTAGCCGGCAAGTCAGCGCGGTACTGACTGCCGTGATCAGTGACTTGGCTGTAGATTTTATGCAGTCTCCTCAGTCTGTAAAACTAGCAGAATTATTATATATTTTAATAGGCAAAATAAAGGTTCTTTATAAGAATCTTTAAGTATAAGCCTGACTTGTTATGAATAAATTGAAATTATGTGGTTAGACCCCTGATTTGCAGCTGACACTATGAGATTAAAGGTCTCAATTATTCATTGTGGATTTTAAAGGATATTTTTAATGATGTTGGCTGGCTTATCCCATTATGTGGTCTGTTTATTAGCAGTTTTTGGTACACAGATGGCTTTGTTTGAGTGATTCTTTCAAGTCAAGTACCTTATAAAATAACTTAAATTTGCTGATAATTATCCTACTTTTAAATGGCTGAGTAATAGGCTTTAATTTTTAGGCATTTAAACACTTGGGATATGATTACAAATTCTGAGACTACAGTTGCTTAAGTTTAGACACAGAAATGTTCTTCTTGAGAAATTCTGAGGGAATTACCGGTTACTGCCTGTTTCTCATTCACATGCTTACTGTGCTCCTTGCCGTGTAGAAGTGGTCAGAATTGGTATCTGCAAACCATTATGGTGTTGGGAGTCCTCTTCCCTTTTCCCTTCTATTTCTAGCTGTGAAGATTATGTGCAGAAGTCCTGCATGTGATAAAAAAAAAAAAAAAGTAGTCATTGATCACTAATTAAAGATCTGAAAAGGAGAGTTTTCTTTACCAAGAGATGACTAAGTACAAAAAAAGACATTTTGACTGTTTCTCCTTTAATGGTGAGCAGGATGATTGAGTGAGTGTGTGTTCTTTCTGGTTTTATTTTGAAATCATATCCATGTCTGTAGAACATAGCAGAAGTAGATGTGTGAGGTAGAAAAAGAATGGTTCACAAGCCTCTCAACAGAATCACTAAAACATAGCCATTAAATGGCCAAAATATTGCAGGATGTGGTAGGGGAAGCAACCATTTTTAAGGTGGAAGTGAAGAAGAAATATTATAAAAAGGCATTCTTTATAGAAGTCCAGACTCTGGATAAGACCCATGGTTCATTGATTATCCTTTGTCTTCAGATTTGCTAAGGAAAGTGATAACACTTGGGGTTGGAGGGGAGGGCGGGGGTGTGTGTATCTTAATCTTAGGAGTTGGTTAAGGATTTCCTCCTAGTCAATAAATTGCCATATTAGGGAAGTGTTTAAGTTCTTGCCCCACCCCCCATCCCTGCCTCCTCCTCTTAATTTACCTGACTCACAGTGGGTCTTCTGTTCCAAGGCTGCTGTCACCACTGGGCCATGTCAGTGTTCATTTGGGCAGTCCACCCAGCATGCCCACCTCATCCCTGGAAACCGCATGTCCCTCTCTGCTGCCTCCCTCCCGTGGGCAAGGCTGGGTCCTTGGGATCTTCTCTCCCTTACACACCTCCTCACACTCAGACCCTGTGCTCTGCAGTCCCGGCCTCCTGTGCTTCCACACTCCCTCACTCAGTTACTTCCCCATCTCTGGGTTTTGTCCTAATCCAGATTTTCAGCTGCTCCTTTCCCAGCCCCAAGTCCTCTCTCCCCTTTTCCCACAGTGGTCATGATGTGAAATGCTGTCTCTCCGACGTTCCTAGCCTTTTTGCCCATCTGCTTGCTATCAGCATCCATGACCTGCTCTAGCCCCGGACCAGCCTTTCTCTCCCTGCGCTCAGGCTCCTAAATGCTAAGGGAAGGAAATCTTCCAGGTGGAGAAAATCACCTGGTTTTGCCACTTGAGCCACTAGAAATCCAGTCTTCAGCCTAGATCTGTCTCCCCCAACCTCTGGCTGTCAGATCTGAAACTCAGCTGCCATCCTCCCTACCTCTTTTCTCTAACAGGGAGAAGGGGCCCTTCGTTCCTGTCTGAGGCAACCCTTAGGTGTGTGCTCTTGACACCTTCCCATCTCACCTGTTGAAGGCATCTTGCCCTTAAAGGTTAGTGACCTTTTAGGCATGTGTCCTTAACCCTCCCTCTCTATTGTCATCCTACTTGAACCATTTAAACTCAGGCTTCCTCCAGCTGTGACTCTCCCTCCAGCCACTGCTCTTTAGTTTCCTTCTCCAGTCGAAGTGTTCGAAATAAATAGGTCACTGTGTCCATTGTTCACCTTCCAGTCACTTTGACTCAGGGAAGTTAGGTTCCACCCTACCGAGCCACAAAGTAATTCCTGAGAATGTCACTGTTGGCTTCCTTGTTGCTAATCCAAGGGATTCTTTGCATTCTTACCATGGTACCGTTCAACGTGGCTGACCTCTGTTTGCTTCTTCAATTTTCTCTAGCCTCTGTTTTCCATTACTTGCTCTTATTATTTCCTTTTTCTTTCTTTTTATAGCTTCCGTTTTTCTAGCTCATCCTCACTCTCCCTCTTGGGCTTCTTCTCTGATCCTCTACTGGGGACGTTCATCAGGGGTCCCCCCACACTGCTCCTTTTCATCTGACTCTTTGTTTCTTCCGGGGCTGTCTCAGCTCCTCACTCAGGAAGTAGTCATGGCCCTTGAATGCAGAGCATGCGCCGGTACATTCTCGCAGTCTGGTGCAGCCTTCAAAACACTTTTAGTTCCTGAAATGGTAATGTCCTCTGTCTCTCCTAGAGCCTTTACATGTACTGTTTCCTCTGCCTAGAACATTCTACCTTGCTAATTCTAGTTCTTCCTTTCAGTCACATCTTAGGCATCCTTTTTTAGGAGGCTTTCTTTGATTTCCCCTTTCCCCAGATCCAAGTTAGGTACCTCTTCTAGGTCCTCCTGTGACCCCCGTATTTCCCTTCTCGTAGCATGTTGTGCAGCTGTGCTGTAGTCATATCCACTGTCCTTTAGTTGCCTGTTCACTGACGAATTTCCGAGTCACCTGTCAAGTCTTCAAATTGAGTTGGGACTGCTTTTGTCTGAGTCGTTTGTATCTCTTCGTACCCCTTATTGTACCTGGTATGTAGAAAGTGCCCAGTAAGCAGTTCCTGAACAAATGGGTGAGCTCTGCTATCCAGAACGTTCACGAATCGGGCGGCTGGGTGGCTTAGTTGGTTGAGCGTCTGGCTCTTGACTTTAGCACAGGTCACGATCTCAGGGTTGTGAGATCAAGTCCTGTGTAGAGCTCCACTCTCGGGGGCAGTCTGCTTGAGATTCTGTCTCTCCCTGGGCACTCCCCTCCCCCCAAAATGTTCATGAACTGTTGATAGGGAGGATCGAGTTAATAATGTTGTGGAAACCGTGTGTTACTAACCCACCATCGATTTAGCACACACTTTGTTTTTTGTTTTGTTTTTGTTGCTTTTTATTAATTTTTTGTGTCTGACATACCCTCCCTCCCCCAGTGACATTAGAAGCCCTTTCTGAGGGACAACCATGTGTAATTCTGGGTGTCTCCCTCAGTGCCTTGTGTATCCTCTGATTTCATTTCATTGGTCCTAAACCCAGATATACTCATGCATACACATAAACCATCCCACACCTAATGGAACAGAGTCTCATCTGCGGTCTGTCCTTGCCTTCCTCAGCTGGCCTGGCCTCTGTGCCATGCGCAGACCATGGCAGTCCAGAGGGACAGTTTCCCTGTGGCTTATTAGCTGCTGTGTTCCAGCATGCTGGCCAAGCATGAGAGACAGCCATGGTATGAAAGTCTCCCTCGCTCAGACTTCAGAGGTTTGGTAGCCGGGACTGACCAACGCTGACAGGAAACAGAGACATTTATTAAAAGCCAGAGAGTTGTCAACTTGCAGGAAGCAAAGCTCTTGTTAGCATATGATTTTGTGGTTGGTTTGGTGCAACTCTGTAAAGAACTAGGCAAGAATGAGGGCTATGTGCTTGGGTCTCTAAAGTTAGATCCTTTTCCCTAAGTAAATTGCCTTTAGAGTTTCATTTGTTTGGAATTTCCTGAGATTTGGATCTTGCCAGAAAGTTCAGAGCAAAAAAAAAAAAAAAAAAAAAAATCTGGGCAGGTGAATCATTTGCATCTGAAACGAAGTCGCTGTTTTTGTTGTTAACTTTTTCTTAACATATGATCGTTGGTTCAGTCCTGAAGATTATTCCATTATTTGTGGATCTTAACCTTTCCCTCATCTTCTGGATCTTACGAAACAAGTGGTATTGTTTGAGTGGAGAAGAGGAGGAGAAGAATAAAAATAAATGCGAAAGCCTTGTTTCTTGCCTGGGCAAGCTCGGCTTTATAGCTTGGAGCGGAATGACACGTCTAGTCTGGTGAAGAAGGGATACTTAGGGTTGGTTTGGCTTCTTGTATTTGATTTTTTTTTTTTTTGAAGGTTTTTCTTTTAAACTGGAATTTTTACGAGAATGTAACCGAATTTAGAATAGAAACACTTAGTTTTGCGATATGCCGAGCACCCATTTTAAAACTGTCATGGTAAACAGCTTGGGGCGAAGATTGTTTTCAAGTGAACTGAGACCCCACTCGTGACCCCTCTGACCCAAAGGGAGTCCTGCTCTTCCTGGTCCAGCGGCCTTTCCTCCAAATGTGTTACTTTCCTGGAGCCCCACGATTGCCTTTCATCAGAGTAACTGAGTCTAAACGGAATAGAGATTTCTTATTAGATTATAGCACTTTCTTGCCTTCATTCTGCTTATGTCCGTTAGAACAGCAGATCTGACTCCTCTGTGTTATTTACTGAGCTTTTTTTGTTTTGTTTTAAGTAATTCTCTACACCCAGCATGGGGCTTAACCCTGAGATCAGGAGTCCCATGGTCTACCGACCGAGCCAGCCAGGCACCCCTATTTACCGAGATTTTTAAAAACCTCAAAATGCCTGTAAACAAGGTTGAAGGGTCAGAGGTAGAACAGTTAAGAACAGAGTAGAAATAGCTTTAAAGACAGGGTTGTTGGCAGGAGTCTTATAAAACGTGTTGAAGGTTGTGTGGGAAGCAGTAAGCATTTGTGTTCCATTGTGTTGGATTTAAGCAAACTTATTCGGTCCCCGTGTTGCAGTCTGTGTGTCACTGAGTCCCCACCCACAATCGTACTCTTTGTCTTGTTTTCCCCCTTCTTTGCTTCCCCCCACCCCCACTGCAACCACCACTAGCAATTACCGGCATGTTGGATCTTGAGGCTGCTTCCCTATAAGGATACAGGGCATGTGGTGTTGGCTATAGACATGGTAACCAAACTCTGTGGGTTCTCTCCCGTGTACCTCGTGACGTTTGACTGCCTGCAGACCAGCAATAAACTGTCTCTTCTGCTGTCTGGTCCATCTGTCGTTGCTCGCTGCCTCTGCATTTAGGGTGCATGGATGGCCTGCCAGTGCCAAGTGGGGAGCCATGGACGAGAGAAGCAAGCCCAGGCTGAAGCAGGTTGGGAGGGGTGTTAATAAACAGCCGGAAAGCTACCACAGTATGTCCATAGAGTAGAGCAGGGTCAGTGTGTGGCAAAATTTTCCTATTAATATAACAGGTACTTCCCCATAGAATTAGTGTATGTGATAGTGATTAATAGTGCACATAATAGTAATTTTACAAATAAGAACCGTTCCGGAGTCCATCTCGGGGGTAATACGTATGTGTGTACATGAGGGAAAGGTGGGTGTGGGTACGGGTTAATGTCTCCCCTTCCCATGCTACACTGGCACTCAATGTGATTTAGCTCCTCGCTTTCTGTGTAGTGTGGACGCCTGTGGATTTTGGAGGCAGGCTGGAGTTAAGGATGCAGGGGGTAGAGAAGAACTGAGAAGAACACGGTTAGGCTGGAGAGCGATGACAGCTCCTAAGGACTCTTCTCGGGCCTGCCTCTCTCTTTTCCTTACCCTGTTTTTGTTTTCCTCTGGGGTCCCCAGGCATTGGCATTGGCCTTTTTTTTCCCTTGGTTACCATTTTGTTGCTTCTGAGCAGGGGCTTGTCTCTGGTCTATAACCAAATACCCTATCTGTCCTGCTTTGGGAAGAAATATATAGTCTTTTTGAGGTTTTCTAAATTAAATGTTGCGGCAGAGTTATCCCATGTTATTTTTGCTATGAGAAATTATAGAATCCCAGATGACTACACTTTATAAACCAAATGAATTTCTATCTCCTTCTCCTCTTTTGTACATCCCATTGCAGAAAATAATGGCTTTTATAATGAACGTTGCCTCCCTTGGTTGTAGTTCTGATTTTGTTTTCAGAGAAGACCTTTTTGTGATAGTCCGTGATGTGATGCAGTGCACTACCTACTCACCCGCTCTAGAACTGTCCTCTGCAGTGTTGTAGAGTCCAAGATGTCTTCTGCTGGGAGAGAGGCTAAACCTTAGGGTCATTCTTGACTATGGTCTCTTACAGCTTGACTCTTGTTTCACATGGTACAAAGACAGTCTTTCTTTTTGGGCAAGGACTGGCAGCACCATGCAGTATAGCAGGCAGGACCTGGGAGGGCTGAATGGCGCAGCAGGGCCTGTGGGAGAGCGTCTGCCTGTGCTCCAGGCCTCTCCTTTCCTGCGGATATTAACATCCCTCTCCCTGAACACATAGACAACTCAACCTGTACCTAATTTTTGTCCTCCACTAAACACTACTAAAATGCTCGGACATTGGGCTGTTAGCTGATGTAGATAACAGGGCTGAGCCCTCCCCTCTGGCAGCTTGCGCACTTTTGAACTGGCTTGTGGAGACCATAGAGCTGGAGGTTCTCGGCCCATTCATACCCAGCTTTTTGTCCCTGACTGGATGGCTACTGAGCAGAAAGGGGCACTGTGCAATGCACACCTGGAAAGGAGGGTTTGATGCACCGCTTCTAAAAGGTACCGCTTCTGAAAGGTTCCATCTGGCATCATTGTAATCAAGAAGATGGGTCAGGTGGAGCTGAAGGAGGAACGTGGGGGCTCTCCAGAACTACAGATGGTTCCACAAGTACATTCTGGCATAGTGTGGTGAAAGTTTCTGGCATTTTCCCCCCTTAATCAAGGGCACAGAAGGGGGGGGTAGGGAGGTTGTCTGGTCATAGATGCTGTCTTGCTTTTTAGCAAATATTACCCAAATGAGATTTTAGATTTTTCTCTCTGTAATTTCCTAGCATTTCTTCTGAAAAATGTATAATTATTTTTGCCACAAAATCACTCAAGCACTTGTCTTTTTTTTTTTTAACCTGTGCAAATATGCTACATTCTTTTAAAATGGGATCAGCAGTGGGATACCCAAAAGATTTTATGTATTTTCTAATACATTCTTTTTATATTAAATAGGTTTCTGTAGACTTTCGTATGCTTTTTGAGGTTTGTTCTGTGATGTAGACCACTGCTTTATAGCTTGATTTTTTTTTTTTAACCACTAAGAATTTTTTTCTGCTTTGAGAAATCCATTGGGTGATTATAAAATCAGGGGATACTTACATTTACCTATCTATCTGTGGTGGCACTTACTCAAAATCTAATCTTCAACTCTCTGATTTACCCTTACATCCAGCTGATGGCCAAGTCCTCCACCTTCATTCTTGGTTGTATGTCTGAACTGCTTCCCCTTCCTCCTGATCTGTTTCCTTGAGGGCATCCAGGCCCTCCTGGTTTCTGGCCTTTTACAGTTGCCTTCAGCTGCTTTGCTCCCTTGGCCCTGGTCCACCCGAGGAATCCTCTGCCTAGGGGGAAATCAGGATTTGGTTACCGAAAGAAAGCCACTAGAAAGAACATCCGTCAGCTTCTGAGAGGCCAGATAGTGTTTTTTGCAGCATGCTTTTCCTTTTTAATACTTAGCATTTTATATGATGTAACTTTCATTTTTATTATTTTAAATAGTTTATTTTATTTTTATTATATTTATTTTATTCTTTATATATAATTTATTTCCTTCTTAGCTGGCATGTGAACCCTCTGAGAATATGCGATCGTGCATTTCACATCTTCGTGTTCTCAGTACCTAAAGTACCACAGTGTCTGGCCCAGCATTGCCTTGTGGACTTGCACACACTGAACCTTCCTTAGTTAAACAGGACATAGTGTCATCCTCCCCGCCCCCCACCCCAAACCAAAGACATTCCTTTAAATATCACATTGTTCCAATTCCATCCTAGAAGGTATCATGCTTAGTGAAGTAAGTCAATCGGAGAAAGACAATTATCATATGATCTCCCTGATATGAGGGAGAGGAGATGCAACATGGCGGGTTAAGGGGGTAGGAGAAAAGTAAATGAAACAAGATGGGATTGGGAGGGAGACAAACCATAAGTGACTCTTAATCTCACAAAACAAACTGAGGGTTGATGGGGGCAGGGGGTTGGGAGAGGGAGGGTGGGGTTATGGACATTGGGGAGGGTATGTGCTATGGTGAGTGCTGTGAAATGTGTAAACCTGGTGATTCACAGACCTGTACCCCTGGGGATAAAAATATATGTTTAAAAAAATAAATAAATAAAATTTATTAAATAAATAAATAAATATCACATTGTCCTGACAGACCACACCTTGATATCTCCTGTAGGAGAAGGGAGGCTGCAGTTGAAAGAGAAACAAGGGGTTAAGATCTGGGCTTTAAAATATCTGAGGCTTCTATGCTGGCCATTGAGGGTGTTTTTTCCAAGGTTAATCTTAATTGCATGTGGTTTTGCTTCTTGCTAACTATAGAATTTAGTTGCTGCATAGAATTGGATACTTCTGTAAATCCTTTAGAAATGTTTATGGAATGAAATGAACCATATGAAGGACTCAGCACTTAAGTAATCTACCTAACAGTTCGTCTTGAACAGGAGAGTCCTCTAATTTTCCCTATAAACCATCATGACGGCCATCTATAAATCCATGTAAGTCATGCTGGCACGTAACTCATCACGAGTTTATTGGGCACCTGCAGGTGCCAGGCAGTGTGCTAGGCACTGACAAGGACAGGAGTGATGGGGAACATAGACCTGTGGTCTTTTTCATGGTCCTAGGGAGGAGAGAGCTGAAGCCATCACACAAACGATTAATCTTATGGTGGAAGTGCTTTGAAGGACACTTAAAGGATGCCAGGAGGGTGTTGAAGGTTGGGCTTTAAGCTGGATGCAAGGGGTCACTGACTGGGTAAGCGAGGCCTGAAGGAGCAGGTGGGCGAGCCTCTCGGTTAGAAATAGCTTAGCCTTTTCCGGAACAGGGAAGGCATGCCAGAGTGGCCAGAGTACTGGTCTCTAGTGTATGTCACCTTTTGAGAGAATGACCCCTGGAAGTTTATTTATTGCTAGAAAGTAGTACTTCCCCTTTGATTATACAGATTTCATTTTATTTTATCTTATTTATTTATTTTTTAAAAGATTTTATTTATTTGACAGACAAGAGATCACAAGTAGGCAGAGAGGCAGGCAGAGAGAGAGGAAGGGAAGCAGGCTCCCCGATGAGCAGAGAGCCCAATGCAGGACTCGATCCCAGGACCCTGGGATCATGACCTGAGCTGAAGGCAGAGGTTTTAACCCACTGAGCCACCCGGGCACCCCAATTATACAGATTTTAGAAATTAAGGATTTGTTTTATAGTAGAATTCTGTGATTTGTTGAACTGTCCTGTATTTACTTTCCTCCTATTACTTGAGATTTTATAAAATATTTTTTAAATGTCCAAAGTCTTGATTATGTCCTTTCAACCTTGTTAAGAATCCTTTATATTTCTAATTTATACTGCATTTCATTGTAAAGTAAAAACAAAGAACGAATAAAAATTTGCTTTATCCCTGTCACTGTATAAGTACTATAAACATTTTGTCTGTATTCTGCCAATCATTTTTTTTAAGATTTTAATTTTTTTTAAAGATTTATTTTAGAGAGAGAGCCATGAAAGCACAAGCGAAAGTGTGAGCATGGGAGGGAGGGGCGGAGGGAGAGGGAAAGAGAGAATTCCAAAGCAGGTTCCCCTCCGAACATGGAGCCTGACGCGGGGCTCAGTCTCAAGACCCTGAAATCATGACCTGAGCTGAAATCAAGAGTTGGATGCTCAACAAGCTTAGCTACCCAGGTTGCCCCTAAAATTTTATTTTTTTAAAGGTTTTATTTATTTAGAGAGAGCGAGTGTGCATGAGTGGGGGGGCGGGGCAGAGGAAGAGGGAGAAGCAGATTCCCTGCTGAGCAGGGAACCCGTTGCAGGGCCAGATTCCAGAATCCTGAGATCATGACCTGAACCAAAGGCAGACACTTACTCGACTGAGCCATCAGTGTGCTCTTCTAATATTTTATTTTTAAGGGATCTCTACACCCAACATGGGGCTGGAATTGATAACCCTGAGATGAAGAGTCACATGTTCTACTAACTCAGCCAGCCATGCACTCTTGTCAATTATATTTTTAATTGAAATTTTTATGGAGATAATTGTAGATTCATATGCAGCTGCCAATGAGAGGTAATACAGAAATCCATTGTACACTTTGTCCAGTACCCCCCATGGTAACATTATGCAAAACTAGTACGATATCACAACCAGGAGAGTGACATGGATAGAATTTGCCCATCTTATTCAGATTTCGGTTTTACTTGTAGTCATTTGTATAGTTTGTTTTCCATAGACTCTTGTATTAGTAATGCTATTTTTGATGCTTTAATTGTAGGGTTTTTTTTTTTTTAATATGCCCGTAAGAAGCATCCCCTCCCCTAATCATATATCCCTGGCATGCCCCTCTGTGTTTTCTCTGAAGCTGTTTAAAAATCAGCTGCCTACACGAAAAGAAGTAGATTGAAAACAAATTGTCAGTCTGAACGTACTTTACCAGTCTCGTGGTTGTTTATAGACTGTTTAGCTAGTTCAGCTTGACTAGCTAGCTAGTTTGGCTGCTGAAAGATTCTGTGGATGATTTCTAACCAAGAGAGAACCATTTAGTGCCATTCAGAATGGACTGAAGTATTAACTGTCTGAAAAAGACCTGACAGTGATAAGGATGTCAAGTTGCCTGTGATTTTAAAAAAGCAGAGTAAGTAGAAGAGTTAAACATCCAGGGAAAGTACCAGTAACAAAGGAGGCTTTGAGACCTTCGCTTTGACTCTTGAATGAACATTCTCAGGCGGTAACAGATCATGCGACCGTCGATGACTGCTGCTCTGTGGGACAAATAACCAGAAAGATACGCACCACCCCGGTGGATACACATGTGGGCAGTTGGTTGTCAGCGGTCATAGGATTTTCATACGTGATCTGGTTTTCAGTGTTGCTTGGATTTTCTCAATGAGAATTTTTCAATTGGGGTGTATAAAAAGGAAACAGTAGATGCGTGAAAAGGACGTTGTTTTAGAGTGACTTGAGTTCCAAAATCATGAAGAGGGCGGAGGGAAGCAGGATGGTTGATGCTGCTTGTCCGGTTGCACGAGCTGTGTCCAGAGTACATCAGAGCACCACAGAGCAGATAGTGGGCTGGAGAAAAATTAAAAGCAGAAGTAACTGTCAAGGGACTTTATCCAAGCAAATGGAAAAGGCCCAAAGAGAGAAACTGGTTAGGTACGATTGTGAGGTTAGAGTTTGGGCAGTGAGAGAAGGCAGGGAGCTCTTTCTGTCCAGAATAGTATCTCTCTGGGAAGGTTAGACTCTCCCTGGTTAAAAAAAAAAATTTTTACTATGGAGTTCTAACTGGCCTTACTTAGCAGTTCTCAACAATTAAAATGTGGTAACATAAGAATAGAAGGAACCTACTTAAATAGAATTTCTATCTCAAACTTAACTGGTAAAATGCTGAAGTGATTTTTAACTTAAACCAGCTTTCATTGACCATTATTGTGGAGGTTCTAGGTAAAGTAATAAGAAAAGTAAATTATTGCTAAAGTATCGGTAGATGCAGGTATAGTGTATTTGCTAACGAAATTGATAGACTCCTAGAAAACGCGGTTAAAAAAAAAACCTGAGTAAATGAAAGCTGGTTAGATGGCTGGATTACGAGATTATATTACAGGATAATGTGTCTAGTGTGAGCCTGTCTGTAAAAATAAGCAGTAAGAATTCATGATTTATGTTTGCGTGTGTTTGGAGAAAATTTGGGAGAGTAGACACTGACTAGACTATTAACCTTGGTTAAGTTTTTTTATTGCATCTTTGTATTCTCTACTAGGGACATGTTGTTTTTATAATTTTTGAGAAGGAACTTTATAAATGCTTAAGTATTTTGGTATTGGAGAATGTTTGTATTCTCTAATGATTCCTCTTGCACAAATCTTTATTATGTACCCTTGGTGCCCTCCGTGTTCGGCTGTTACTGTGGTGCCCTTCTGTGAGCAGGACTGATGTTACCTGGTGGGCATTTATTCCTGTTCCCGTCCTCCTTCCCCAGCATCTGATTTGAGCTACTCTCAGTTGATTCTTGAAGATTCTCAGCCAATATCCATAAAACCCATCAACGAGATAAAAACTCTTTCCAATCTGCCTCCCATACCCCCTTTTGATAGTTGTACTCCACGTTATTACACAGTGCATGGTCTCCCCTACCGCCCACTGTCCTGGTTTTAAATCAACTAGCAGATACTAAGGCTAACTACCCATTCTTCCCTAAGTCTCCTTTGTCATTTCGGTTGCTTGATGCTCATTCTCTACCAGATTTCTCAGGACAGGTTATGGAACAATATTCTGTGAATTGATAATGCATGTTCTTAACAGTCTATCTGCCGCCTTTAAATTTGAAGACCACTTTGCCTGAATATAAAAATCTTTGGATCACATTTTTTTCCTTAAGTGATTTAAGTATATTGCTTTATTATCTTCTGGTATAAAGCATTACTATGGGTGTTTGACAGCCTAATTATCTTTCCCTTAAAAGTCACTAGGTCTTTTTGCTAGATTCTGAAAGGATTTTTTTTTAACCTTTTATTTCAAAGTCTGATCATTTATTAAACCATACCATGGTCACCATTTTCATTCATTCTCCTCCAAAAAAAGTCAGTGTATTTGTTCAGTGAAGAATTTCGTACCCTTTTTTTTTTTTTTTTTTACCTTAGTTAAGTCTTGATTTAGAGTTTTTAGTATTTCTTTCCTTACATTGCTTTGGGTTCCTTTTTCAGGGACTCAGCCTGTTCTGTTTGATCTTCTTTGCCTGTCATCTGTTTCTTTCACCTTCTCTCAAAATTTTTAAAATCTTTCCTTATTTATTAAAAAAAAAATGCGGGGTACCTGGCTGGCTCAATCAGTAGAGCATGCGACTGTGGATCTCAGGGTCATGATTTCGAACCCCACAATGGGGGTAGAGATTACTTTTAAAAGCTATACTATATTTAGTTTGAAATTATTTTAAAATATGGGGCACCTGGGTGCTCAGTCCGTTAAGTGTTTGACTGTTGGTTTTGGCTCAGGTCATGATCTCAGGGTCATGAGATCGAGCTCTGCCTTGAGCTGATCATGGTGTCTGCTTGAGATTCTCCCTGTCTCTCTGCCTCTCCTGCTCATACCCTCTCTCTCAAAAAAAAGTCTTTTTGATTAAAAAAATTAAGTATGATTTCAAAAAATTTTACATAAAAATTATAGTAGTACAAGGAGGCTATTTCTGTTTGTTTCTTTAAAAATTGTTTTTAACTCCCCTTTTTTTTCTTTCAAGGAATTAAGCGTGTTGTTTTGCACTCATAATCCTCCTTGTTTTGTCTTCATTTCTGAAAACACGTTTTCCTTTAATTTTTAATTCTTTCCTGATGTCTTTTACTTCTCTTTTCAGATCATTCTTTGTTTCAATGACCTTGATTCTTGAGTTCTCATTCTTGTCTATATTGTTCTTCCAGAGCTTCTACCACTTTCCTAATTTCTGTTTGCTGGTTGGCTGAGTTTTCGTGGTCATCTCTCTAGCTGGCTTTTATTTTCTGTAAAGATGCTGCTGTGTGCCTTGCTGTCTTCCTTAGAATAGCACTGTGTGGAACTCAAGTGCTCCTTGTCTTCACATCATTTTTTTTTTTTAAGATTTTTATTTATTTATTTTACAGAGCGATCACAAGTAGGCAGAGAGAGAGGGGGAAGCAGGCTCCCCACTGAGCAGAGAGCCCATGCAGGGCTTGATCCCAGGACCCTGAGATCATGACCTGAGCCGATGGCAGAGGCTTTAACTCACTGAGCTACCCAGGCGTCCCTTCACATCATTTTTAACTGAACAGTTTCCTTGTAGTTTTCGGAAGGAAGGGGTGGGTCAGGTGGATAATCTAGTTTAGGGCTCTCCGGCTCCCTCTTCCGATGTCTTTGTGAAGTTATTTTAAAATTACCTTGAACTTTCAGAGACCTTCATCTAATAAGCCTCCTCTTTCCTTAGCCCGGTTTTGCCCGTATTTGCTTAATTTGTTCTACTCCTAGAAGTTTTTCCTCAGTGCAGGACTTTGTCCTAGAAGGGCCTTTCTGTGCCCAGTTTTGAGAGTCTCTAGGGCCTGCAACGCCCCAGCGCCTTGGGTGGCAGGAGAGCCTGGCCTTGCCCTTAAACTGGAGCCTGCAGAATCTGTTTCCAGTTTGGCTACTAACACAGACTGGCTGTCACACTTCACAGCACACATCTACTGGTGACTGGGGGGCTCTTCCCATCTCAGAGTTGTCAGAATCAGCTGTGGTCTTGACTCACCTTCTTCCCACACAAAAGCTGATGCCATGTGGGTCTCAGCAAGTGGTTTGTCCCCATGTCCTTGCACTTGCAGGATCATACGGGTGCCTTGTCTCTGGTTTTGTTTAGTTGTTATCTGAGTTAGTCTTCTATCCTTATTGCTCTTTTTACTTATGTGGAGGAACTTGGGAGGAAGGGAAAACTGCCATTGCTGCCACCACCTTCGTGGTCCTAGAACCAGAGTAATCACTCAGAAACCTACATCTCATTATATCATCCCCTACCTTTGAAAAACTGAGCTTTTAGACTCTGTTTCAAGAAAACTTTCAAACATAAAGAATTAGATTAGTATAATGAACCCTTATGTATCCATCACCTAGTTTCAAAAATTATAAACTCAGGACCCATCTTCTTTCATTTGAACTCCCCACACCCCACCCCATGAACCCCTTTTAGCTCTGTTTTGTTTTGAAGTAAGTCCTAGCACCATAACAAATGCTCTTTTCGGAGAAGAAGAAAAAAAAAAAAAACACCTGAATACTCTGGGATCGGAGAATCCAGAAGCATCTCTAGAGGAAGGTGAAGGGTCAAGGAAAGGAGATGATTGCGTCCCGGGTCTGGGCCAAGGTGCCCCTCAGCCTGGAAGTACAGTCAGAGTACAGCTTCTGGGGAGCTGGGCATCATGGCAGTCCCCGCTTGGGCACAAGGAGCTAGCACGACCATGCTTGTCATTCCTGCCTGAATAGTGTCTGCGGGGTCCCAGTGTTTCATCATTTGGGAGTGCTTCGTACTCAACTGAGCCCTGCCTCAGCCTGGCTTGGCAGCCCCGTGTAAAATCCTTCCTGCTATCCCCCCCATTGGCCTGTGCCATCCCAGATTGGTAGGGAGGGTGTGTATTCCGATGGAATGTTCCCTTCTCCAGGAATGTATCACATCAGAAAATGGCTCTGCCTGCAGGGGAAGGGGTGGGGGTGGGGGGTAGAGACACATCCTTCCAAGAAATGTTTCTCTCACACCCAAGCATTCCCTGGGTATCCTAGGCAGGAAATTACTCATTACTGGAAAATCACCCGTGAGCCTTGTATTGAGGTCGAAGAGAGAACAGAATTCTCACAATTAGTTCTGTCATCAGTGCTTTCTTACTGCCGTCATTTTGTACCCACTGCAGTCCTCATGCTGTGGCTCTCTCTTGATTCCAGAGTCCTAGCTCTCCCTGGCTGCTCTCTGACCTTAGCACACTCCCCTAGGAGATCCTCACTGAGGCCCTGCGGTAAGAACTGGGCTGCGCTGCCCAGCAAGCTAGACCCGGTGAGTGTCTGCTCCCGTGAGCAGGAGAGACTCATCTGTCATCTCTTCTGGAAAACCTGTCCAGCCCTGTTGAATGGGGGGGCAGGAAGTTTAGGAAGTGTGCTTTGTGCCCTGGGCATCCTTAGGAGTCTGAGCACACCTCTGTGTGGGGTGCAGGCCACTGTAGTGTGCTGCAGCGGCCCACTGTACTCTGACCTTGGTGTGAGGACAGGGGCCTAGTCTGTGGCCCAAGCAGCAGGCTTCTGAAGTTGCCCAGTGGAAGAATGGCCATCCCTTCTGTACCCCGTGCCTCTGTGCCAAGGTTTCCTTTCAAGCAACAGTGCTGTGACGGGCTGGGCAAAACAGCTTGGGCATAGCTGTCTGATTTATTTCCTCCCATTGACGCCAGTCAGAGTCTGCAAGGAGAAGCGACTGGTCAGCTGGGCCGGGAGGGTCTCTTTCCTCTGTATCAGATGTGGCCTCTCTGAGTTAATTATTCCTGAATTTACTGTTCCCATTTTTACCAACTAACTTTGGTGTCTTTCCTCTTTTCTTGTGGAATAGATTTCCCCTCTGATCAGTACTTCCTGTAGTATTTGTTTAAGGCCTCAGGTGGTCTTCCCCCACTAAGTGGGAACTCATTGAGGACGGGGACCATGACCTAACTACCTGCCTCATCAACACTTGGCACAACTTGAAATGCAAGGGCAAAAATTGGCTCCAAGTACAATGATATATTGTGGTTTTGATTCTGAAGGTCATTGTCAAAACTCCACTTTCGGCCTCTTGTGGAAGAATCTGCTGTAAAGACTATATTTGGGTGGCAAAACCGATGACCTTTAAAGAATTGTATAATTCTGGCCTTTTAACTATCCTGTCCTCTAATGAATATATCCTAGGTAAATTTTGTACTGTTCACTCTGAGTATTCTTGTGAAGATTGCTTTTCAGCACAGTAGGAAAACCAACATTCCGCTAGTGATTTTTTTTTTTTAAGTTTATGTATTGCTGTAACAGGAAAATGCCCCTGGATTTAGTGCTTCTAAAGTTCTTTATTTATCCTGATCTTTGCAAAATGTTTGATCCACTTGGCCCTTGGGATTTATTTTCCTGCTAGTCGGTTAGTGAGCCTTGGGAGGAAGAATATCTAGCTATTGTACTATCTTTAAAGGATATTACGTCTCCAATAGCTTCGGTTATTTATGTAACAATAGTGACCCCAGCTTGTGTCTAGCAATATGTATATGGATTTGGTTCCTATTTAGTTTTAGTTGTGGCATTGAGATATTGAGCAAACCCTCTTGAAGGATTTGGCATCTCTCAGCCTTAAAAAGCTTCTAAAAATTGATCGTATGTTATTAGCAAAGGTTTACTGCCTCTTTCCATTGTGTAGAGAATGTGCTTTTCATGTGTTCAACTCGAAGGCAGAAGACTAAAAGCCCAAGGCTTGTGAGTGGAGAGGAGGAAGGGATGGAACATTTTAAAAAAAAAAAAAATCTCATCTCACTAAATATGTTGACAAGGTAGGAAGATGTACTAATTTAATTTGTTGGGAAACTGCTACCTGTATATTATCTAAAAGGTGTATTTTAGTTAAATATACTTTCTTTTTTTAAGATTTTATTTATTTATTTGACAGACAAGTAGGCAGAGAGACACAGGCAGAGAGAGAGATTGGAGGAAGAGGAGAGATTGGATGATGCGGGGCTCATCCCAGGACCCTGAGATCATGACCTGAGCTGAAGGCAGAGGCTTTAACCCACTGAGCCACCTAGGTGCCCCTAGTTAAATATACTTAATAATAAAATTTGTTTTGCGGGAGGTTAGAAGTCAGGCAGTTGACATGGTGAACAATGCTTTGCCCTTTTTTTTTTTTTAAACAGAACTGCTTATGAACATGGTGACTAGAAATGGTGTTTTTAATTCTTTCTTTTATTTTGCTACAAGCTTATATACATAGTAATACATACTAGATGGATGTGGGGGAGATTTTTGTATCCTAGTCATCCTGTCCATTCTTTCCTTACAGAAGAATAAAGAAACCGTATTCATTTTAACTACAAAACTACTATTGTAGGTTTTTAAAATCCCCATACTTTAATCTCTTGTGTTCCTGATGAATTTTAATTTGCTAAATAGTTGCAAAAAATTAGTCTAGGCCGTATGGTCTCCTTTAAAAAACAACTCTACCTAATTGTAGGCGTTCGTTCATCTGTCTATGAAAAATAGTGATTTGTTCATTCTGAAATCAGAATTATCAGATGCAGCTGCATTTTGTTACTATTTCAACCTAGGGAAAAGGAGGGGGAGCTCTCTGTAATATACAACTTGAGCTACTGAAATACACAAGCACAAAGATTGCACTGAGTATGGTGGGACTGATAAACTGATTGAACCAGAAGCACAGTGTGAGACTTAAAGGCTAATAATGGGCATAGTTGAAAATTGTAGCAGGAAAATAAACTCCAGATAGATTAAGAATTTTTTTAAAAAAGTGATATTGCCATATTGAGGAAGATAGACTTTCTACTGTTAGGAGCAGTAGAGGAAATTGCACAGGAAAAGGTCAATAGTTTGGAACACATACAAATTTAAAACTACTTTTAGACTTTTAATTACACAGGCAATGCATGTTCCCTGTAGGAAATATTGGAAAGCAATAGAACATAAAAACCACTTATCATCTTGCCAACTAGCAGTAGCCACTCCACTGTTAGCACATTGACAGTTTTATGACCATCCTCCCACACTTAAATTTAGTTTCCCATACAAAGAAGTTTTTAAATGTACAACAAATAAATTGGAAAAGTGGCTTCCAACAGAGACAAAATTGGTGGTTTTAAAATATATAAAGAGGTTATATGAATAAGAAAAATACTAGTATTCTCAAAGATCGGTAGGCAAAGGACAGAGGAGTTCACTATGTGTACATTGTCCAGCCGACACTGAACACCCAGTTTGGCCAAATTGGTTAGGCTTCCTTACAAAAGCTGCATTTCCTATGCACACGAACGGCTGTTGGGATAGACCGGTGACATTGTCTTCTCTGTGTTCTCTTCCAACATTCTGAGACATAATGAAGATATAAATTAAGATGTGTGGGAAACATTTTTCTTCTTTAGTTGATTTCTCAAAAAAACCCATGTAGGAGAACGTGTTTCTGAACTTGAGATGGGCAAATATATTTTTTTAAGATTTTATTTATTTGTATGACAAAGAGACAGAACGCAAGCAGGGGGAGTGGGAGAGAGAGAGAAGCAGGCCTCCCACTGAGCAGGGAGCTGGAGGCAGGGTTGGATCCCAGAACCCTGGAATCATGACCTGAGCAGAAGGCAGGCGCATAATGACTGAGCCACCCAGGCACCCCTGGGCAAATATTTCTTAAGATAGCCCCAGAAAGCAAACCATAAAAAAGAAAAGATTGATAAATTGAATTACACTGACATTAAGAACTTCTGTTCATCAAAAGATGCCATTAGGTTGTTTGCAGAAATAGCCCCAAATTCCTCCCACCCCTGTCTGCTTGCCCGTCTGAGTGTGATTCCCATAAAGAGGTAGAGAACCAGTTTTGAACTTGTGTTGGCCTTGTGACTTGCTTCGGCCAGTGCAATATTGGTGATCATAGCACAAGCAGAAGCCTGAAAAAGTACTTGCATATTGAGCCTTGCCCTCTCTTGCTGTTTTTGAGAATTCTACAACCACTACCCTGTTAACTAGCCCAGGCTAGCCTGTTGGTTGACGAGGGACATGGGGCTGAATGACTGCCATCACCCTTGTCAGCAGCCTGCCAAGCGTCAGGTATGTGTGTGACTGAGGCCGTTGGGCCACCCGCTGACCATAAGTGCAAATTCAAGCCCAGTGAACAACACATGGAACAGAGACGAGCCGTCTTGCTCATCTAGAATCATGAGCAAACAAGCAGTTGTTGTAAGCCCTATGTTTTGGGGTGGTTTGTTGCACAGCAAAAACCAGCTGGTACAGAGGAAGACACTTGCAGTATATATGACCACCAAGGGCCATTGTGCCCAGAGTACATAAGGAGCACCGCATATTAAGAAAAAGACAGACAGCCTAATAGAAAAACATGGACAGAGGCTGCATATGATATCATTCCAGCTATATGACTTTTCTGGAAAAGGCGGGACTGTGGAGACAGCAACAGGATCAGTGGTTGCCAGGGGTTTGTGGGGAGAGAAGGAGGGATGACTAGGTAGAGCTCAGGGGATTTTAAGGCAGTGAAAATCTTTGATATTGTAATGGTGGATACTTGTCACCATACATTTGTCAAAACAAAGAATTTGCAAAACAAAGAGTGACCCTTTCTCCAAAAACACTTCAACGGTCCCTGTGGCCTGTAGCAGTGGTATCTTGAGCTGGTGCAGCTCCTTGTCCAGACATCTTAGGAGCGAGGGTGCCACCAGTTAACGAGCTTTTAGTGCTTATGCGATGAATAAGTTACTTTAACTAAATTCGAGTGGCTGTAAAGTCATTCCCATGATGTTACTTTCACTTGCTGCATTCACATATACTTTCTCGAGGAGGGATTTCAGGTCACCCTGAGCATTGCGTGACTTCTTAATGGAGAAATGAAACCACAGGCGATGGGATCACAAGGGTTTTGTCTCTTGCAACCTCATGGTAAGACTAGCTTGTCTTGGCATGGTAAATAGCAAGCGTACAATAAACTGATGATTTTAGGTTTGTCTGAAAGCCCTTTCACCAGATTGGCCCAAGGAGATTTTCTTCTGAAGCCCTAAAGTTTTTGCGACTTTTGCTGTTGGTGTAGCAACGTCCTCAACTAGCTTCATGTCTGCCGAGTCCATCTCGCTCATGGATTAGGCTCTAAAAAAAAGACAAGCAATCTGTGTGTAGACCAGCTTATCTTTAATCCTTAAATTGCCCATTAAGTCTGATGTGTGTGGTTTTATGCATGCAGCCTGATACCGATGTTCTTAGGTACATTTCAGTGCTGAGACCCTCAATTTAATCCAGAGGAAGAAGCCAAAAGAAAGATGCAAGTGCCTATAGAAGTTGGGGCATTTGAACTGCTCACTCTGCCTTTCTGAGAGTAAGCACCCCTGATGGTGGGGTGCGGGCGTAGGTAGAATGTCCGCTTGCTTGCGGGCCTCAGTCTGTCTGTTTTCTTGTTAATACTCTGTAACTCGGATGAGTGGCGGTGGGTGTGTTTGTGGGAGTTCCACGTGACAGCACCTGGCTCGGAGGGTAGCGTCCCGTTGATCTGGCTGTCCTCCCCAGTGGAACACGAGGTCCTTCAGCCTCATATCCTAGTGCCTGCCCCATGGTCAGGGTTCGGCAGATACTTAGATGAGTTGAAGGGACTCACACACTGAATGTGAGCCTTGCTTCCTTGATCACTATGGAGAGTTCTTTGGAAAGCCGTATTGAAGAGCTTGGTCACCAGCTTCCTCTTTCCCAGATTATCACTTGATTTTTGTGGCCTCACTGAAGAACTTACCGCTTCATAATGCTCTGGGGCGTTGGAAAATTCCTCTTCTTCACCCCGACCCCCTAAGTGGCGCATAGAAAAGCATATTCCATCTCGAATGGATTCGGAAAATTTATTCATTCGATGATGACAAATGCAAAAAAAGCCTTGGTGACGGCCCCAGAATCTTGTACTGTTCTCTCCGTATTTAGGAAATTTTAACCGAAGTTCCTTTCATTTGGACGTTGTGTCTTCTTCCATTCACCCTCCTGAATTACCCACAGAAGTACCATATCCATTTTAGAAGCATGACTCTCAGTTACTTCAGAGGGAACATCGTGTGGGTTCCTGAGGTCCCTCCCTGTGACCGCTGAGCTTAGGGGAATTAACTGTGGAAGGAGGAAGCTGGTGGTTGGCCGTCTGGTTCCCTGTAAGGAAGGTTTGTGCCTTCCACTCTCATGTCTGCCGGCTGCTTGTGTCCTTAGTCAGCTGTACCGCTGTCCTCCGGCCAAGTGCCAGCACCCCAGGGCCTGAAGTACTTAAACTGCCCTTATGGAAAGCAGAAGGTAAACAAAACAGAAGCGAAAGTAGAGTGCGTTTTTGAGACTGTTCTCTTACAGGAATGGCTTTGTGGTTCTCAGCATTTAAAAAGATACTGGTTCCAGTGTGCTTTATTGACATCAATTACTGTAAGTCTGATTCATTTTCTGCCTATTGATTTCTGCCCAAGGTGAAAGTCATGACATTTAACAGAAAACATAAGTGATTTTTTAGAAAAAATATGAACTAAGGATTGTAAAAATAAGGTTTAGGATCAGTGACACTTGAAAAAGCAGTTTTCATACTTCTGTGTTAATTGTTCTATTTCATGTACAAATAACTTATGGTTATAGTAACTTACTGTAATGAACTCAGAATGCTGTTTCCAAATTAATTTTATCTGCCTCAAAGTTTTTCGATAGTAGAAGACCATATTGATATGCTTTCACTAATCACAGTTTTTTTAAAGGTCAAATCCTCCATTTCTAAATGAGTCCTATTGTTGCAGATGGAACATAATTTTCAGTTCTGAAACTGCATGAGATCTTAGGGAATCAAAAATAGCTATTAACTACAAATATATAAAGTGGCTTTGTTCTTGTAAATGATTTAGGGTCATCATCAATGACAGTGGTCCCTTTCTGTATTTTTTTTTTAAGATTTTATTTATTTATTTGACAGAAATCACAAGTAGGCAGAGAGGCAGGCAGAGAGAGAGGAGGAAGCAGGCTCCCCACTGAGCAGAGAGCCTGATGCGGGGCTCGATTCCAGGACCCTGGGATCATGACCTGAGCCGAAGGCAGAGGCTTTAACCCACTGAGCCACCCAGGCGCTCCTAAAGTAAAGAACTCTTAAAAATACAGAAAGGGGGGCTCGGGTCATGATCCCAGGGTCCTGGGATGGAGCCCCGCATCGGGCCCTCTGCTCAGCGGGGAGCCTGCTTCCTCCTCTCTCTCTGCCTGCTTCTCTGCCTGCCTCTCTGCCTACTTGTGATCTCTGTTTGTCAAGTAAGTAAATAAAGTCTTAAAAAAAAAAAAAAGAGTTCTTTACTTTAAATGTCTGTATAACCACAGAGTTGTTAAAATTGAGTGATAATGTTAAAGCTTTGTTAAGCTTCTAAAAGATATTATAGCTTGTTTTGAAGATTTTTATCCTTAATATTTTGCAGCTTAACCCTTACCCTGATGTGTCTGGGTGCTGACTGTTGTTTGGACGTGTGTTGTGGCCTCTCTCCTGTGTCGTGTTTCTCATGCTTCTCTGTTCCTCCCTCCTAGCTTTCAGTTTACTCCTCCTTTGACTGTGTTCAATCTGGCATTTATCCTCTCTGTTGAGGTTTTGTATCTTATTTTTGTTTTTAAATTTCCTTTCCCAAATTTCTCATTTGTTCTTTTCTATCTACTTATTCGGGTTTCATTTCTCCCTGTTTTTATCTGTAACATCTTTTTTGAAAAGGTTTCCTTCGTTTATCCCTGATCTTGAATATATTTCTCTTGAAAGTGCCTGACAGGGTGTGTAACACATTTCACATGGGATGGATTTATTTCTAGCTGATTTGTTATCTTTTTCAGAACTAGTCATCTGCTGTGTTTTGGGTACTGTGTTTACAGGCCATTTTGAGTGGGAGGGCTTTTGTTTCCTTTGCCTTCACTCTCATTCTGGTTTTGAGCCTAGCTATGCTTTGTGCTTTTCTCTACGTTTAATGGACCATTGTTCGGTGCTCCCAGCGGAGGGCGTGCATCAGAGCGTGGAATCGGCTCCGCCATCTCCACCAGATGTTCCCCTTGCCAACTTCGTGAAGGGCGTTCCATACCCCCGTCCGGCCTGCCCTCACTGGCGAGGAATATGTAAAGCGATTTGATGATGCTTTTTTTTTCCATGTCGTTTCCCACGTGGACATACTTGTTCTGTTAGTGATTTGTAACTCGCTTATCTTGACCTCGCCGGGGCCGTGTACAAGAGGACTCGGCGCTTTCTCAGGCTCCAGCAGGGAACGTGATTGTATGTTCTGCGTTCTTTTAAATGCCGACCAGTTTTTCCCTCCTTTCCCTGTCTCTCCTTCAGCCCCCACAGAAGATTCTTAGGTGCTTGGTTTACTTTTCAACATCTTTTTAAAAATTTTATACACAGTCATTTCAAAACTTAAACCGAAACCAGCTTGGTGTTGGTTAGCTAAATTTTAAGCCCTTTCTTTATTATCTCAGCATTGTAGTGTATCTTAAAATTTAACAACATTGATCATATGATTGCTTGCATGTTGATTATAGGAAGGTATGAGTAGAATAATAATATTTTTCTAAGATTTTTATAGTAAATGGTATCGTTCCATTAATTTCCATATATAAAGGACACGATATTGCTTTTAGCTTGGAAGGCATTTAACTTCTGATTTGGATAATTTTTGTATTTTTTAGAGTATATACAGAAATACTGTACTTTGGTATACAGCAACTTAATGTTCACCTTTATAATGAGATTTACAAGTAACAAAATTTGGTCCACACATTACTTTCGAGATTTGGTTTTTAAAATTTTAGGCTAGCGCCCTCCCCCCACTTCTATATATATCTCCCTGTTCAACGGGCAACTGCTGAGAGTTCCAGGAAATGAACACCCCTGTATGCTCACTTACTGCATTTTAAATTACTGCCTTTACTGTACTTCAGCACTTCCCCTCAATCGAGCTTGCTGTGTCCATTTCTGAGAGCCAGGACCTCCATAAAGTACTAGGTTATAGCTCGAACAATCAAATTAGGCCACCATTCTTAAAATGGGGGCCGGGGGACTGTAGCTGTTGAAGGTGTGGTGGGACTTTGTAGTTCAGCTCGGTCCTGGTGAATGTAGAATACCACTGGAGTTCTTCTTCCTTTAGAGTTGTAGAACAACAGATCACTGTCAGAACCGTTAAAATATAACCCTTTCTGCTTTGAATCCACATATTAGTAGCTATTTTGGTACTATCTTGTTATGATACTCTGTCCCAATTGCAAAGTAGAATAATGATATTATTACTCCAATTACTTCCATTCTGTAACAGGTAATTGAGAAAATAGGATCAGATCAGACATTTGCATACATACTCCCTTTTAGGAGCTTTTCTGTCCCACGAAATGAAGCATTTGGTATAGAGGTAAAGGACTCTGAGTTTGGGGACTCTTTGGGACCGTTCATTGATTTGTCAACAGAATTTGGTTGTGTCCTCCCCTGGGCCTGGGCCTGTGCTGGGAGGGATGGAGGGGCGAGGACCCAGGCACTTCTGTCAGATGTGCAGTTGCTGAAGGGTGCCTACATGCTAGCTACCTCATCATGTGTGGAACAGCTTAAAAGTGACTAATGCATTTTACCACGGAGCCAGTAAAGGACATTGACCTCATTGTGGGACTAAAGAGAAAAGGGTGTTAAAACCAAAATTGCTATGCTTGACTTAACGATGTGCTTACTATAAACATGAAAATATTTCTGCAAGGCTAGACTGGCTTTTATGCCTGTGTGGGTTAAAAAGAAAAAAAATTGAAATCTCAAATAAAAAATTGTCAGCTTTTCACCCAAGTTTTACTTTGCCTCCTTGGATTTGGGAGGTGTTTGAATAATGGATAATGAGCTTTCCTGAATGTGAATTCACCTCAGGCCCTAATTCATTCTGTTAGCAGAGCTTTCTAAGTATGTTAGCCCTTCGTATTCACTGGGACATTATCTGTTAACCTCCTTAGATGAGTGGGGCAGGATAGGGGCGCCTGGGTGGCTCAGTCGGTTAGGCATCCAACTCTTAATTTCTTCTGGGGTCAAGATCTCAGGGTCCTGTGATCAAGCCGCACATCAAGCCCAGGGTCAGGTCAAGCCCACTTGAGGGGGAAAGGGGCACCCAGTGGGGGGTCTGCTCTCCCTCTCCCCCCTTCCCCACTTCAAGAGTGCATACTCCCTTGCTCGCTCTTGTTCTTTCTCAAATAAATAAATGAAATCTTTTATTTTTTAAAAAATATTTATTTATTTGACACAGAGAGAGGGAGAGAGAGAACACAAGTAGGGGGTGTGGGAGAGGGGGAAGCAGGCTCCCTACTGAGCAGGGAACCTGATGCAGGGCTCAGTCCCAGGACCCTGGGATCATGACCTGATCCGAAGGCAGATGCTTAACGACAGAATCACCCAGGTGCCCCTGAAATCTTAAAAAAAAAAAAAAAAAAAAATGGGTGGATAGGAATCAAGAACCAGTTTTAGAAATTATTGCTCACCTGGTGATGGGTATTAAGGAGGGCACGTATTGCATGGAGCACTGGGTGTGGTGCATAAAAAATGAATCTTGGAACACTGAAAAAATTAAATTAAAAAAAAAAGAAATTATTTAGGTAATGTTAAAGTCCTGTTCACTTCCTTGCCTCTTTTTAAATTTCCAGTTCATATGTTTTGTTTATAACTTATCAAACATTTGTACCACTGCTTTCTAACCCAGTTAAGAACTTAATTTTCTCTCATGACAGTAGTTCACTATAGAGATGATTCAGATCATTAGGGTGCCCAGTGCCCGTATAAAATGATAGAGTGTAATTTCAATCATTTGCCTATAAGTTTGGGCCAAACTTGAGCCCCCCATTCAGGAGCACGTTATCATATTAGCTCCAGGAAAGCATGAATCTTGGATATCTAGTCCACATGCTGTTTTATTCTGTCACATTTCTGAAATCTAGAAGAATACGAAGTAGGCTCTCAAAAAGCCAGTAAAGAACTGGCTAAGAGAAGGAGGCGCTAAATAAAGAATTTATTTGTTACACGTTGGTATATTTCATTTCTTACTAGTATAATTTCTCACTTAATGTGATCCTCTCCCTGAAATGCTAAGAGATAACTTTGATCTGGACATGTTGTTGTTTCTCATGAAGGGATGCTTCTGGGACCCCTGTTTCATGGCAAGTTCATTATTTCCTTTTTGTCTTGGCTCCCAGTTTATGTTGCATTCATCTTCTCATCATCAGCTTTAAGACCTTTTATTTTATTATTTATTTTCTCTGAGTGGAAATTCTACACACTTGTTGGATTATTTAATCTTGATCAGCATGATAAATGATCTGGGTATATTTTATACTGGTGATGGAAATCTCCTTAAACTTGTTCATTAGTCAGTAATCTGCTTTTTCTGCAGCTCTTAGAAAGTTACCTTACCTTTGATACAGTCTCACAATGTGGAAATCTTGTTTTGCTATAATTCTGTGAAGGTGTTTGGTCTAGTCCATTTTAATTCCAAACTACTGTTACTACTTACCTTTAACTATAAAGGTACTTCATCACTGCTCAAGTTCAAGACTGTAATCCTGGCATTTTATTTGACTAAATGAAATAAAAATACTTGTATTCAGAGCATGTATATATTTCCCATATGCCACTGTAATGTAGAGAAACACTTAAATGGGTGTATTTTATTATTTGTAGGTTCAAGTTAATTAAGAAAGCTTATTGCATGTAAGATCAGTGCATTTTAGTCTGTGAGTTTACCTTAATTTTAAAATCAGTTTTTAACAAGTATTGTGTGAGTACCTCTTATTTTCTCAAGATCTTTCTAAGTGACATCTCCAAATTTTACTTTCTTTCCCTTTCTCTCTTTTTTGAGGGGGATGGTGGCAAACGCGATAAAAAAGTACATGTTAATATAATCCTTTAGCTGAATAAAATCAGTTGCCCACAGTTACGGATACTTTGGCCCTTATTTCCGCAGAGCGAATATTTGTTGGTTCGGTGGTTTAACCCTCTCAGTGATTTCTTCCGTCTCTTCAGTCGCACCAGCTGGACTGACCAGATCGTTTCACCTCCCAAGGCAGAATTCCTCCTTGTTGCGAAGTGCTTCCAGTCAAACAGAAAAACATACTTAAGACTTAGATTTTTATTCCTTCAGGTGATTTTTCTCTGTTGTATAGCATTTCCCCGAAAGCTTGATCTCATCCTCAAAGGACACGATGAGTGTGTTATGCTGGATTATTTTGCTTGTCTCAGGTAAGTTTATCATCCATAAAGGTGCTGCTAAATTATTAGCTCAACTCTAGTGTGAGTCAGAAAAGCCTCCCCACCATTTTGCAGTTTCTTAAGTAAGTAGACTAGCAGAATGTGGCTTTTTTTAAATTCCCATTGAATCTGCACATGGTCTGAGAAGTGAAAGAGGGCCATGATTGGTTGGTGATGTAGGCTGGTCCTGTGCGGTCTACACCTCGGCCCACTGCGGTGGCGTCTCTGCTCACAGCCATTTTCAGTTCTTTGAGCTGCTGATTCTTGCTTGTATAGATCTCCATATCTCTAAGGAGGATGTTTTTCTTCTTATTGGTTTAGACCTTCACGCAGGTGGAGGATTTCATTTTCTTGAACGGGCATCCTTGTTGCTTTTCCTCCCCTTTGCTTCCCCTTCCCTGTTCTCCCAGTCTGTTACACCTTTTCCTTAAAACAGTATCCGTCATGGACATTGTTTGCCTCTGCACATAGTCACAGTTTTCCCACAGTTAATAATTGCCTTGTATACTTTGATCTGCAAAGGGCTCTTTCTGCCTATTGCTAATTCTTCCCGGACCTCTTAGAGCCTCTCGGGCAGTTTTCCACGAGGTCGGTCATCACTGGCCAGGAGGGATACTGGGCACCCTGCCTGGGCAGTCTCGCCTTCCCAGTGGCCATGGGAAGAAAGGTAGAAAGAAGCAGATGAGAGGCATAGTAGTTTATTTGGCCCAGTGTGTTCAAAATGTTATTTCAACAAATACTACTGAAAATATGAGATATTTTACTTTCCTTTTTTAGTACTGTCAGCACAATCTGATGCGCATTTGAACACTTAACACAGCACCTCTTCTCCAACTGGCCCCCTCTCCTGCGCTCTCAGTAGCCACATGAGGGTGGTAGCCTCAGTATTAAAGCAATTTCAGGTGATGTCTTTCCAGGTTTTGTTTTAGAGGCATCTGTACTGGAGACCTCCTTCTTCTATCTGGATTGCTTGGTCTGGAGACATGACAGACATAGCTATCATCTTGAAACCTCTTCTTTTTTCCTTGATTGGATTCCCTGTTTCTTGGATTTCAGGTTTTCTCCTGATTTCCCTCTGGTGGTTTCCTTCAGTCACAGTGGGTGTGGTGGACAAACGCAGGTCACAGACCCATCGATCTCTTGTAGTCGTACTGCTCCAGTCTGGCCCCCTTGCTCCTAGGTCCAGTAGGGAGCACCTCCCTCCACAGTTTCAGTGGAAGTTTCCTTTGCCTTTGCTCTTGTGTCAGACTTTTTTTTTTTTAACCTTACTGTATCTTACACTTTCCTCTTTCTTGGTTTCTTTCTTTCCTCAGGGGGGAGATATGCTCCGTGTCTTGCGGAAGCTGCAAGCATGGGTGTGGTCCAGTGTTGGAGGCTATGCCGCTCTGCAGGGTTAATTTAGTTAATTTATTGCCCCAGCTGGCTGGGTGATAATTGGGTTGGTATAGAATTCTAGGCTAGAGATCCTTTTGTTTCAGGTTCTAAAAGCATTGCTCCATTGCTCTCTTTCAGTATTCTCAAAAAGTCTGAAGCCATTCTGATGACCTCATCCTTTGAAAGTGAACTATTTTTTCTTTCGAGGAACTTACAGAATATTTTCTTTTCTTTATTAAGATTTGTTTGTTTTAGGGAGAGAGAGTGCACGCGCACTTGTGGGGAGGGGCAGAGAGAGGGAGAGAAAATCTCCAGCAGACTCCCCGCTGAGCACAGAGCCTAATATAGGGCTTGATCCCATGACCTTGAGCTCATGACCCTAGTGGAAACTAAGAGTACGTGCTCAACTAACTGAGCCACCCAGGTGCCCCCAGAAATTTTCTTTGAAAGATTCTGGAATCACATATTAATGTGCCTTAGTGTAGGTCTGTTTTTATCATTATGGTGAGCATTTGATGGGTCTGGAAGATTTCCTTGAACTTTTTTTTTTTTTTTTAATGTTTTCTTTCCTTGTCTTTTGTTTTGCCGAATTTTCTATTGGTTTTGGGGGATGGGGGTGCTTTACTTTCTGGGAGGATTTCTTCTACCTTTACCTAACATTTTGTTCTGAGTTCATAGATACAATATCTATTCTTATCTCACTGAGTATATCAATAATACATTTTTTAAAGCTTTCTTTTCTCTGTAGATTAGGTCTTCCAAGGGGCTTTTTTCCTGTTTCATTTTTCTTGTAAATCTCTTTTATATTCGAAGCATTCTTCTCACATCTTGGAATCAGTGGTTGTCTGTGTGTGATGAAGAATTGGGGCTCACAAAGCAGATTGAAAGCCTTGAGAAGGTGGAAGGGGCCCATAAACCCTAATCTGGCCGTGAGTCCTCTAGCTGGGCTATTGGTTGTATGCCCTGGTGATAGTATCTTCTGGTCTTCCCTCTTGTCTGCTTGGATCACATGCAAAGCGCTCTGATTTATATTCTCCAGAAGATGATTCTCTGGAGTTCTGTGGGGTGGGGTGGCAGGCACCCAGCAGCACGGAAGGGGGGCAGTGGGGAGATCCGCTGCTTCTCAGTCAGCTCCAGCCCGGTCCCCTGCACTGAACCCCACCCCTCCATCCAGAAGCAGCATTTCTGGAGCCTCTGCAGGATTCTGTGGTGGAAATGGGCTGGTGCTCTGCTTTCCCCACTGCTGGCTTATAATTGAGCTTTCTCAGACCAGCCAACTACTAATAAGGTTTCTATCTTCCAAAATTCTGTCGCTATCTTCTCCTGTTCTGCCCTCTCCTGTGAGTTTGCCTTTTTTTTTTTTAATTGTAGTAAAATACACATAGCAAAATTTACCGCTGTAACCATTTTTAGGTGTATACCTTAGTGGCAGTAAGTACATTCACATTGTCGTGTGGGTTTCTTTTAATAAGAACAAAATACAAATTGAAAAGATTTTTAAATGGAATTACAGTGGTGTTTGAGAAGAGCGGGATCAGATGCCTGTGATCAGTCTAGCAGGAGGCATGATTCGGGTCTTCTGTTAACCCAGGCACTCCTCTTTCGGACAGTTTGCTGTAATGGGGTTTATCTGCCATCTCCTCAGAAAACAGTTGGACAGGTGTTGGCATAAAAGTGCATTTTATTTGCCCTCAATCACTGTAGCTTTATACAGGGCTACAGGGCACTGCCAGGCGTGACGTTCAAGGCTTTCCAAGATCTAGCCTGCCCACCTGTGTGCTCCAGCCGCCTGTCACTGCTCCCGTGAGCCCACTCACTGTCCCTCGCAGAAGATACCACCTCCCCCCATCCCTCTCCATCTCCCTGCCCTCTTCCACATCTTTGCAGCTCCCAGCCCCACGCCTTCCTCCCACGGCAGGCATGTGGTTGTTCCTCTTTTGGTTTCTCTTCCTGACCTTGTACATGGCTCTGAATGATCACCTTGCATTTCCCACACTGCCTAGTGCTCTTTGATATGCGTTTCTGTCCCGGGTCCCCTCAGTGCCTGGCATGTAGCCCACACTTGTTAAATGTCCGCATGGATTCCTGATGCCAGAGATTTCAAAAGAGAACTCTTTATCCTTTTTTTTTCTTTTGTAGGATATCCGACACGAGGCCAGTGACTTCCCATGTAGAGTGGCCAAGCTTCCTAAGAACAAAAACCGAAACAGGTACAGAGATGTCAGTCCCTGTAAGTATTCACATCGCCATTGCCAGTCTCCCCGCTTCCACTGGGTGCGCGTGCAGCGGCGTCTTCTCAGCACAGGGCCTCTCCGGCAGGACCCCTGAACCCCGGGCTGTGGTCGTAAAGCCATAGAAGTACAGCTTTATGACATGGTTGTTTCCTGTAATCAAAGCATCAGAGGCGTAGAGTAATGGTTTGTTCGTTTCTTCCACGATTGTAGAAGGAATAAGGTTTCGGTTTCTGGAAAATTCAGCTAAGTTCAAAGCACTTTTTTTAGCTTTGACTATTTTTATGATGAATCATTTTCCTCCCAGCTGAAGCGGAGTATAGTAGGCATAATATAACCTTTTCTGGATGACTCAGCAACAGTATTATTAGACCCCGAGCAGTGTCTTGAACTGTGCCGGTGCCCCACACAGCCACTGAAGAATGGGAGTGGCGTTTGCCCTCCACTAAAGACAACTTCGTTCCTTGAGTCCCACCCCACCCACCCTACCACGCACCGCCATCATCATTCTTCCAGCTCTTTCTTGCCATTATCTCCCAGCATGCCTGCTGGCCTCTGACAGCCTCCTCTGCCTTCTGAGTAATTGGCTCTGAATCTGCTGATATTTCAAAAGTCAAGAACTAAAGGTTTTAGAATTTGTGTAAAGCAAGAAACACTGGAGCCAAGTAAAGGGCATGAATTTCGCCACCTCCTCTAGGCCACAGAGAACCCTCGGACTCCCCTCCAGGGATTTTAGAATCTGTCCATCAGAGATGGTTGTGGCTGCCAGTGTCTCCCGTGGCAGTCCCTTCCATCTGCCAGCGACACAGAAGACACAGTCAGTCTTCCCTTGCCCAGGCGCTTCCCGCACGCCTGCTAGGTCACACGACTCCCATGGGCGCTGGTGTCTGCCGCTCTCTGCGGGGGAGTCAGCAGTGCCTCCTGCCCGGAGCTGTGCAGCACCTGGTTCCTGGGAGGGGCACACAGTGGACCCAGGTTGGTCCTGGGCAGTCTGCCTCTGCGTGCTGCCTCGGTTCCCCACCCGGCGGTGTCTCAGCCTGCCGCTTACAGTTGTGTGGCTTTGGGCGGATGGGTCTATTCTCTGATCTCCAGTAAAGCAGGAGCCACGCAGATCTCAGGATGGCGTGAAGATGAAATAAAATAACATAAACCACTTAGCCCAGCGCCTGGCTCATAAACGTTCTCCGTGGTTGAGACGGTTGTTAACTGAAGGCGCACGCCAGGCACATCTGAAGTCTAGTGCTTGTGCACAAGTGCCATGTGATGGTGCCCCAACACTCTTGATTCAGCACGTCTAGGCTGTGGCACCTAACATGTTTTATTTAAAAAAAAAAAAAAACAAAACCTCGGGTGATTCGGTTGTAAAGCCCCCGCCAGCAGCTCTGAACTACAGAGAATAATCACTGTTGGCATCTTTCATGCAGAGCCAAGAGACGCCCCCCTCCCCGCGCCTTGCCGTCCTTGTTCTACACGAGGCAGTAATGTCCTCTTAATATTTCTTTTCTACATTTTTCATTAGTGCTCATCTAAATGGTTTTATGAGTCAATTTTACAGATACAGAGGGGGAAAGAAAGGAATATTTAAAATATTCTTCCCAGGAAACAGCTCCCAAACCTTTTCACTCCCAATCTCCCTCCTGTTTCTCTTGTTTTCCCCCAACTCTGCAGTAGGACAGATAATTTGCTCTTAAGGTCAGGGGGGACATGAGAAGAATGATTCAGGTAGAAAGTGATCTTTTGTCTGTCTTCCATTTGGCCAATGAAAAGCCCAGTGCTCAGAGGAGAAATTGTTTCTCCAAGGTCACCCAGTACTGTTGGAACCCATTCATATAAACCCCCAAGGGTTTATATGGTCTCATCATTTTTCTTTAAGATCTATCTCCATGACTTAAATATTACCCAAGTATTCCAGTTTGTATTAATCCTCTACGATGAGAAACATTATTCCAAATGGTGACTGATTTTTGAAAACATTTCCTTGAAATCTTTTAGAACAGAAAGCCCCAAACCATGTGTCCCCATTAACTTCTCCTTTCCACCTGGGCTAGAGAAGAAAAAGTAGTATTTATGACAGCGGTCACCTGCGTTCATCATCCCCTGTGTTGTACCAGAAGTAAAAATAACCCCCTGTTCTTGTTAGCTGCACTAGCAGGATCAGGAAAGTGGCCCTCAGGGAACCACTGCTTATGTGACAAAGTCATGGTAAAAGGAAAAAAAAATGTAGCTATGCATTTTCAGTAACCTGGGCAGACCTTTCAAATGAGAGTTTATTTTTGAAAACTTTTGCAAGTTATATTTGATGTATTTTTGGTGTTTTGGACTCTAGAGTTTATTTTTTCCAATTAATTATCTTTTAAGTCTTTGATATGACAGTTCCTGAACTTGAAATATTAGAATTCAGTTCTAATTGAATTTTGTTCATAGGTTAGAATCATTTAAGTATATTACACTCAAAACTTAAAACAACAACAACTTTATATAAAGGAATTCAGGTAACCTTTTCCACACAACCATATATTTAGGTCATTTCATCTTCAAACCATTAGACATAGATTAGGTGGAAATATGATCATAAATCCTACCAACTCTAGAGCTCTAGGGACTGGATGAAATTTTCGGTGGATTTTTTTCCCTTTTAAAGATTGAATCCCCTGTATTTTTTTTTAACCTTGTGAAAGTTTTTATTAGGCATCCAAGAAAAGATCCCTTGGCACCCCCTCCTCACAGCCTCCTGAGTTGTGGGGCAGTGATAAGTGTAGGAAGATAGGACCTAAGAATAGATTGTCCAATTAGGACAGAACCCATGTTTTAGTGTCGTTTGTCCCTGTTGCTATTTAACATTCAATTTCAAACACTTCCAGAAACCTTTCTGAGAATACTAAGTCATCCCCTTATTGATGACTAATCTCAATTAAAAGCCAGTGTATGATTAAAAGCCAGCCAGTGCAAATGCCCTTAATGCCACCGACTCACCTTTTTCGCTTTCCCCATTGGGTGCATGACCTTTGCGGACGCTTTGGTCCTGCAGGACTAACGTCCGAGTTCTGGCTTGCCTTTCAGTTGACCATAGTCGGATTAAACTCCATCAGGAAGATAATGACTACATCAATGCCAGTTTGATCAAGATGGAAGAAGCCCAAAGGAGTTACATTCTTACCCAGGTAAACGGATTGTTCAGAATTTTTCTAATGGTTTTTGCCTTACTTGATGTCAACTTGAAAATTGTCCAGTACTGTCCTTTATACTTCACATGAAACCTGCCGCCTCCTTTAGAAGGCCAGGTTGTACACAATCCAAAAAAGCGAGAAAGGAAAAATATCTTCCTTCAGAGATAGGGTTTGGTTGTAACATGTGATTTTTCCAGGAAGTATGCCGCTGCTGGGCTTACAGAAAATGGCCTGAAATGCCAGAATTGCCTGTGGTCTGCTGACAGAGGCAGTAGGGCCATGGCAAGAGGAGGGCCTGTAAGTGTTCACCTCAGGGCGCTGAGGGCTGCTCACGGAAATCAAAGCAGTAGACCAGTAATCTTCGTCCAGGTGTCCACTCAGAATTCCTCAGCATGGTCTTCATTCTTTGGCCCTGAAATAAAGCATCCTGAGATGAAATGGATAAGCATGCAAAATCATTTAAAATTCCCATTGCCTTTTGGCATCTTTGTGGAAAAACATAAAAATGATTTACTACTACTTGACCTTCTTGTGAAACACTTATTGGCATATGACCCAAAGACCGTGGGTCTCTGGGAAAGAGGATAGAGAAGTTTCTTTTTAATTCATTTTCTCAAGTCTTACTTAGTCTGTTACCTGTAAGTTGCTCTAAACACTTGACGTTTCTTTCTTTTTAGTCATAGTTTTTGCTTTCTCATTCCATATCTGTTTATCAGTGTTCTCTATGGCTTTGGGGTATAGGGTGATTTTGAACATGGTACTTCTGTTTAACACTGGGAGATCAAGGTGATAGCGAAGCCAGAGAGCATATGAACAGAGGCTGCCTCGGGGCAGGGAGCTGATCAACATACCTACCATGGCCCTTCTTTACTGCCCCATCTGGTCCTGTCCCAGTTCCTCTCTGTCCATGAGGAATATCATCTCAGATGCCTCCCAGTGTATGGAACATCAGCCACGCCATGTTCAGCCCTGGGGCGATTGAGGAAGTTCTTGGTATATGTGTAGGGGGCAGGCCTTTTACCAGGCCTCAGCCTGTGGTCTTCCTAGCACCTCTGGGGTTGTTGGGGTAGGGTGATAAGGAACGAGATCCTGGTGGTAGCAAGCTGGAGGGAAGGGGTTGAGGGAAAGGCAGCTTCTTGGTAACTTCTCTTTTTAGAAGACAAGTTTCTTTTTTTTTTTCTTTTTCTTTTTTTTTTTTTTTTTCAAGGTTTCTTACTTCTTAATCTTAGCCATTTAACTTTGGTGTGATAGGAAGTCCAAAGCAAAGACGGATAGACGTAGAAAGTCAAATGGAGCGCTAGGATATAGCCATGCAAACTGTCATACTACTGTCTTCCCCAGCCTCATGCCCTAGCAATTACTTGCACATCTGAAGGTCTCTCTGTTTTTGTCAGGTGGTACCATGGGCATTCCTAGCTGCCTGCACGGTCACCCTTTGCCCTGGGATTTATAAAAGGGATCAAAGTAGCCTGACCCCAAAGTTGTACCTCTAGAGAGTAGGAGCGACACATTTTCTAGGCCACAAAAACGAAGAAAACCATGACCATTTTTTAAATTTTCAGTGCTGGTCATTATGCAAATAATACAAATCTGTAGTTTTGTTTTGTTTTGTTTTGTTTTTTAAGGCAGTGGTATGGAAATGTAGAGAATAATGTCAAAGATGCCCTCTGTCACTTCCACAATGAAGTGTTAGCTAAGTTCTCCTTTGGATCTTATATGATTTTTCATCCCTGAAACCCATTCTAAGCTAGGGTGCTGGGGAGCAGGGACAGTGACAGGCTGGTAACTGGTGAGAGCCATAGCTGTGAGACCGGGTCCTTGGGCCCAGGCTGCAGACTGTAAGACCCAGGTGGCCAGCCAGGAGGCCCCGGGACCTCTGTCTTCTGGGAGCTGTGTTTCTGTTAATTGGCTCGAAAGGGTGATGTATCTGACTTCTGTTGTCTGAGGCTCTGTGTGGAGCTCAGATGTGTCTGGTTTAGGCAGCAGGAGGGAGCGGAGTTCAGGAAAGTGAGTGGGCGTTGAGAGCTCATTTGGTCAGGGAAGGTATGGAGGGACTTCAAGGGAACAGATGCAAATAGTCGGGAGAATTTGGGTAAGAAGAGGTGACACCAGAAACCATTCTAGACATGGTGCTGGTTGGAGGAGGTGACATGCTATCATGGAGGTGAGAGGTGATGTCCCTTCTGGGCAGTACTAACACTTGACACAGCAGGGGGCATTCCTATTCTGGTATCCAGTAAACATCTGTGCCCATTGCTAGGTTGGCAGGCAGCCCACCATGTCCTGGTGCCCACGCTGGACCCCTTAGGCCCCTTGACTGATGATATGTGTCTACATCTCAGATGTTCGTTGGTCCAAGGAGGAAGGCAGTCCATGGTCAGTCCCATCATTATTGATAGTAATAGCTAACGGTTTACTAGCTATTTACTGTCTTCCAGGTGCTGCAGTAAGGCCTTTATGTGTAAGAACGTAGTTAACTTTCATAACCCTCTGAATAAGGACTGTGATCAGTCGAGAGCAGTGGGTGGAGAAACTGAGGCATGGAGATGTAAAGTGACTTGTCCAAGGTCTAATGGATGATAAGTGACTGGAGCTGAGACTCCAGCCCCTGGAAGTGTCGCTGACAATCGCTTCCCCTACTGCTTCTTGCCTGCACCCCTAGCTTTGTTCGATATTCCATCCGTGCTCCAGAGGGACCGCAGTGGGGCCCCTCCACCAGTCAGCTCACGCCAGAAAGTAGAATCAGCCTTTTCCGTCCTCTGTGGGTCAGCCCCAAACCAGCCCTGAGAGGCAGAAATAACCTTTCACCATGTGGCAGAAAATAGAATTGAGGTTACTGACTGCTAGGCAGGGAGGGCAGTCCCTGTCCGAACCCCAGCCGCCACTCTGCCGAAGGGCACGGTCATGGCTAAGTGCCGGCGGTGTGCTCACATTGGAGCACGTGCGATGTGTCCGAGCACATGTCCACGTGTAAAATGGTATACACTTTGTGGATTGTGTATTTGCAGGGCCCTTTGCCTAACACGTGCGGTCACTTTTGGGAGATGGTGTGGGAGCAGAAAAGCAGGGGCGTTGTCATGCTCAACAGAGTAATGGAGAAAGGATCGGTAAGTCATGGATTTATCTGCTATTTACCTCACCGTCCATATGTGTCCCAGTCCGTGAAGTTGACATTTTTGTCTGAGTTTATTTCTTTACATTGCTTTTGTATTTCTTTTACGTTGTATCTGCTTTATTAGAAAAATTTAAAGAAACATTACATAAATACATGTCTGTTAGTCTGAAAAGTAAATGAATTAAAAAGAGGGGGAAAAGTCATTGCTCTGGACCTCTTCCACCCCTGCCCCCCCGCCCCCATCAGTCGGTCTCTCCCCAGAGTGCTTGCGCGTGTTCTGTGGTCCTCTGCCGGGGGTTCCGGGGCTGCTACTGTTCCTTTATGGAGCTGTGTAAGCGTAGCTTTATTCTGAAAAGCAAGTTTCTTCTGTATCCTCCTCGTCTCTGCTTTTCTGGCTGGACAAGTTTGCCTCCTGTTGACTGAGTTGTGGGAGCCGCTGCATTTGGGAAAGCTTCTGTCAAATACCCAGACGCCTGGCGCTCGGCCGCCTCGTTAACGTGGACGCTGTCTGCCTGTGCGTTTACTGGAGGATTGGTGTGGCATTTCTCCCAAGTTCTCTGCAACTCTAAAACATCCCCAGGGATAGCATGTGTACCGGACGTGCGTGACGGTCTGGGCAGCACCTGTCCCTGCAGTCGCCGCTGTAGCCTCTCGACTTGCTCTCCTCCGTGTATCCTACCCCCGGTGTCCAGAATGGTCTTTCGAAACCAAGTGTCCCTACGCCTCTTCCAGCCAAAAACCCTTGTGCAGCCCCCACTGGTTCCTGGGATATATGTAATATGGCTACAGGACCTAGTTAACCTAGACCCCGATGTCCCACCTCCATTTCCAAACTCCAGCCAGAACTTCTGTTACTGGTTTCTTGCCAGGTTCCCTGGCCTGACAGCTGAGTCCCCGCCCGGCCCCACCCCTCTGGCAGGTTCTCCGGGTGCTTCCTTGGATCAGCCACCGCTCGTGCTCTCCTCACTGCCCCCCTCCAACTCTGCAGATTGCCTGCTGGAGGCCTGTCTCCCATGAAAGGCGATGTGTACAGCGAGCAGTGTGGCAGCCACGTAGCGAGTGGATGCTGCACCCTTGCTTCCCTGGCTCCTTCCCTCTTTTCCCGCCATGGCCAGCACACTCCGGCTCTCCAGCCTCAGAGGCGGAGGCCCTGGGATGGGCTCAGGAGTGTGGATACCAGGAGGAGCGAGCGGCCCAGGCACGGAGAACTGCATGTGCCCAGGGCCTTGCCAGGTGCTGGCACAGTGCGCTCGAGCTCAGTGGGGCCGCTGCTTTCCCTGCTGGCCCGGCCTTCTCGGTCCCAGGCTTGCCAGGAGAACATGCAGGCTCCAGAGAAGCTGCCCCTCCAAAGAAAGCACAGTCATGGCCTTAGAGGGAACAGATACAAGTGCAGAGAAGTAAGACATCAAAGGAAACGTCAGTGGTCAAAGGGGAAGCACTCACCGTCAGGCCCCTCCCCTCCCCCCACAAAGTGACAGCCTTAGTTACAGTAGATCGTCCTCTTAAGACAGCACAAGTTTAAAATCATGGTTTTTGCCTCAGTCCCTGTTCTTAAAGCATCTATTTCCTTGATGATAACAGATGAAGAGCATACTTGAGTGTTGGAAGAATGGAATAATGCTTCCGAGACTTATTTTTTTTTTTCAGTGAAAGTGGCTTTTAATGTTTTCTGCTTTAGTGGCTTGATTAGTAAAATGTGAAGTTACAAGTGCGAAGCCAGCTCTCAACCGTCACCACTCTTGTCAGCAATTTTGAATAAAGAAACTTTAGGTTCCCACAGCACATACTCTCCGCAGGGGAAGGTGACAGAGATAGGGTGGCCTTATGTGTTCGGCCCTGATGAGCATTCGGGGTCTCGGGAGCTCAGTGCTGCCCACAGGGGGGCCACTAGCATACCCACTCCCACGTGTGGCCATCCAGAATGTCCCCAGACATTGTCCAGGGTCCCCTGGGGTGCAAAATTGCTCCCCTTGAGAAGCACTGTTCTCGATGGCATTGAGGGTTTGGGACTTTTAAATCAGGTTCGTTATTCAGAAATGATTGGATATGGTAGCATTTCCTTTTTATTTGTTCGTTACTATATTTGAGTGAAACCTCTTTGCTGTTGGCCCAGACTAGCCAGGGTGCTGTCCTGTAGCTGCGTGCTGGCCCCCAGGCCTGCCCTTGGCTTTGTCTCCCATCCAAGGCTGACTGTAAACGGGCAGCTTTTCCCCTTGGCCACTTAAAAAAAAAAAAAAAGGAAACCTGGCTGGTTGGTTTCCATGCGGTTGACTGTGACCGTGTGACAGTAGTCTCTGTTTCCCTGTGGCACTGCTCTCCTACTCAGGGTCATTCAGCCAGGCACACTGGCGTGGAAAGCAGCAGGTGGTTTGAGATTCTTAATGTTTCTTGGGAATCAACGATTTCAGCTTGTCATCAACATTTATCCTCCCCATTAGAGCTGACTGGGGAAAATTCTAAGAAGTCACCGTGTCTTTCTGCTCAGCTGATGTAGTTATGATCTCTGCATACAGCCTGCAGTCAGCCCGGCTTGCGGAGTGCTCCCATGCAACGCGTGTTTGTTTTCTGGTTTCCTTCCTTCTCTGAACAGTATAGGATGTGCCCCTCTTACTTTTGGCAGACCTGCCTGTTACCGTTTTGGGCTTTTGTGCTTCCTGGAAAACAGTGGTACAGAAGATGATTATGTGTGTTAGACGGAGCTCATCCAAGTAGCCCAAGTTCTTGGGGGTTCAATTTAAAGAAGGAGTTGAGACATGTCCGTGAAGAGTATATTTGGGTGCAAGGGCGGGGATTGTGTAGGCAGAGAAAAAGACAAACAAGGAGGTGTTTAACCAGAAATATCGCCTCTATCTCTCTCCCAAAACCCCAACTAAAGGTGCAGTTTGACTTCAGTACTTTTGTGCACATGAGACTCTGGATTTTTCTGAAGATTGCCTGGCTGTTTGGGAAGGCCCCAAGGCCTCTCTCTCACATTCAGCTTCGAGGCGGGAAGGGCAGCTGTGATGGACAGCTAGCTGTCATTTGCTGCTGACCCAGGATGCAGCACGATTTGAATCCTGGGGAAAGACTGCTTTCTAATAAAATACGTCTCTTCTCCGGGGTAGGGGGATGGATCGGTTTAATAGAAGAGTAATAAGTCGTGCTCTTGAGCTTATTTTTGTGTTTTGTTTTATTTTGTGTGTTAAAAGTGTCTACAGGAAATGACAGCAAGCAGAGCACGGCATGTTGCTGTGGATGCCTGCGAGCTCTTAAAAATAAATATTGCTTGATTGACACCTAGCACGCACTGGCGTTGCGCGGTAGCAGAGTTCCTGAGTCTTTACCACATCACAGAGACTTACTGGGCTTTAGATTTGCTTTTGAAAGTGAGTGTTTGCTGTGTGGAGGTGAGCTGTAGAAGACTCCTTCCCTGCCCATGAGACCTGAAAGCACCGGCCTCTCCTCTGAGATACGCACCGTCCTGCGTTTCTGCTTCTCTGTGTGTGGTGTTGGGGACACGTTCCAGCACATGGGGCGCCGAACCCACCAGGGCAGTCTCTCTGCCTCTGGGGTCTTCAGGAATTGCACAGGTCTGATTACGGAAGTGTGGGAAGACGAGCATCCTTGAAGTGTCTTCCCCGGTCCCCCTTTCAGCTGCCCCACCCCTTTGGGTCCACAGAGGACCTTGCCGGGTTACTGCTGCTTCCATGTCCTGAGTGGCAGAATTGCTCTGATGCTGGCAGGTTGGTCCTGTTCCAGGGGTTCATTTGGCCACTTCTCTTCGGTGTTCGGAGGGGATGTGGATGAAACCGGCTCAGTCTTTCCAACAGGCCCAGTCTGGTGTCTCTCAGTTTGCTGCTTCTTTTTCTCTTGTTTTTTTGGGCGGTGCAGCTTCATTAGAGCAGGACTGATGGGCCTTCCTGATTCTATCCGCACTCTGCTCGGGAGCCTCCTGGCCCTCCCCTGCCCAGGTGACACTGCGGATCCCGAGCCTGCCCCCAGAGTCACTGTGGCCTGGTCTTCCCTTGGCCCTGCTCCCTGTTCCTCTGAGACTGACTTCTGGGCCGTCACTGCCTAGGAAATCCTAGTCACCCCTCCAGGCACGCCTCTGTCAGAGGCCACTGTTTTTTTTGTTTTGTTTTGTTTTTTTAAGATTTTAAAAGAGCGTGAGGTGGGGGGTGGAGAGTGGAGGGAGAGGGAGAAACAGACTCCCTGCTGAGCAGGGAGCCAGATGTGGGGCTCCATCCCAGGACCCTGGGATCATGACAGAGGCCTCTCCTTCCATAGGGTTTTCTCTCATCTCTTGCATGTAGCTTCCGCTGGCCTGGAACCTTCGCCTCTTCTGAATTCCCACAGCACATCCATAGTGTTTACTCCCGCTATGCCCCCTTGTCACTGATCTGCACCTCTGGTCTCTTCTAACCAGCAGAGGCTGGGCCTGGAGGGGCCTCCTCCACCTGCCCTGGCATTTCAGGTGGCTCATCCTGCAACTCAGAGGAGGTGCGGGGGGCGGGGGGCAGTCCGCATTCAGGTGCAGTGGGCGTGGATTTGTACCATTTCCTGAAGAGCTGGCTGCACACACTGATAATTTCATGTGATGGAAATCATCGTGTCTTTGGGGTTCCCTCTGTCTAGGCACATTGTCCGACCCTCTGGCTTATAGACCTTACAACTTAGCCCCCATCTGCCTGCTGTTTTGGTTCACAGCATCACCATCACCAAACAGAAAGGTATAGTATAGAAACGTGACTCAAAGTACACCACTAAATTTGAGTCAAACTTTCTTTCTTAAAACTCTTAAGTGATGGGCACTTAGGTGGCTCAGTTGCTTGGGTGACTGCCTTTGGCTCAGGTCATGATCTGGGAGTCACTGGATTGAGTCCCACATCAGGCTCCCAGACTCCGTGGGGAGTCTGCTTCTCCCTCTGACCTTCTCCCTTCTCATGTTCTGTCTCACTCTCATTCTCTCTCAAATGAAAAAATAAAAAATCTTAAAAAAAAATAAAATAAACCAGCTCTTAAGTGAAACCAAATCTTTGGGAGTTTGCTGGCTTGAAGAAAAAGTGAATGAGCTATGTTTAAATGAAGACCATCGAATAGTTCCTGGAATTATTAAACTAGAAAATCAAAAGAAGGATTTTCTGGTACTGAGCCAAACCAGAATGAAAGGGTGGGATGGGGCAGCAGGCGACCCTAAGCCTTGGAGGAGCCCCTGTCTACGCCTTCTCTGAATATTCAGTTACAGCCCTCCAGCCTGCACAGGTGTCCCACAGTCTCCTCCAGACTTGGTTCCGTTCCCCCAGGTAAGTGGTCTGCATTGGGCCAATAGCACCAATCCGGTTCTCGGTGATCTTCAAAATGGCTACAGAAAGTACTCTGTGAGAGACTAAAGCTGTGGCACAGTCTGGCTTCACCTCATAGACAGCCTGGAAAGCCAGACCCCCGAAGCCTATCCTTGTGTAGGGAGAACCAGGGAGCAGCTGTGTTTGGAGGTCCAAGCCCTCTCTGCCCAGCCAGCCCTGGGTCTCCACCGCACCCCCCATCTCCCTCAGAGGCAGGCCGGTTATGCTGATGGTGACATCCAAGGTCAGAAAACCCCCAGTTTACCTTTGGGTTGTCCTGAAGCTCCTGGAAGGAACTCTCTACCTCCCTTCGAGGGAAAACAGTCCATTGCTTATAGTAATTCATCATTTTCTCTCCTAGTTAAAATGTGCTCAGTACTGGCCACAAAAAGAAGAGAAAGAAATGATCTTTGAAGACACAAATTTGAAATTAACCTTGATCTCTGAAGATATTAAGTCATATTACACAGTACGGCAGCTGGAATTGGAAAACCTTACAGTGAGTATGGCATGTACTCCGTCCTTCCCACGGCCGCTGCTTGAGATGTCTTTCCGCCTGGGTGCTATTACCTAATGCCACTTTTTCTGAGTTTTGTACACTCTGACCAAGATGTGGTCTTAGCCCTGTGGGAAGCAGAGCTTACCCGCTTACCTACCAGGGGAGCTGGGGGCGGTGTGTGGTGGTGAGTCTGGGAAGGGGGGGAGGTCCTCAGGCCCTCCTCCACAGAGCTCTCTCCCTGAACTGTAACACTAGTTCATCATAGTCTCTAGGGAAAAGGGAGTTTCTCGGCTAAAACTTCTCACTGTTCCTGTCTTTGCAACTGCCATGGAACTGATGTGGTGGCCGCAGGTCACATAGTGGCCACTGCCTTGTTTCTTGTCCACAGTCTCTTTAGCTTGAATCGAGGGAAGAAGGGCCCTTCTGGGGCTGACTCCCAAGTCACTAGTGTACATTTTCTAAGTGAGGTTTTGGGCTTATTTGTCTTGGCTGCTGGCTCTCCTCAGAAGGTGGTCTTGGAACAGATCAAGGCACAGGGCTAAGCAGCAGCACCACAGAAGGCCCTACCCACAGGGATTCTAAATAATTTTCCAGAAGCCATCACTCGGAGGACCCTGCACCAGGATGGGCAGCTCCGGGGGACAGCCTCGGCCGTGGCGGTCAGCCACTCCCTTCCAGCCCACTCGCGGGGCTGGACTCCCGGCCCCGCCGTCTCAGACTGTCAGACGTGGAGTGAAGGGCATCACTTCTCACCATGGCTCAGTTTCACTCTCTTCTAGATGGGGGTTTTGTAAGGGTTCAGACGGCACGAAGCACGGTTAAGTGTTAGAACAGCACCTGGCTCAGCCCCTGCCGGGGTCAGCACGTTCTGTGGGGTTGAAGTGACGGGATTAGCCAGGGTGGTCCCCACCCAGATCGGAGGGATGGCGGGAGCAGTGCCAGCTTGGATGGGGGCTAGCTGGGGGGCTGCCCATGACTTCAGCTCACATGTTCGTGTTCAGCTGACTGCATTCCAGTCCCCTGCCTCCTGTTGTTGCATAACTGACTGGAGTAAGAGCTAGAACGTAGTGCGGGCTGCCATAAGCAGAGCAAAGTAAGTGGCGTGGCTTTTTGTGGAATGCAGCGACACGGCTCCTGAGCATGACAGCCCGGGCCTTCCGCAGCCCCCCAAGCCTCGGGGGCTCTGGTTTACCGAGGGCTTCGACGGAGCATTTTCAGGACTAACAGCAGCCGCGTGTTGGAATGTGCCTGGAGGATCATGTCGTAGACGTTCTTTTTCATGCTTTTTAAAATGTGCAAGCCCTGACATCAAGAGGGACTTCTGGCAAACCCTTGAGAAAATGTTTCCCGCTTGTTGAGGGAAATGGAATTCGGACGGAGCAAGAGGGGCTCGTGATGTCAGCTCAGTGGGGCGCCTGCAGCAGCGCGGAGGTTTTGGTGTTGGGAAAGGCTGTTTGCTCTAACAGACCTTGTTCTTAAAAATTCTTTTCTCAGGCGTGGATCTGTTCAAGCACAGGTTTAAAGCAAATTCCTTGAGAAAGAGGTGGGCAGCTGTGAGGGAGGGTGTCAGCGGGAGCTACTCCACACCTTTTTAATGATTAAAGAAGGAACTTGCTGTTAGTATATTTTCTTCTTACTCCTTTTTTAAAATCTATTTTTAAGTGTTTTTCTTTCCCTGAAAAATAGAAAGGGCATCTCTCATTTTAAGCCATACAAGGAGACCATTTTCGAGGGAGGAAAAAATGGCCTTACTTAGGGTGGTTCTAGAAAAGACCCTCATGTCGCCTGCAGAGTGTCCCAGTTCCACAGAAGGGCCTCTGTGTGTCACCGCTGGTGCGGGTTCCGTACGAGCATTCTTTGCTGATGTTAGGTCATTGGTGTTGATTGTAAACTCTTTCACAAGTTTTCATCGCACCAGGCCCCGGGAGGCTGTTAGAACTGAAGCTGTAAGCTCCGGGAAGGTAAGGGCAGTGTCCTTACCTTATCCTGCTGGGCATGGTGGCTGGCGTGGCAGGCATGTTGTGGACATTTTGCTAAGGGTGGGGAGGCTTTGTTGGTCCACAGGCCTCTGGACTCTTCATAGGTTTAGAGGGAGGAGCGGGGCTGGAAATGGCACTGGAGGCCATTCTTCATTCTGTTCCACTGGGAGCAGACGGGGCCAGGGGGAGAAACAGGTGGGGACAAGGTTCAGGGCCCTTGTTTCAGAAGCGCCTGCAGCGGACTCTGAACAGGAGCTCCGGAGTCAGGCACACTTCGATTTTTAACTCCTGTCTCCTCACTTCATGGAGGGTTGGCCTCCAAGCCTCAGTATCCTGGTCGAGAAAATGGGAATCCAGGAATCCAGGCCTTGAAGGATTCAAGCGAGAATTCGCATCAGTGAACTGATGTGCACCGCCCTGGGACGCTGCGGGGCCGGCGGGGTTGGTGGTGTTGACGCCCTCCTCCTCAGCTGTTTATTGACCATAGCTGTCAGCTGCCAGCCCTTGGAGCCTGGCCGGGTTACTTTTTTCTATAAAATGACAGTCCTCTGAGACTTCCAGGTAGTCGTGTCAAGCCCTGCGTTACCCAGAGCTGGAGCCACACCCATGCGGTGACGATTTTTTTACTCTTCCGTGGGAAACCCTACAGTGCTTTAGGACAGGGTTGCCGTTGGGTGGCCACACAGCGTCATTGCGATTTGTGGGGTAGAGAGAAATCACTTGTAACCATGAAGACAGCAGGGGGATGGGGCACCGGAGGAGAGATGTGGACGAGAACGTTCCATGCTAAAGGAGGGGAAGTCGAGGCGGGAGCAGCCTCCAGGCCCAGTGTCGGGACCCCCCAGTGCTTGGTACATCTTGGCTGACTGAGCAGACAGAAGGAACTCTGAGAAGGGAAGCTGCTCTTCCAGTTAGATGCGGTGGGGGTGGGGTACACTTCGTGCTTACTTGAAAGCCGTGATTTCTGTACAGATGATTCTCTTGGAGAATCTTTTTTCTTAGAGAATTTCTTTTTTCTTTCTTTTAGTCTCAGGAAACTCGAGAGATCTTACATTTCCACTATACTACGTGGCCTGACTTTGGAGTCCCCGAATCGCCAGCTTCATTCCTGAACTTTCTTTTTAAAGTTCGTGAGTCGGGGTCACTGAGCACGGAGCACGGCCCTGTCGTGGTGCACTGCAGTGCGGGCATCGGCAGGTCGGGGACCTTCTGTCTGGCCGACACCTGCCTCTTGCTGGTAAGGAGGCCCCTGAAGGCCCCGGGAAGAGAAGGGAACCCATCTTAGGGGGCCCCCGCTGGTCCCTGTGGCCTGCCCCAAGCTTTTCTGTCATTGTCTCTGCAGTAAACTAGCCAGGATCTTTAATTTTTAACAATTGTCCTCCTATGACAGTAGCTCTAAGCTAAGTAGCTTTGTTGGGAGGGATGTTCTTAAGTGGAATGTGGAATTGGGAAGGTCCAGAGACTCCCTTTCTCTTATTCTTTCCCCCGTGCTCCTGTGGTCCTGATTTTGCTGCACTTTCACACATTTGCTAGAATTCTGCCTCCCCGCTGTGATTTTTCCTGAGCAGAAACCGGAGGACGCCTCCGGAACGTTGAAAATCACATTGTACTTGGGAGTTGGGGCTGACTGAATGGTGTCTCCTCTCTGGCTTTCAGATGGACAAGAGGAAAGACCCTTCTTCTGTCGACATCAAGAAAGTTCTGTTAGAAATGCGCAAGTTTCGGATGGGGCTGATCCAGACAGCAGACCAGCTCCGTTTCTCTTACCTAGCTGTGATCGAAGGTGCCAAATTCATCATGGGAGACGCTTCAGTGCAGGTAAGCCTCGCTTCTGCTCACATCCTCGTATGTCGATTTTGAATTTTTGTCTCTGAAGGAGGCTGTCAGTTGTAAAAGTTCAAATACTCTACCATGGCTCAGAAGAAATAGCTGTCTTCCTTGGCGAAATAGCTAGAAGGTTGTGAAAGTGCTCACTGCGATCCGATTTCTGCTGTGGACACACTGACGTAGAGAACATGGATAGGGAGAATAGACTTTATTTTCAAAAGATTTCATCTTCCACGTATACGTATCTGTAGCCCCAGGAAGCAGAGAGAGCCCCTCACCTCTGCTCACTCTAAAGGGGAGCAGATTTCCTGACAGATCAGCCCACCGTGAATGCTAACGGGGCTTTCTCTGCTGCTTTCCCTAGGAGCAATGGAAGGAGCTTTCCCATGAGGACCTGGAGCCCCCACCCGAACACGTCCCCCCTCCTCCCCGGCCCCCCAAACGCATCCTGGAGCCACACAATGGGAAGTGCAAGGAATTCTTCCCCAACCACCAGTGGGTAAAGGACGAAACCGGGGAGGATAGAGAAGACTGCTCTATCAAGGAAGAAACCAGAAGCCCTCTAAACGTCCCTTGTGGTGTGGAAAGGTAAGCCCGAATGGGCCTGGCTTATTGGGGGTGAGGGGGACTGACCTTCTGATCCAGAAACACATTGATATTGAAACCCTGAGGACCCAGCCTCCTCTTGGCAAGCATCGCCTCTGTGTCTTTGGGGAATGGGACCCCTGGACCAGCACCACTCCTCCCCTCGCTGTAGGAGCCAGGAGCATTTGACGCTGCCGCAGGTTGGCCGCTGTCCCCCATGCCCTCGGGTACCTACTTCGGTGGGGCTCTAGCACCACCTTGTGGTGCCTGTTGGAATCCTGCATCTGGGTAAGCAGTTCCACCCAGAGATGACCTAGCCCTGCCCTTGGCTTCTAGCCAGTCCTGAAACGTACTATCCAGGTTAGACCATGTACTTTCGGCCCCCAGATTGGTCCTTCTGGGAATTTAACCTTTTGTGTAGTTTTGATTAACGTAATGCCATTTAGCAAAGGTTATTGAACACATACTGATGCATGTGAAATACTGAGATCACTGGAACATGGCCCCTGGTCTGTATTCTAAACCATCTTGTTGGGGCGGGGACAGTGGATTATGGATGGGACCCTGTGGACAATAAGGAGATGGAAGTGTATGCTGTGGTGGTCAGCCATCAAGAAGATACCCTGCCTTCCCAGGGTGCTCAAGGAGGGCCTACATGAGGCATGGAAGCATGGAGAAGGAATGGGTGTGAGCCTGAGCCTCAGCCTATGGAGACAGTGCCCTTGTTCCTGCTTCCTGGATGAGTGCATGCTTTGGCCCAGCATTTGTACACATCTAGAAATTTGGTTTGCAACACTGCAAACAGGTGTCCAAAGAGATCTGTAGGGGGAGGTGTTCATTACGGCATCATTGAGAACAGTGACAAGAGACAAGCTGATTGTATATGTAGGGATTAGGTAACTCGTGCTTTCTCCTTACTTTGGGATACTTTGGAGCTGTTAAAGGACACAGTCAGAAATGCACTAATGCAGCTAGACGTTAGAATAACAATACTGAAGTGAGCAGCTTAGACATGGCGTGTCCCTGAGTGGTCCTCTAGCTAAACTCATCATCAGAATATTACCTGGGCGCCTTGCCAAATGCTGAGTGCCAGGCCCCAGTGCTGACGCGTGCACCTAAGTCAGCAGGGTCCTTCATGTGACTGGGTCCCTATCACAGCCCCATTACCTCTGGGACTTGTCCAGTGGGGCCTCCCAGAACAGGTGCTGTGCAATGTGCTCGGCAGTAGCTCCGTGACAGTCTGCCCAGGAGACCGTGCCTGGCTTCCCAGGGCCTCTGGTGACATTCTCAGGGCGTGCCAGTGTGCTTCATCTGAGGGCCTGCCAAGAGTTGAGAGTGAGTGAGGTGAGAGCTGGCACGTGACTGGTGTCCAGTCTGTCATGTGTTCTGTTCTGTATTCGCTGAGACTGGAGGGGAGAGGGGGTGCTTTTCAGTGTGTGTGTGTGTGTGTGTGTGTGTGTGAAGGTGGCAAGGAGGGGAGTGTGGATCTGGGAAGCCAAAAGCCGGAGAGTTCCAGGAAAAAATGGGGTTATGCCAAGAACATCGGTGCCTCTGGACACCAGTGGGGACCCACGTGCACACAGGCCTCAGCCCTGCAGCTGGGGCCCCACCATGGGGAGCAGAAAAGCAGGTGCTTTGTGCCACCTCCGGGGGAGGTAATGCCTCAGGGGTCCTGCCCACTACACACGATGCTGCTGGGGTAGAAAAGCTGTGGAGATGCATGTGAGAAGCAGGACATCTTGTGGTCAGGTCTTCTGTCGGGTGGCAAGGGCAGGGGGAGAAGGAAAGGCCTGGGGGAGGTGGCAAAGAGAGGAAGGGCCTCTGTTGGCCTCTCCTGAGATAGGCCTGGAAGAACACCGTTCACATCGTCCCCGCACGGGGGCGCTCTGGCTTGCCACCAGGAGGGCAGCCGGTCTGTACACAGGAGGCCTGAGAAACGGTCCTACTGGCGGGGTCTGAGCGATGCTGGGGCCTCAAGCTGGGGACAGGGCAGGCTGAGGGGCAGAGGGAATACGTGATGTCCTCACATCAACAGCAGCAAAGACTCCTATGCAGGGGCCCGGGGAGAGAGAGAGAGCATGTGGGCCGCACCATTGCCCTCCCTGAACTGAAGGGGAACATTCTCCAAGCAAACCCAGGGGAAATTACCACCTAGCTTTGCACCAGCGCCTGTATTTCTCAGCAGAGTCTCACCCACCCTCCATCACCAAGGAGTCCACGGGGCTCCAGAACCATACCCTGGCTGTGGCGGCCGTCTGGGTCTCTGGGGCGGGGTGGGGGGGGTGTGTGCGACAGGAGGGCTTCGGGTTAGTATCCGTGTTCCCAAGGTCTTGGCAGTTCCCAATAGCATCCCCGCTGTTGTTTTCCCCAGAGTGAGTAACCCGTCTCTGTGCATCTCCTTCCTCAGCACGAGTCCAGACACTGAAGTCAGAAGGCGGGCCGTGGGGGCAGGTCCTGCCCAGGGGGAGCCCTCGCCACCCAAGGAGAAGCAGGACCCGGCGCTGACTCCCTGGAAGCCCTTCCTGGTCAACATGTGCATGGCCACAGTCCTCACGGCCGGCGCGTACCTCTGCTACAGGGTATGTTTTCACTGACGGACGTGCTGGCAAGACCGTGGGTACAGAAAGCACTGGCCGACAGCCCAGCGTTAGCATTCAGTGCTGTGGAAGGATCTGAGCCAGTCTCAGAAGAAACAGAGCAAAGGTTTTTAAAGGCTGGAACTGTGAAGGGCTAGCAAGAGAGAATTGAGGATTGATGCACTGGGGTTTTAAGGAGCCCTGTGATCCCAAGAATATATAAGAGTCTAATCTCAGGGCCTTAACCTATTCAGGAGTAAGTAGAGAAAATGCCAAATATGTGTCTCTCTCTCTCTCTCTCTTTTTTTTTTGTTACTGTTGTTTGTTTTTGAAAAAAAAAATAATAGAATTACAACACATTGTTGTTTTTAACCTTTATAAAAAGCAGCTTTTGTTATTTCTGGAAAAAAAAAAGAGACTAGGCACTTACGAAACTTCCTTGTACCCTTAGGTGGTGTCAGCAGATACACAGTTTATATTGGATTTCCCAGGGAAAGATTTCCCGTGCTTTTACGAATGTAAACTCCTTTGGAGAAGAGGGTTTAAGGGTTCAGGGCGCCGTCTTGCTCAGTCGCTTCCTCTGCTGTGCGCACGCTGAGCTGGGACAGCGCCTCTGAGCTTTCCCATTTTTAGAAGAGAAACAACAGAAGGCCATCTCTAGAAAACAAAGCCCGGCTTCTGCTTTTGCTCAGGGTGTCCCCACCGGTTTCCCATTGCTCATTTCTCCATCCGTCCCTTCTCGCTCCGGCCATCTGGGTCAGGCCCCGCCCTCCTCACCCCACCTCCACAAACGGGGTTCCCTCAGGCCCCTGCCTCAGGGTCTGAGGTCACAGCAGGGTGGCCACCAGCTTCTCACCCTGCATTTGAGGTCCCGAAGGAACAGTTTCCACTTCCTTCGGAATAGAAATGCTGTTGCAGTAGAAATCCACACACGAGATGCGTGTCGCTTTTAATGTGCGGGGAAGACGGAGGTTTAGCCTCAGAACTCTGGTCATGGAAATCACTTCACAGGACTTTTTAAAAATCATTTTTAAAATATTTTGTCTTTTTTGCAAGCGACCATCTTTGAGTACATCGGATGGTTTAGCAATGTGTAAACAATGTTTTCCCTGGGGGTGATTTTTGGGGAGGCGGGCTGTCCTAAAAGAGAAACGAACCCCCTTCGCTGGAGGCTGGGGAGGCCGGGGTAGTGCGTGAGTCTGCCGCTCTGCGGGGGTGGGTCCGGGCTCATCTGAAAATGTTTGGTTTCATTCCAGTTCCTGTTCAGCAGCAGCACATAATCTGACCCACCTCCACTCCACCTCCACCCCACTGTCCGCCTCCGCTGCTAGAGCCCGTGCGCGCCTGGCAGGCAGGCCGTGGTCGGTAAGGGCCGAGGACAGCGTAGCCAGCCGGGACCTGGACGGACGTTTGTTCTGCACTAAAACCACCCTCCCCGGGCTGTTGGTTCTCACTCCCTTTGACTCTGTTTCCCTTCCCTTTCCTTCGAGTATCCAATCCACTACCCATTTTTTGAGGAGAGCAAAGGAGAGTCCAGTGCTGGTGGCCTGTGCAAGTCGCGAGGCCCACCCTGCCGCGTGCTCCCCCTTGGTGTGGCCCAGTGCAGCCCGGGGAGGCAGCACCCAGTGTCCTCCTCCCTCGACCTCCACGGACAGCATGCGCAGTGAGCCTCTCCACTCCATATTTATTTTTTTGTTTTTGTCTTTTTTTCCCAAAGGCATCCATAGTGCACTAGCATTTTCTTAAACCCATAATGTATTAAAAATTTTTGATGTCAGCCTTGCATCAAGGGCTTTATCAAAAAGTACAATAATAAACCCTCAGGTAGTGCTGGGAACATAAGACTTTGCCATGAGCCCGCTGCATGAGACCAGTACTAGGAAGGTGGACGGTTGTAAGCAGTCGTTATTTCGTGACATTGTGGGTAACGCGAGAAGAGGTTTGGCATATGTTTATAGAACATGGGATAATATATACTGAACACTTGGATATTTAAGATACATGACATGAGATGACTTTGTCCCAGTTATCCCCTCCCGGTTATCTGCTAGAACCTTGTTCTCGATCACTGCTTTCCCTGTGTGTATTAGAATGCATGTTCGATCGTCTCGTGCCCCGATCAGATACCATGTGCTTGAAACACTTAGCTCTCTGCTTATTAATGTGCCCCCATGTACAAGTCCAATCTACCTTTGCATGATCTGATCATTACATGGCTGTGGTTCCTAAGACTTGCTGAAATCCGCCATTCAGCAGTGGAGTGATGTTTTCCAGTAACAGATATTTGCCGAATTCCTGGCATGACACTCTGGTGACTTCCTGGTGAGGCCCGGCCTGGCCTTGTCCAGCCGGGGCCCACTGTAACTCAGACATTCCAAGGGTATGGGAAGCCGTAGTCACACCTCACGCTCTGGACATATAGGCAAGCAGGGTCCCCCCTAACACCCTGGGGATCAGCCTCCATGGTCAGAAGTTCACACTCCTTTCGAGCAGACTGTGATTTGGAACCAAGGCAACTGTTGGAAACCACACGCCTGAAGCAATCTGGGTGACAGTCCCTCGGAGTCCGCCTGCCACCGTCCCGTTCTGGGGGCCTTGCTGAGAGCCACGTCTGCCCCTGCCCTTGAACCCTGGGGACTGATGGTGCTCATGACTCTTCCTGCAAGGGAGCTTAAGACCTCCACATTAAGTGGCTTTTTTAACAAGAAAAACAAAACAAAAAACAAGGCAGCTGTAGCTCACAAGCTGCTCTTTTGCCAGCATTTTCACATTTTGCCTTTCCCCACGTTAGAAGCCCGTGCAGAGAAACTTTGCGGCGGGAACATTCGAGGCATCGCTCCGCAGAGCCTTGGTGAGGTGTGGGTGAGGCTGAGGTGCCAGGCTGGAGGCGTTTTTGAGTTGGGCTTGTTTGTTTTTTGAGGTCCTATATATGTATGTAGTAGTTTGGGTGTGTATATACAGTAGCATTTCAAAATGGATATACTGGTTTAACCTCCTATCCTTGGAAAACAGATGGCTCTCCATCTTGTTACACGTATGTTAGAGAAGTAGCGAGCTGCTCTGCTATATGCCTTAAGCCAATATTTACTCATCTGGTCATTATTTTTTACAATGGCCATGGAATAAACCGTTTTTACAAAAATAAAAACACACAAAAAAAGCGAGGTGTTTCGGTATAATACCTTTTCAGGTGTGTGTATACATGGCTGCATGATGGGGGGTGGGGGGCGCGCGTCTCAGGGTCTTCTGTGACCTCACAGAACTGTCAAACTGTACAGATTTCCAACTTGCCATATAAATGATGGGTTTGCATTTTAGTTGCAACAATAAAAATTTTTTTCTAAAGAACATGGATTTGGGGTGCCTCCCATGCCTTTGTTTCATGGGCCTAAAGGAGGACGGGTACCTCCTGTTTCTTGCCGCCGCCGCCAGAAAGCAGGTGCTGTCGCTCAGGTGGCCGAGGGTTACTGTGGCCTCCTGGGGTTGTGCTCACCTTTGAGCTGGGGAACCATTCCCTTCCCGGTGAGTTTATGTGACACTTCCGGCGTCAACCCAGCTTCTTGGACGACGACAGAACCTACCTTCTGAATGCCCAGGGCCTTGGGCTACCTTAGCAAACCACCCAGACTGCTTGGAGGGCTGCTCAGAACGCGTCCTCCTCAGTATCTCTGTCGAGCCGTGCTTGATGGAGAAGTGACGAGATAGAAAATTCACCTAGTCCTTCCCTGTATGCCGTTACATCTTCTCTAAAGTGATTGGTTGACATCTTGTTCTGAAATAATTTCAGATTTATAGAGTGTTGCAAAAACAGTACCAAGAGTTCCCTATGCCCTTCAGGTGGTGTGATTGGCCGCTTGGGCCTCCTGGCAGGATTCGCAGAACTGGGGAGTAAACGCAGACTGTGGTCATGTAACCTTAGAACGCCCGCAGAGGACTGTGGCCAGGGGAAGGTGGTGTCACACCCATTGTCACTTCAGTCTTTGTTTCAGATACAAAAATGGCATCTAAGCTTTCAGGAAGTGGTGGAATGCCAGTGTGGGGGGAAGAAAAATGGCTGAATTCGTAACCGGCACAGAAATCAGATGAGGCCAAGGGCTAGACAAGGAGGGGCCGTGCTGCTTGGTGTCTGTGTAGGAGCAGGCCCTCGGGGAGGCTTTGCGAACACGGGGAGTACCGAAGGCACAGAGAGCGCCTTCGGGAAGGGGTTGGGGGGCCACTTTGTCCCTCCCCGGGAGGTTTGGGGAAACAGCCACCGCTCTCTGCTTTTTCCAGGTAAAGGGAAGCACCCATACAAATCATTTTAATCAAAATTTCAGAAAATCGAACCTAAGGGCAAGGCAAATAAATACTAAATTCAACCGAAAAGCACAGAACATATACAGGAAGTTTACGTGAGAAGCCTTCAGTCAGAGTCCCCAGTGCCACTGTCAGGAGTCGCATTCATCCCCCAGGCTGTCTCTACGGCTCAGCACAAAAACAGCTCAGGGCATCTTTGAGGTTTTTTAATAGATTTAAATAGGAAACTAATTTTCTATAAACATGTTCTTCGGTGAAATCTTTTTTCAAACCAGTTTATGGCTTCCAAAACGGTTTATTAACTGTCTAACCCTATTAAAGGCCTCACGTTGACTTGCTTCAAGAGTTCTGTTCCCTGATGATGGGAGAGGTCAAGGTGGAAGCTCTTCCTGACACGACGCTCAGGGTTTCTCAGCCGGTGGCATTTTTTTCTTTGTGCTGTTGAACACGGGAGAATAAGGTCCATGGTCAGCAGGCTCCACGGCGAAACATTTGGGCTGCAGCTCGGGTTAAGAGCGTGAATTGTGAAACCCCAGCTCCCTCTTCCCACTGTCCCCAGCTCGCAGAGGGGACAGCCCGCTGCTGCTGATGTGACCCGCCGTGTCCTCCTCAGCAAGAGCAGTCCGCCCGCTTGCCAGTTCATTCCCAGTCCTTACTGAACCAGAACCTGCAGGGAGAACCCCAAGTGCCGTGCATTCCTCTTGGAACCTTTCGCTCCAGGCCTCATCCTGCCTGGCCTTGGCCCTTTTGCCATGCAGCTCACTGGGGAAGGTCAGACACATTGTCAGGACCAAAAAGCTGGTCATGTGGTTAGTCATACAACCTTCAAAGTGCTGGCCAGCCTCTTCTGCTCCAGTACGGAAGGCCTCATTTGTGCCCCTAGAAGTCGTGACTGGCCTGGAGACAGAGGGAGGAGCGCAGGCCAGCTCACACTTAGTGGGGAGCATGCAGCGCACCCCCCACCCCAAACTCAGTTCCTGTGTCAAGGCTGGGTGGGAACGAAGACAAAGATGCCAACGTTGGCGTTCATCAGCCAAGGCTTAAAATATTGTGATTTCAACATCCGCCTCCTGGCAGAAGGCCTCTTCTCTTTGTTCCAAGTAGAGTTTATCCATCCTCTCAAAAGCCAAGCGTCCTTTCTCACCTGAAATAGTAAGGTGACCTGTCACTGGATTGTCCCCCACCTTGGTGTTCCCGCTCTGGTGAGCCAAGATGGCCTTAGTGCTGACGCCTGGGTCTTGGGTGCCCCTGTAAGGGGTAGAGGCAGGGAGCGTTGGAGGAGCTCCTGCCGGCCACTCTCATGGACCCAGTGCCTCGCCCCTACATTCACGACAATTTGCTGAACCGTGTTCCTGCCTCGCATCTGGTGTTCATTCCCCAGAATCACAAACTGAAGTTTAAGAGGGAAATAAAAGCACTTCTTGCCACCTCAACCATGAAGGAAACCTATCTTGGCCAAATGCAGTTAAATGGGTCACTAACAGTGCCCAGCCCATGTGCTATCCTGCATCCTGGAGGGCTGGCCGCGGCCTCTCTGACACCACCTCCCGGAAGTCCTCGGGTGCCCCACTGCACCACACTTTACCGAATGACAGTGTGGCCTCCCGGGCTGCTGTTCTCACGGCCTCCACGTCAGACTGGCACAAGCTGGCAATCTGATCGATGCTTTCGATGCCCTGTTGGAGGTGGGGAGGGGGAAGAGGATCCCTTAGGGGACATTTTAAGTAGCAAGTGCAATCTACTTTTGTAAGTTCGGCAAGACCCCAGCCCTGGCACGGACCAAGAGGCCTCAACCCCCCTCCTTTTCTGAAGGCTTACAGGTTTCTTGTGTGGTCTCAAGTTCATCAGGAGTGCATTTGGAAGTGCCTCACCTTTCCCATCCTGACACCTGCCCATGAGCCAGGCCATTGGCAGAGCTTTATGGATACCTTCTAGAAGGCCTTTTTTGAAAAGGAGAAGACCTGCTTCCCTCAAGACCTTCCTGTCTCCTCCTCTCCTAACTGTCCCCTCCTGGTCAGACTGAGAGCATCAGGTCTGGGCACAGCCCACCCTGGCTGCTCACCTCCGGGGCCAAGGACCAGAGCACACTTTGCCTTCCTCTACAGAGCACCCACCCCTACCCCCTTACTGGTTGATTGATTATAACCATATGGTCCTCTTAGAATTTCTCTGGTTCTTTCCAGAGTGAATGGGGTGAGTAAGTTTAATCTGTTTCTCCTCCAGCAGATTGGCAATGGTTTTTCTAAAATGAGAGTTCCAGATGCAGGTGAGGTGGAGGCGAGATGGGCATCCTTTCACATCTCCTCTGGGAGCGTAAGTGGCTGAGCTGTATCTAGAGGCTCCAGACGTTTCCTATTCTCTGGCCTGGAGTCACACTCCACACTCAAGAAGAGTTCAGCCTAAAGAGATCATTCAGAACTCCATATATATTTTTTTAAGCTCATAATGATACTATTTATAATAAAAATGGAAGGTGAACCTCAGTTTGGTATCACACAAGAGTGGGGGAGTCCATTTAACTTAAGATGGCCCGTTCATAGAGACTTCGAGAGTGCTGCCCGCCTGCCGCTAAGAGTTCCTGTTAAACTCACTGCTTTTAAATTACATTTAGCATGATCAACAATCTTAAAGGCTCGCACACACCCACAAACAGAAGAAACACAGCAAAATGCCAATAGTACTTTCCACTAAGTGTTAGGATGATGACTAAACTCTGTGTTTCTGTGTTTCACTCTTTTTTTTTTCCCTACAATGAGCTAATGGTGCTTTTAGAAATTTTTTATTGAGAATATTACAACATAGAATCCAGGGCCTCCAAAGCGAGTCTCTGGGGCCACTTACTTATTCGAGCACAGCCAGAGCCCAACGCTCCTTGACGGCTGCTGTGGGGCCTCTGCAGGCAGACCGGACATCTGCTTCTCTAAAACAATCTCTTCGGGGGCAGTTTTTTGGTTTTGGGGGAGCTTGGGGGGGTTGTTTTTTGGTTTTTGGGTGTTTTGATTGTTTGTTTTGCTGGCGGTAAGTTTTTTTTTTGGTGGAGGGGCTCCCCGGTGAAATACCTTTGACACGAACTGACTTCAGGCTTCTCCCTGCCCTCATGGGGGCAGGTTAGACTCACCCTGAGGTGTTTGAGCGCCACACACGCGGCCTGCTGGAGTTTGGCATCGTTCTCTGTCAGAGCGTTGGTGTAGAAGAGCAAAGCCTGCGGAATGAAGTCGCTGTGAGTAGGGGGCTTCCAGGCCTCCCAGTGCTGGCAGTAAGTCGCGCCCTGCTTACCTTTCTCTAAACAAGAATCGGGCCCTGATCTAGTCATCTTTGCACTATGGCCACCCGGTCTCGGGGCGTCTGCTGCAGCATTTGGTTTATCTCTAAAGACACTGGTCCCTGGGCTCATGGTAATCAAAATGAAGAACGTTCTTTTTGTCTAATAGTATTTCCCAAATCGAGATAAAATGTGACATCAGAGAAATCAGATGTCCAGCCAGGGCCAACCGAAGACTTGGGCATGCAGAGGGAGGTGGCCTTGGGGGCCGAAAGCTGAGCTGCTGCCTGAGGCCCGAGGACAAAACAGGTTTTTCAGCCCCCTTTCCCGGTCACAGCGATGGCCCTATCCCCTCGGGCACCTCAGCCAGAGGAGAGCTGCCACCGGCTTCCCGAAATGGCACAGGTTCATTAGGAAGCATGCGAGAAGGCGCCTGGCTAAGGGGTGGCCCAGGAGACCGTAGGAAGGCCTCGGTCTTGCCCCTTTAATTCTACATGCAAGCGACAGATCACAGGGATAGAATATGTTGTGTCAGAGTGTGGTGTGAGGTTCTGTAGGATCCTCTGGTGGTGGCCTGGCAGCCCCAGCCCAGTCCAGCCTGGATCCCCCCGCCAGACTGGTGTCTCTGGGGGCCACAGTGGGAGAAGCGCTATGCTCACGCCATTGGAGTATCCCTAAAGCAGAATGTCCTGGGGCAGCTGGCTGGCTCTGTGGGTAGAGTGTGCAGCCCTTGATCGCAGGGTTGTAAATGAGAGCGGGTGTGGAGATTACTTAAAAAAACAAAATCTTTTAAAAACCAAAACATCCTGCAACGAATGCAGCCCCCTTCAAATCTCATCCTTTGTATCTTTCTGAGAGAGAAAACCGACCTCCCCGCAACTCACACACACGTAGCCAGGAGGCTGCTGCCTCCCAACCTCACACCATACCTTTTCCCGAAAGCTCTTGTTCCTGGCTGCGCCAGCCAGGCGGGCACTGGCTGCCCTGCACACTCGTGGGGGCCCGTCCAGCTGGAGCAGCGCCCAGGCCCTCAGTGTCTGGGGCAAGGGCTGGAGCTGGCCCAGCCGCTTCCCCTGCAGCTTCCTGACCGCCTTGCCCTGCCTTGCACACTGCAGCTCCTCGACGAGTGTCACTGGAAGACAGAAGTGGGCCAGAGTCCCTCTGATTGCCGTCGGCGATGTGGCTGCAGGTCTCTTTGGCCGCTGCCTGTAGCCATGGGGAAACAGATCCCAGGGCAGGCCCGTGTGATCACCATGGCTCAGTCTGGATTGGTTTCAAAGGGCCTCCTGGAATCTAGGAAGGCTTTCTAGCAAGGGCTCAGATAGCCCCTGAAAATGATAAAACCTCAGCCTGTGCTTCAGAGATACTGGCCAGCTGCACGTTGCCCTTGTATCCAGCTCGGCCCTCGGCTCTGTGCTTTGTAAAACCTTCCTTTGGAGCTCGTTCATTCCAGAATGTGCCATCTCGTCCAATCTGGGTTCTCCAGAGAGCCAGGACCCAGGACAGAAGGAGGGCATTCCTCCCTTCTCACCGTGCTGCTTGGAGGCCAGCGGCCTCCAGCCCCTACCTTCCTTGGTGAGCCGGCCGAAATGCTTCTCCAAGTCAGAGACGCTGTGCCGCTGCAGGTAGCTGTGGAACTGGAACCAGGTGACCGTCTCTTCGTCGGGAGGCCCGGCTCCGGGGAGCAGCCCCCCACAGCTGACCACCTGCTCCAGGAGCCTCCTGCACACTGGCGGCACAAGAAGAGGCCGTGAGGGGAGACCAGGCGCCTTGGAGCTTCTCCGCCAGGTGCGGCTGGGTCCGTTTAAAGGGTTTTCTAATGGCCTGTGGGCGATGCCCCTCCCGGCCTCCCCTGCCTGACAGAAGGAGCGTGCTGTGGCTGGGCTCTGCAGACCCCGAGATAGGCGACTGGGGGTGCGTCCCCTGCCCTGGGCTGGGCTGAGCTGGGCCGGGCCCAGCCAGCGCCTGGGAACACTCAGGCCGAGGGGCAGCCCCGCGCTAGTGAGAGCGGCCCTATTCCCGAGCCACTGGAAGGGACATGCTCTGCGTTCTGAGAAGAGTCCAGCCAACAGCGGAGGACACTGTTTTCCTGCCTCCCTTCCCATAAGCGTTTCTTAACCCCTTTAAGGTTCTGGTGGAAGCTACACAGTCCATCTGCAGAGACAGGGACCAGGGGCTAACGCCGACAGCCTCGGTTCCGCAGGCTCCTTCCTACTCCCAGGGAGAGGAGGCGACTCGTGGGCCCGCTGAGAAATGTCCTCCCTCTGGTGCCACGAAGACACGGGGATGCAGGCAGGGCTGGAACCAAGCCCCGGGGACTCAGCATAGCGTTGCTTGTGGGAAGCGGGGGTACCTATTTCCAGCTGTCCCGGGTACTTCCCTCGGACTCTGTGCAGGAACGTTTTCTTGAGCTGGTTCAGCAGCACGGTGGCGGCGCAGGACAGGACCCTGCCGGGCTCTGTGCACCCTTTCCACAGCTTCAGGCACCCCTTCCTCCGCGCGGCCTGGGGAATGACTGAAAGCCCGGGTCAGGGCCCCATGGATGCTGGGGAAGGGCCGGCAACGAGGCAGCCCAAAGATTTCCTCCCGCTCGGAGGCCTGAGAGGTCAGGGAGCTGAGGGGTGACCGGACCCCATGCAGCTTCCCTTCCCCCGTCCCACATGACCCACGAGGATAGACCGCTTCAGCTGTGAGCGCCTTCCCCAGGCCTCTCCCCGACGGTCTCCGCAGCAACTGGGACAGCTACGGCCTCCAGCCTCTCCTCGTGGACACACGGAGTTTCCGTGGGGGGCAGGCAGGTTGGGGGTCACTGATACGGTTTGTGTTTTAGCGCACGCTCTGTGCCTTGGAGGTGTCCTGGGGATTAGGTCACTGAACGCTCTCCAGGGGCCTCCCCTTTATACAGACGGGGAAGCCGAGGCCCAGAGAGGTGAATCCTTTGCCCAGAGTCACACAGCTGACGCAAGAGTGCCGCCGACTTCAGGGCGGCCCACAGTCCACAGTCTGTCAGCGCTCAGCCCGGCCGCCGCCACCCCCGCGCAGCCCCCCGCCGGACTCCAGTTAATTTTGAACGTCAATCAGGAAGCAAGGCGAGGCCCCCCTGGGCTTCGTAGCCCCTCGCTTCCTGCCATTCACAAGAGCGGCCCGTGGGTGGCAGGCAGTTACTTACTTTCTTCGATGGATGTTGCCTGGCTGACCTTCTCAAAATCGAGCACAGAAAGCATCTCCAGAACCTGCTTTTGCTGCGCAGCTTCTTCCAGAAGGCTCTCCTGGACCACCCTCGACAAGTTAGAAGAGGCCAGTTTCTGGAAAGCAGCCCACAATGCTCCTTGTTAGCCCAGAACATGCCCCCTGAGGTCCGAGATCACGACTGCAGCTCCCACCTCCCCGCTGCCCGTCTTTTCTATCCTGACAGTAGCTCTCCGACTGTCATCCGGGGATTTCTGAGGCACCAAGGCGGCAGAGATGGTGGGATGCAGGCTGCGACTGCCAGGGGCCACCTTTGCCCCCAGAAAGGGCCGCCCTGGCAGAGGAAGCCAGCCAGTGCAGGCAAGCAGAGCTGAGAGAGACCCATTTGAGACAATATTTGAAAGCCTGGATCCAGCTGATCGAAGCCTACTCCAGGGACTTTCAATTCTGTGACCCAGAAAGTTCTTTCTGGTTGAGCCAGCTTGGATGGGGGGCCTGGTGTCTGCAGCTGAAGGAGCCACAGCCTCTGCTTTTGGTCCAGCACTTGGGATGCATAAGGGCCACGTGACTGTTCTCCCAGGCCTGAACCTTCCACAGAGGAATCAGAGTCTCCCTGGCTCTCAGGGTGGGGCTGTCTTCCCTGCACGTGCTCCCCACCACTGTCAAGATCAATTCTGTGCAAAGAGGCATCCCCATCCCTTAGTCACCTGCAGCAGAGCTTTGCAGACTTGGAGGTGGATCGTGAGCAGCCTGTCCAGCTCCAGGGTGCCGGCCGTGAGCCCCCTAGATGACGCTTTCCTTGGGGGCAGCGGGATCCTGTCCTTTCTGTGTTGGATCGAGAAGAACTGGGTGACCATTCCAGTTAGCAGCCCAGCTCCCTCCGAGGAGAGAAGACACCCTCCCTTCCTGGAGAGCTCTGATCAGGGAGGCTCACTCCAGGCCCCAGGGAGAAAGAGTTCTACCCAGGAGAAATCCAAGAGAAAAGCCGCAAAAGCCAGCAGCAACTCAGAACAGGTGCTGGCTTGGTGAGGGTCCTGGAGACAGGGGGAGTCGGGGACACTTTCCAGGGTGGGCGACCTGAAGTCAGAAGTTCAAACTAATCCTTAGCTCGGGACTTGGTCACAAACTAATCCTTAGTGACTCAGGACTGGTCTGCTCTCCTGGCCTCAGTGTACTCATCTGTAAAGTGGGGATAGGAATACCAAGCTCAGGGCAATGAGGGGAGAGGGCAACCCTGCCAGCCAGCTGGCCTGGCACCATGTTGACTTCATGGTAGGAGCCGAGCCCAAAGCCCAAGGACATGGTGACCCTGGCATGTCGGGTGGGAGTGCCAGCCCCTCCCCATGGGGTCGTGAGAGGAGGAGACAAAGTTTACTGTGTATCCTCTTTGCTGCCGCTGAGATTTGGTCCAGGAGCCAGGTGTGAGCGGGGCAAACGGGGCTGCTGAGCTGAGGAGGTGGATGTCAGAGGTAAGGGCGAATTGTGCAGAAGAACGGGGAGCGTGGGTCACTGCTCACTGCTGCCCGTATGTGAGGCAGAGCACAGAGGTTCTATCGTGTGCTTTACCGTCATTTTTTAAAACAGCCCATTGCTCAGAGCTGAAGACCATGCTGGGGGACTGTCATTCACTCAGTGGTCAGTACCGGCCCGCTCCGCGCCAGACGGTGGGCACGCAGGGGCGGGGAGCATGACAGACAAACGAGGTAAGTGCAGATCGGGCCCAGGGCCATAGATGGCATCGGCTGGAAGCCCACAGGAGGCCTGGAATGGAGGCTGCTTCCCTGGGTCTGTGCTGGGAGGGGAGTGCACTTACCGGGGACCCGGGCAGCCCCCAAATAGGGACAGCTCCTGCGGGGCGAGGTCAGCGTTGAGGAAGGCAAAGCTCTCCAGGATGCACTCCATCAGGCTCTCGGCGGAGGGGTGCTCCTGGGGAGCTCCGCGGGGCTGTGGACGGAGCGGCGAGCCCTCAGCTCGGACCCTTAGGACGGGGGTGCGAGCCTCAACTGCCCCAGTGAAACCCCCCAGTGAAGGACGGGCAGGTAGCCTGTGACAAGGGATAGCGCAGGAGCACAAAGGACACAGGTCTGAAAAGCTTCACCTGGCTCACAGCCCACAGGGCAGGGCCAGGGCTGTCAGATTGTTCAATTCTCAAAAAAAAAAAAAAGAAAAAAAGCTGGAAATCTAGATTTTTGTGGGAAGCTGCCAATTTTTAAATATTGGCCACCAATTCCAAATTATTATTATTATTTTTTTATTTAGTTGACAGAGATCACAAGTAGGCAGAGAGAGAGGAAGGGAAGCAGGCTCCCCGCTGAGCAGAGAGCCCAATGCGGGGCTCGATCCCAGGACCCTGGGATCATGACTTGAGCCAAAAGCAGAGGCTTTAACCCACTGACCACCCAGGCGCCCCCCAAATAATTTTAAAAAGATGGCGTGGGTCAGGCCCAGCACCTCCTCAGGAGGCTCATAGGCTGCGAGGTGAGCCTCTAGATCTCAAGTGTCTCTTCTCCCCGGGAGATGCAGAAGGAGAGGACCTTCGAGGCACCCCCTGGCTGGCAGAGTGATGGTGCCACGGCTCCTGGCACCAGTCAAGTCTCCCCAAGGCAGGTCCCCTCCTCAGCATCTAGAAATCCCCTGTGGGAGATGTCGGCCTCCTCTCGATTCACAGTGGGACACTGGGGCTCGCTGTGTCCCCATCCCCAGCATGCCCAGGCCTTGTCCCACACAGAGTGTCCCCGGATTCCGCCTCGAGGGCCAGAACGAGGCTTCCCAAAGGTGGAGGCCACAGAGAAAACCTTGAGTAACGAGAGAATGACAAGGCTAAGTCCAGAGATTCCCTCGCCTGATAGAAAAAAAAAATGTGTGTGTATGTGTGTATGCGTGTACACATACACACACATACATACACACACACAGTCACTCCTCAGAATGCGCGGTGTATCTAGCATCACTCCTAGGAGAAATGCAGGGACCCTGAGCCTCTGGTCACAACATTTTCATCAACCCTTACAGCACAGAACCTCGTTTTATGTGTGTTTCTGGGGAAAACACCGTATTGAATTTACACCAACGGTTCACTAACACGGAGCTCCCCCGCCCCCAGCACCATAACTCATGCCAGAACGAGGCTGTGCTCGCGCATGCAGCTTCCCAGGCCCGTCACGGCCTCCCGGCACTCGGGAGCACGAGGCCGCTCTCCAGCACGGCGGCTGGGCCATTCTAAGTCTGGAAGTCCCCCCCAGAATAATTTTTGAGGAGAGCCGTGAAACTATTTCAATACTAGTATGTGTTGAAACCACAGACGGTGGTTGCAGAAATTAACTGATGTTAAAGTTGGTGCTGGCGTTATGCTTTATTGTCAGCACATTTAAAATTGTGTCATTGGAAAAAATGACCTGCCCAGGCCAGCGCCCCCAAGAGCCACCTGAGGATGACCCCCGCTGCCATGGGCCCTGCCGAGAACTAGGCTCAGGGGAGGGGGTGCGGGTGTGTGGGGCCTTTTGTGACACTAGCTCTGGCCCCAAACACACCCCAGCTTTGGGAATGGAACACCCAGCCTCAGCCCCACGTGCCTGGGTCAGAAGATGCTAGATGGGCGCGCCTGGGTGGCTTAGTGGGTTAAAGCCTCTGCCTTCGGCTCAGGTCATGATCTCAGGGTTCTGGGACTGAGCCCCGCATCAGGCTGTCTGCTCCGGGGAGACCCTGCTTCCTCCCCTCTCTCTGCCTGCCTCCCTGCCTACTTGTGATCTCTGTCAAATAAATAAATAAAATCTTTAAAAAAAAAAAAAAAAGATGCTAGATGAGGTTCTTGGCCAGGCGCAGAGAAGGTTATCTGCCCCGATCCCCGACTTCCTCTTACAATCCTCCTCCCAGCCAGTGAGGGCCATTGTTCTCCCCACTTGACAGATGAGCAGACTGAGGCTCAGAGGGAAGACAGTGACCACGATGCTGGCCCAGGCCGCCTGCCCCCAGAGACGACTCCCCCTTGTTAGGCCCTGGTAAACGCATACACCCACCTTCAGCCGGTCCCTGAAGCTGAGAAGCTGGTACTCCAGCTCCCGCAGCTGTGGCTGGGGGTCCACGGAGCGCAGTAAATCCAGGACCTCTTGCAGGGGCCTCTCAAGGGTCACCTCTGGCCCATCCACTCTGTCCTCGGGTTCTCCTTTGTCGTGGTCCTTCTGGCTGCCCGGGGCTGTATGGTTGTGCCCTGGGGAGCCTCCTGCCAGGTCGGGGTCCTCTATTCCCAAATTCCTCCAGCCAGGCTGCTCCACGAAGGCGGCTCCAGCCAGATGGGCTATCTCTGGCAGGAGGCCCAGGGGCTGGGGGTCCTCCTGGGCCTCCTCTTCAATGGAGGTGTTGGGGCCAATGGCCAAGGGCAGGAACCCCACGTCCGAGGTAGAGGCTGAGGTGCTGGTCTCCGTGTCTCGGGGGTCCTCGGAGCTGAAGGAGTCCATCTCAGGCAGCTCCTGACTCTGGCTCCGTAGGCCCGGGCCCCGAAGGTCATTGTCAGATAGGTAGCTGAGGATGGGGGTGGCCCTCGGCCCACCCAGCAGCAAAGCCTGCTGCGCTGGCTGCTGCAGGACAGACTGGGGAGGGGACACAGGACCAGCCTCACTGTCACCAGGAACCAAGACAAAGCCCCCAGCGGCGCTTCCCTCCCTAGACACCCACCCTGTCGACGTGACTGAGGCCCACCAAGGCGACCAGTAGCCGGGAGGTGCTGACAGGACCCTGCAGTGTCTCTGCCCAGATCCCCATCGTCCTTCTAACTCACTCCTTTCCAGTCCCTGGGGCCATCACACCATTGCTCATGACCTCCAGGCTCCGCGCCTTCCTGTCCAAGGGCCTTTGCAGGGACTGTGTTCTTTTCCTGGAACCTTCTTCCCCCTAGATCTTTGTGGTCGTGCCCTTGTCCCCTCAGGCCCTCACTCAGATGGCACCCTCACTGGACCTTCCCCTGCACACCCTATTTTAAGGAGCAAGTCCCACCTTGCCCCAGAGTCCCCTTCCTGGCTTATGTTCCCAAGGTCCTTACCCCCTTTTCCCTGAGGACACCGTCCTCACCTGGCCTAAAACAGGGCCTGGCACAGAGTTCTGAATGGGTGATGGGAATGGGCGAGCCCTCGCCCCCTCTGCTGCAGCCCTTCCCTCCCCTTAGACCACTAGTAACTGTTGATGTTCCCACAGCACCAGCCGTTCTCATCAGGCCTTCTTCCAAGCCCTTCTCGTGGATTCCCTCGTTTAATCCTTGCAACCCGCCACCAGAGCAGTGCTGTTGTTTTCAGTTCTCCGATACAGGAATTGATGACCAGAGCGGTTGAGTGCCTTGCCCAAGGTCACACAACAAGTGAGAGGCATAAACGGAATTTGACGCCCCGCTTGTCTGGCTGCAGAGTCCATACTCTGGACCAGATGTGATTTTTTTTTTTTTTTAACTGAAGTATGCCAGGCCCACCATGGCCAGAATATGGAAGAAGCTGACAACGATAGTTGTGCTAAGGAAAGGACCCAGATCTCTGGAGGTCACGGGAAAGAGATGTTTTACTATACACTATGTCAAGGTATTACCTACTAGGAACATATATTAAATTTAATTTTAAAACAAGTAAATTGGAGGCCAAGGCTATGATGGGGGTGGTAGAAACCTCCAGACAACATGACTCCAGGCCTCCAGGAGAACCAGCCAAGCCCGGAACTGAGCCCAGAGGCCCCCAGAACGGAGGGCTGACAGGAAGGAAGAGCCCCGAAACCCACCCAAGATGACCCCAAAACAAGGGAGGCTGAGTCCAGGGCTTACTACCTCCTGAGGCGCCAGGCTGCTCGGCCCAGCCCCGCATGCCAGCCCCCAGGGAGCGGCCCCCAACCGCAATCCCGGCGTGACCACAGCATCCCTGCCCTGGGAAGGCTCACTCACCAGGTAATACCTCTCTCGGAAGCTGGGGGTGCTTGGGGGTGTCCAGTTGTACAAGGAGCCCTTCCTGCTGCCCATGGAGAACTTGCCTGTGGGACTGGGTGACATCAGGAAGCTCTCAGTATCAAACGGGCTGGAGGAGAGAGCAGAAGGGCAGGGTGTCATCCACGCCTGGGAGGACCCCAGAGCACAGACCAGACCTGGGGGGCTTGTAAGAGGGATAGAGGCTTGGTGGGGGCCTGGCCTGGGGTCACAGGCACAGCATAGGGACTCTAGGTGCACATGCTCAATCCCCTTGGGAACATCCCAGACTCCCATCACCCTGAGGGCCCTGAGCCAGATGGCTTATGTGAATGGCACCCCCTTTTGGAGGTCCCCCTGAGAAGCTCAGCAGAGGCACAGTGGACACTCGGTTCTGCCGTTTTCTGGGTCAGCGACATCACCATTCCTCTTGTCTTCATCTGTACAAGGGGCACCATTATCTCTCAAAGGACCTCTGTTGGTCCTGGTCACAGGTAAGGCGGGGAATCCAAAAGGAACGTGTGAAATACAGGGGAAGTGGGGCTCAGCCGGGCCCTCCCTGAGCCTGCCCTGGGAGCCAGGAGGTCTAGGAATCTCCCTACCACACAGAAACCGGTTCCCTCTCCTTCACTCAAAGGCCTGGCTCTGGCTCTGTGGGGCCCAGACCCTGCAGGCGCCTCCTGGGAAGCCTTCTCTGCCTGCCGTGGGCTTGCAGCCTTGGATTTGCCTCCCTCCCGTGGAGGTCCCTATGGGCTCAAGGGGCCTCCCGGGGAAAAAGTGTCCCCCGCCCCCACTAGACAGGTGAAGACACTGAGGCTGGGGGTGCTCACTTGCCCCAATTCACCCGACTGGGGAGAAAGCAGCAGCAGGGACCCAGGGTTGGATGCCCACCCCAGGAAGAAGAGACTGGAGAGAGTGGCCCCAAGAGTCAGAGCAAGCACCCGCCCGGAGGAAGCGTGCCTCAGCCCTCAGCTCCCGCAGCACCTGCCGTGCACAGCGAAGAGAAGAAAATTCTCTCCAAACAATAGGTTTCATTTAGAGGAAGAGCAAACCCAAAGCCCGTGCAGACCACCAGCATTCAGGGAACGGCCCGAAACAACCCCTGCCCCCTGCGATGCCTGATGGCGAGCCCCCCACCCCGGGCAGGGATTGTTTTCATGAGTGTCCCCCATCCATGGGCTCCTGGTCCATGGGAGCTAAGCGAGTGCTCCGCCTGTGCCTGCAGGGGAAGGAAGTGAAGGGGGCTGTAGGTGAGTCCTCCTGGGCGGAGACTAGGCTCCCTCACAGAACCCAGCCCAGGAGGCCCCTGGAAAGGGTCCCGGCCAGCACGGGTCTCTAGTTGTAAGACGGGAACGAGAACGCAGAGGGCGGGGAAGGTCAGGTGGGCAGAGGCTACGAAGGAGTCTAGGTTCCAGCCTGTCCGTGGGGCAGGATAAGGGCAGGATGCCCACTGGTGCGTGGTAGGCTGCGGTCCGACCACCAGGGGGAGCCAGGGAGACCCGTCACGGCTCCCGCTGCGGGTGGGAGTCCTGTGGGTGGGAATTTGGGGCTGGCCTTGGGGCGGGGCATCAAAGCCCTGGAAGGCAGCAGGCCCCCACTTACTTCCACAGCACCTCCAGCTGGAGCTTGATGGTCCCCAGCTCTGTGATGTCCACCACGATCACCTGCGGCCTGGTCGTGAAGAAGTCCGTGATGTCGCACGTCACCGTGCCCACTGCCAGTGAACTCAGGCCCCTCAGCTCTGTCACCTGGGTGGGGGGCAGTTGTGGATGGCATCTGAGCTGAGTCCCTGGACACCTTGGCCCCGTCCCCCAGGCCCCACCCACCTTGATCTCAAAGTTCTCGTGCAGGGTGGGGATGAAGGCCTTCTCCTCCTCCTCCCAGGTCTGGCTGTCGTCTGACTCAATCCGGCCCTTCAGCTTCCAGCGCTGGCGGCCCAGACGCATGAGCACCTGTGGGCATGGGCCAGGAAGGGAAAGGTCAGCTGCCCCAGGTAGGCCCGCCCCCTTGCCACCTGTCTGGGGGTCCGCCAGCAGGGACCCTGGTTCCCAGGAGCTCCCAACCCCCTAAGGCCTGGTGGGGAGGAACCCTGAGGCCTGACAGCAGAGGTGGCCCTACCTCATACTGGTCTCCGGGACAGAGGCGTGCGTAGCCCACCAAGCCTGGAACACAGAGACGGGCTCATCTCCTCTCCGGCCTACTCTGCCCCCCACCCCATGGACCTCAGGCCCTCACTGGGGAACCCCCTACCCAAGTGTGGGTGTCCACTTCAGGGAGGGATAAGTCGTCAGGACGGGCAGTGGACAGGACTGGGCCCTCACGTCCAACTCAGGGGACGGGCCTCTGCTGAGGTCACAAGTCCCATGAGAGGAAGCCCGGAGTTTTGCCTGGAGCCCTGGGATTCTGACCAAAGCCCCACCCTGAGCAGAAGTCCCAGGGCCCCCAAGAAGGCCTGAGGCCCCCGCCCAAACTGGCTTCTGCCCCCTCCCGCTCTCAGCTCTGTTACCTTTCATCCTGATGTGGAACTCTCCCAGGTGAACCTCCAAGGCCGCCTCGATGAGCCACATGTCCTGCAAAGCCCCACACAACGTGGCTCATGGACCAGCCCAGGGCCACGTGAGGTGGGAGGAAGGGGGCCTGCAGATCCTGCCAGCCAGAGGCCCGGGGGATGCAGGGGGGTGGACAGAGAGGGATGCTTCCTCGGGGTCCAGGCACCCCCCCCCATAGGCTGTCCTCTGCGTCCCTCACTGCCCACCCACCTCGATGCACTCCTGCAGGCTGCGGCCCAGCTCCTGCAGGCTCTCTCGGGAGGCGCGGCTGGGCGGGCACCTGGAGAAGGCCCTCTGCATGTTGGAGGCTCCATCCCGCAGGCGGCACTGGATACAGTAGCCCTCATAGAGCTCATCCACCTGCGGCAGGTGCACGGGCTGCCGGGTGCTGTCCGTGCCGGGGCGCGGGGCCCCATGCAGCCCTGCACTACAGGGTCAGCGGCCCTGGGGTCCCCCGCCCATGAATGTGAGCCCAGGGTCAGAGACCACACTGCTTACGCACTCTACACGCAGCGCCTAGCAGTGCACAGTAAAAACTAGTGAACTGGGTGGGCAAAAGCACCACTTCCCCTCTCCCTGTCCAACTTCTGGACTGTAAAACGGGGAAGGTAGGTTGGTGATTCCCTGCCCAGCCACTGGGCCGCCGGGAGAGTAAAGCAAGGGCATGGAAGAGCTGGTAGAGTATAAAGCTTAAAGGCCTTGCTGTGTGACCTTGGGCCCATCCTGTCCCTCTCTGGGCCTCTACTCTCCCATCTCTGCAATGGGGTGGTTGGACTCAGACTTCTCACCCTGTAAAATGGAGCATAAGACCTTTCCCTCTAAACCCCACACTCCTGGGGAGCCCAGCACCCCCTTTTCCCACTGACCCCAACCTCAGGGCTGAGCCCCTGCAGACTCTGCTCCTTCTCAGCCTCTCCCCTGCCAACCCACTGGAAGTCCAGGAAGTCCCAGCCCCACACCATGACCTCCAGGAGGCAGGCTGACCTTGCTGATGTGAAACTCCATCTTCCGGATATGCCTTTCCACAGAGCGAGTTTGCTTCTCCCGGGAAAAAAAAAAAAGGTGCTTTCAAAGTAGTCTGGGCCGCACCCCCCCCCCAACCCGGCCGCCAGCCCCTGCCCCTTCCTCTGGGTCCTAACACCTAGAATGGGGCTCAAAGCCAGGCCAGCCCCTCACCATCCTCAAGGAAGGCTTGTCATTGAACCTGTCTCCCCATTTGTAAAATAGGGAGGAAACCCAGGAGTGCCTCCGGCAGGACAGCCCGAGGGGTGGAATACATGGTCCCTCTCACCCAGCAGGGCCCAGCCCCGGCCCACCTTGCTTACGGCCCTGCAGACAGAAAGTCTCGCTCACCTTGTCCAGGTCATAATAGAAAGCCTGTGGGGGAGAAAAGAAGGGGGAGGAGGGGGTTGTCAGGTCTCCAGGTGCTCCTCCAAGACCCTGAGGCCACATCTCAGGGGCCCCTGAACTCAGATGACAGAAAACCAGCAGCCACTCCCTCCTCTGCGGCCTGCAGTCAGTGGCCTGGTCTGGAGTCCGGGGGAAGAGCGATAAACACATGGGCTTTGGGCTGAGGCAGTTCTCAGCCTGGTTTTGCTTCCCAGCTGTGTGTCCCAGGCCAGTTACTACACATCTCTGAGCCTCCATCTCCTCGGGCAAAATGGGGTGGCCATAGCACAGAGCACCTGCCCCATAAGGTTGCCGTGGAAAGTCAAGGACACGGTAAGCCCTCGACAAAATGGGGACCATTACAGTCTGATTGTTTAAGGGGTGATTTTGACCATGGGCAGAGCGACGGAGGGAGGGGCCGCCCCAGGGGCAGGGGGTTCAGGCTTGGGGAAATGCAAATCAAGACTGGCCCAGTCATGCCAGGGGCCGGCCGGGGGTGGCCACAAAAAGAACATATCAGCTGGGCAGATCTTCGTATAAAGGACCAGACAGGAAATAGTTTCGGCCTTGGGGTCCACGTGGTCTCTGCCACGTGGTCCGTGCGCAGCCACACCCAACATGTCAGTGTCGGCCGTGGCCATGTGCCGATAAACTCTATTTCCAAACAGGCCCTCATTTGCCCACATAGCTCAAATCACCCTGCCTGAGCCGGGAGGAATTTCCACGAGGTCAGAGATTCACTAGAGAGAGAAAGCCAGACGTGGGACGGTGGGTAGGTTGTAACTTCGTCTTTCTAAGACAACTGTTGACCAAAACCTTCTCGACGCTTTCGTGAGCTTACATGACTACGTGACCAGGGAGAAAAATATGGAAAGAGAAATCCTAGATTGTTCTCAGGGGTGAAACAGGGTGGGACACTGAACACGGGGGAGGAGGGGGTGTCAAGCAAAAGAACAGGTGGGTTCAAATCCCCCAAAGTGTGTGTTTTCCCACATTTGCGTTTATGAGAAGTGGTCCGTGTGTGCTAATGGAGTTAAGACTCCACGTAAGCTATAGAGAAATAGGAAAATTCTCAAGCCTTTGGAAGGAAAAGGAACTGGCAGAAAGCTGAGAAGCAGCCGTGTCCAGGGAGGCAAGACCCCAGATCCCCAGCGTGGCCACCCCTTCCCTCACCTCAGTGAGCCCATCTGTGAAGTGGGAGCAGCTAGACCAGAGGAGCCTTTGTACGCTTGCCTACCTCACAACTGCTTCTAGAGCCAGAAAGTGGGGGTTAACTGCTTGAACGGGGTGGGGGGTGGTGGGGGGAGGGAGGGTGAGCGCTTCCTATCCACCCGTGAGGCGAAATCCCTCTGGGGCCAAGTGAGGTGGGATCATCAAAAAATACAGACAGTCCATCCCTTAGGCCTCTGAGCTCCAAGACGGAGATTTACACCCATGATGCAGGCCGGGGGCGAGGGGGAGCCCATCTCTGCACCCCACTAAGGCTGCTTGGGTGGGAAGGGGCAGGGGCAGGGAGAGGTCTCACCAGCCTCGAATTCCTGCGGGTGTCCTTGCGGCGACCTGACAGGTAATCCAGCTCCGCCTGCTGGATGCAGAGATACTCCCTGTGAGGAGAATGAGGAAGAGCAGTTTGCCAAGGAACAAGAAGAGGAAAAGAAATGGCCAGGTGACCCGTGTTCTGGAGCCGAGGCGGCCACAGCTGCCAACAGGAACAGCGGTGGTTGGGGGTGAAGAGGGAGATGAAAGGACCTGGTGGAGGCACAGACCTGAGGTCAGAGGGACAGAGCCATCCCGCCCTCCGGAAGCCTGGCCCCAGCTCGCTCAGCCTCCAGACCCCACATGCTGAGGGCTGTGTGCTCAGGGCTGTGCGAAAGGGAAAATCTGTCCATTAGTTCACCAAACAGTGGCACAAATAGGTCCTACTGTTATTATACCCATTTTAGAGATGGGCACACTGACCCTCAAAACTGGCGAGGAACTCAGCCCAGAGTCACAACAGGGAAGAGGCTGGACCCAAGTCTGAAACCAGGAAGTGACTTTCAGAGGCCCCTGTCTTCACCCCAGCCCTTGGAGGGTTCAACAAGGGCACGCCCCGCTCCCCGACAAAAGCAGGCCGTCCTGGTGCCTGCATGTTTAGGACCAAGGAGGAGAGAAGGGCTGGAAGACCCATTCTGGGAGGCACAGAGAAAGCTGTGGGCCTGGAGGGGACATTTCATGTTCTTTTCCAGCCAAAGAGTCCTAGACCTGAAGCCTAAAGTCTGGACTTGGGGGCCAGGGTGAGGTCCCATCCTGCTTCATCATGGATTTACTGGGCCGCCCCAGGAAGGTGACTCGCCCTCTCTGGGCCCCCTTACACCACCATTGGCCAGGCCATTGCTTACTCAGGGGTTGGGCTCCCCAGGAAGAAGGGTTGAGTGAGCCCAGACAAGTTCCAAATGTGTGTTCCTTACAGGAATCGCCAGAGGGAGTCCCGGGAGATGAGCCCCTCGAAGACGGGCTCTAGGCACATGTGCTCCCCACTGCCACTCTGCACCGGCACTGGGTCAGTCGTGCAGCACGCATCATGGGCCAAGGGTACTGGATACCCCCTGTGCTGGCAGTCAGGACCTGGCAAGTTGGGGAGGTGACATTTACCCTGAGCTGGTGGAGACACAGGGCACGTCGGCACTGGCCCTGGAGCCCTATGCCCTGCTTCCTGGCTGTGGGACTGTGGACAAGTTGATTCCCAACTTTGGGACTCAGTTTCCTCTCCTGAGGGGAGGAGGAGGTTAGGAGATTCTCTGAGAGAATTCTTCAGGGATTCGAGGGGACAATGTGTATGAAGTCCCGAATAAGCCGTACCTGCTGCTGTCACTGTTACTAATTAGTGAGGCACGGAGAGCAGGATCACAAGGGGTTGGGGAGGGACAGGCATCCCAGCAGGAAGGAACAGCATTGGATTCAGACAGCGTGCATGTGTGCTGACCTAGGGACATGGGCGAATAGCGGCCTGCGGAGACTCCCCGCTGCCCAGTTCCTGCTCAGCAAGAGCCAAGGCACAGGCACGTGAAGGAAGATGGCATATCCGGGGACCAGTGTGGATGGGGAGTGAATAACAGAAGAAAAGTCTAGAAAGATGGAAGGTCAGAAAGGACCCTGATGTCCTCCCAAGGGTAGTAGGGAGCCATGGGAGAGATTTGAGCAGAGCAAGGTGGCAAGTGGGGAAGGGGTGGGTAGGGGCGGGCCCAGGACTGCAGCAAGATGGCCCTGGATGCCCAGTTCGGGGTTGAAGAACAGGGAGGAACTACTGGCAGCGGCCCTCCTTGTGACTTACTCATGGGGCAGCACCGCGCCTAAACCAGAGCCCTGACCTCCTCCGTGAACCTCAGGTTTGTGCCCCAACTACCTCCTTTCATCTCCCTCTTCACCTCCGACCCCTCCCTCAGTAAATCCTGTCTGCTCACCTGCAAAATATATCCTGAAACTGACCCTGTCCCCTGACCACACAGCTGCCACCTGGCCACGTCCACCATTGTCTCCCACCTGGGCCTTTGCAGTCACCTTCTTACCGGCCTCCCCACTTCTGCCCCAGGCCCCTGCAGTCCATTCTTCACGTATAGCCATAAGGATCTTATTAAAACCAAACTAGGATCATCAGGTCCTTCCCCCACATGGAACCCTCCGTGGCTCCCAGCTCACCCCGTAACATCTGGTCCCCATTGTCCCCCAGACCTCCTCACCCCTCCCTCCCTCTCTCAGCTCCCAAGCTGGCCTGCTTACTACACCCCTGATGCTCTCATCACGCTCCTGCCCCGGGGCCTTTGCATGTGTGGCTGGCTTGGCCTAGAATGTTCTTTTTCCATTATCTGCTGGTCGCACTCCTTCACTCCTTCAGGTTTTTGCTCAAATGTCACCTTCTTAATGAGAGCTTCTTTGAACCTCTTATTTAAAATCAGCCCCATGCCTTCTTACCCTGATTTACTTACCACCACCTGACTTACTCTGTATTTTGTTTGTTGTCTGTCTGTCTCCCATTAGGAAGCTCCACGGGGCAGGGATTTCTGGGTTGTGTTCACTCCCACACCCTGTGCCTAGCGCTTCAAAAGCCCTCAAGCAAAAAGTGTGGAGCGAGTGGCTGAATCTTCCCGGCCTGGGCTCTGCCCAGCTAATCAGTCCACCTCTCCTGCACTCAGATCCAGCCACCCTGGCCTCCCGTCCTACATGCTCCTACTTCACGGCCTTTGCCTATGCTGTTCTGTCTGCCAGGGATGCTTATCTCCCAGAGGCCAACACGACCACCCGGATCTCCTCGGCTAGTGTCCCCGGTCACCCTGTCGGCTAGGCCTTCCACGCGCTGCCTCGCCGTCCCCTTCCTTCATTGCCCTCAGGGCTGGTGGCAGTTACTGTCGACCGCGTCACTCCCATGTTGCTGTCTCCCCTCTACGCCATAAGTGCCACAAGACCAGCGTCCTCTGACAGCCTGCACTGTGTCCCTAGAGCCCAAGGACAGGCCCGAGCGTGGGGCTGTCCCCAGGATATGCTCGTGGGCTAAAGGAATAAGCAGGAGCTGGGTCCCTCGGACAAGACCCAAGCGCGTTCCTCAGTGAGGGGCCGAGAAGAGAGGAGGCGAGGACAGAGGACGAGCACTTTCAGGGCAACAAACAGGGTCCTTACTTGAGGCCTCTCTTGAGGGCTTCAAAGATCTTCTTCACTTGCTGCGGCTTGGGGTCGGGGCAGACAGACCCCTTCCGGAGCGTGCCGTACATCTTGGAGGATTTTGCAGGCATCCGAGACCTCACGGAGTTCCCATGGATGGACTTTCTGTGAGAAGGGCGGAGGGTCAGAGCAGGGATGTTGGACAAAGCCCTCCCCAGGGACAGGCGCTCTGGGATCAGTGACCAAACCCCAGTCTGTCAGGAGGACTGGCTGAGTCCCACCCCATGTGGGTGCCATGTGATCTGAGGCAAGTTGCTAAGACACTCTGGGCCTCAGTTTCCTCATCTGTAAAATGAAGGCTTGCATTTGAAGATTAAAAAAAGACAATGAAGAACTTGACGTGAGAAATTAACACGGTGAGGAATATATTCGAGCAGCCCAAAGGCCAGTGGTTTGTCTATACAGTGTCTATACAGTGTGCTCTGTCTACACAGGCAAACAAGCCGGGAGGCCAGATCGTAGCCCAGCCACCTGTTGGCTTAGTCTGCCTGGGATCCATGCCCCTCCTTCTGGGAAGAGCACCTCAGTTTTCCTCTGGGGCATCTCCCTAACTCTGCTCTTTATACATGTGGTTTGGAGGGAGGTAGCCTGACAAATGACCACACACACACACACACACACACACAGGTATTCTGAGTCAAACGCATATCCCAGACCTGGGTTAGTCAACAGACTCCACTCCCCTGGCTCAGAGAGAGGCACAGGACCCATGTCTGGCCAGTAACCCTGCCTGGAGTTTGGTTCCAAATTCACAGGCAGGCAAATGGTTCTTTCTTCTGGCGGTGCTATTCTGGGGGAACATGTACCCAGAACTGCCAGCCATGTCCTTTGCATCATGGTAGGGAGAATGGAACCAACACATGGAGATGCAGGTGTAGGCAGGCCAAATCCACATAATGATGAGTTCCTGGATCCAGCTATGCCTGAAGCTAGACCTGCCCATGGGATTTCAGTTACATGAGCCAATTGGTTCTCTTTTTTTGCTAAGCCTATTGGAGTTGGGGGCGTGGACTGAATGATCCTAAGAAGTGATGTCTCCTGGCAGTGACTGCTGTGTCTGTCAGCCCTTGAGGGATAGAGCAGCATGTCAGGAGTCACTGCAGTCCTGCAAGGTGAGGGTTCCCTCATTACAGTTAGGAGCTGCTTCACTGCCATCTGAGCACCTTCTAGAGTCCTGTGATCCTATGTCTCATCCACTAGGTACAAGACCAGGGCGAGCTGACACACTCACCACCGGGCAGGCTTTAGTCCATCCTCTAAAGGCTCAGCCTTTAAAGACCCTGTTTCCCAGATGACTCTGCACCTTGTGTAGCTTCACCGACTCCCTTCTCACAGAAGAAACTAGGGTAGAAATGACACTCAGACTAACATCTGGGTCAGTTTCTTAAAGGAGCCACTAGCTTTTCTTTCCAACTTCTTCCTTCCCTGTCTTCCTCCCAGGTGTGCTAAGGAGTCAGCTTCAACCTGTGCTCTAAGGTCCAGGGCAGGGGTGAGGTGTGGGGGATGGGTGGGCAAAGAGAGAGGTGCAGGGTGGGGGGAAGCCAAGAGGGGAGAGAGAGAAAGGTGGGGGAGAGGGGAGCATGCGCCAAGTGGGAGGTGAGGAGGGGTGCAGGGGAGAATAAGCAGTCTTATTTAAGTCCCTATATTTGGGGGAGTTTCTTTGTCAAAGGAACTTCACCTCTATGCTAATGCACTACCCGAGTCTCAGTTACTTTTCTGTTAAATGGGAAAACAATAGACCCTAAACCAGAAAGCAGTGCTGAGAATTCTCTTAGACACCAGGTCAAATATTTGGCCCAGCGGAGGCAGTAGGCGCTTAATAAGTGTTTCCTACTGTTATAATCATCATATCCTATCTGTATCATTCCCTGTACCCACAGCCTGGAAAACAGTAGGTATTCAGTAAGTGCTGACCTGAACAGAATGAGGCAAGGAAATACAGCATGATGTGGGGACTAGAGAGCAGAGACGTCTGGGAACCTAAGCACTCAGCTGGACCTCAGAGGAAGAACAGGATGAGGGGTGAGCCCCAGAAGGGTGTTTCGGGGGGTCAGAGTGAGCCAGGGAGGAGAGGAGGAGCCATCCGATCTGTGTGTGACGGCAGGCGCAGAGCAACGTGCCAGGCTTGACTGAAGCAGGGTGAAGCTGGATGTGGGGGTCCTCCCTGCCTGGGGGAACCCACGATGGGGAGGGAGGAGGAGATGACCAGCTCCCCAGCTTCAAAGACCTCGAGGATGACAATGGGGGAGCATAACGAGGGTGCATGGAAAGAAGGTGTTCTCTGAGCATCTGCTGCTTCCCCTGCCTGCTGAGGGCTTTATATAAACATTTATTTTAACCCTACTGCCAGGTAGGGAAACTGAGGCTCAGATAAGTCACTTGCCCTGGATCATGCATGTGGCAGAGCTGGGATCCAAACCCACTCGTGGGCAGATACCCGGCCTGGGAGGTGAAGCACCATTCTGGGGACGGGGCGCAGGGTTCCCTTGGGCCCTCGGGGTCATCTGATCTGACCCTCCCCTGACCACAGTTTCAGGGTCACCAGGTCTTGGGCTAGGCCTGAGAATCTGCATTTCTCACATGTTCCTCGGGGCTGCCAGTGCTGCTGATCCAAGGCCCGCTGTCTGAGGGGATTCACTAACGCTCCACTCTCCACTCGGGGGCGGAAACCCAGCTATGCCTCTCTCCCTGGGTGTCCTTTAGAGTTTCCTGCACTTTTGAGACCTAAAACCAAGGGTCTGGGACTCATTCATTCAAACACTCACAGAGCCGGGCTTTTCTTGAGTCAGACACGTGAGGGGAGCCAAGGGGCCAGGGTCCCACCCTCAAAGGCTCTCTCTGTCCATGGGAGGAGGGGAGGATTGTGGTCTGGAGACACAGGCAGGGGCAAACAGGACACATCTCCGGCTCCCTCCCTTGGCAGGGCCGAGAGGAGCTCACTGGCACCCCAGGAGAATCCGCGGGCAGCCCAGCTATAAGTCCAGCTCAGCCAGACACTGCGAGGTCTACACACACACATAGACACCTGCTGCTGACTCAGGAGACAGGAGCCGTCCCGGCCACCGCTCCGGCTGGGTTCCTGCCACGTCTGTGCAGCCACATCACAAACCAACGTGGGAGAAACAGAGATGCCGGGCCCTGCCTGAGCGTGCTAAATGGGTCCCAGAGGCTACTGCAGCAAGGAAGAGTCTGGGAGGATTGGGGGCCTCGCCAGCCTGGGAGCCTGCACTGTCTTGAGAGACAGGAGCCCCCGGTTAGCCACCCATGTTCTAGTCCCAGCCTGAGGTCATAGGTACTTAGCATCCTGGAGCCTCAGTTTCCCAATCCGTAAAAAGGACTGACCCCATGGCACCGTCCTGAGACAGTCATTCCTTCAACAGATATTGACTGGTGAGCGCTAAGTGCACACCAACATCCCTCTAGGGGCTGGAAGTAAAACAGTGACCGAAACAGACAAAACCCATGTCCTGGGGAGCTGCCAGGCCAGCTAGGGGGTGGGGGGGCCCCTGGACAGCCAGCCCAGGTGCTGGAGCTAGATGCCAGGGTCTCTATGGTAACCCCACTTATAAGCCGTGTGATCTTGGCTAAGTTATTGAACCTTTCGGTGCCTCAGTTTTCTCCTCTGTAAAATGGGCACTAGAGAAAAAGGTCGCTACATGAGAGTTGCCTAACTTGACAAATAAATGGAAAGAGCTTTGAGTTGTGCAAACGGTCAGTGTTATGTATGTGTCAGAGTCAGAGAAGATACTAAACGCCAAGGGCAAAAATAAAAGCAGGATGATAAATTTAAATTTACGTGGGGGTGAGCTGGGAAGGCCCCTCCAGTCAGCTTGGGCACAAGCTTGGTATATCCGCACACTCATCCCCTACCTGCTTTCGCTCGTACTCGTATATGATGTCAAGTTACGTTTTTGGAGGCCGGCGAAGGGGCTGTGCTCCCTCCTCCCTCACCCTGCCTGAGGCCACCTCACCCACCTCTTGGAACAGATCCTCCACGAAGCTGACATCTCCAGGCTGGCAGACACAGGCGGGCTGCGGCCTTCGCGGAGGTGGGCTTTGGACAGGCTGGGGCCCTGGCCAGCCGGCGGGGAGACAGGGGGCGGGAGGCGGGGGCAGCCACTTTGAGGGGGGCTGCAGGAACCCTGCTCACCTGCCAGCTCCCGGGGGTCCACAGTCCCCAGGAGGTGGGTGCCCTTGGCCGGGCCCCGCCTCCATCTGCCTGGAGACTTCCTTGTGCTGCTGCAGCTGTGCCTGCCTGGGGGGGGGGGCAGGGGGGGCCGGGGGCTGTGAGTTCAGGGCTCTTGTCTGAGGTTCCCCGGGCAGCCAGCCGTGGTGGCCGCTCTGAGCGCTGGCTCAGCCTGGGAAGGCAATGTGTGTGTGTATGTGTGTATATGTGTGTGTGTGTGTCCTTCAGGTGGTGACATCAGGCGGGCCTAGTGACACAGGGGCTGGGGGAGGGTGTGGCCTCCGGGGGCGGAGGTTTTACCAGCTCCGGGAGGACTCAGTATGAAACAGCCTCTGGCATGCCAGACAAGCTTCCAGAAGGCCATGTGCCATCCAGTGGCCCCCACCCTCACGTGAGGCCACCAGGATGGTCCTTCCACCTGGGGTTGTCAGCACCCGCTTCTGCAGGTGCGGGGTCTGGAGGCGGGCAGAGCTGGCTGCAGCCGGGGCGGGGGACAATTATAAGACCAACCTCCCACAGTTCAGACCAGAACCCGGTGCGCCGATGGTGTAAGCTGACCTTTTCTCCCAACGCTGGGGTCACTGGTGGGCGGGGAGGGTGTGTGACACGCACAGGGCACGCTCGGAGGTCAAGCCTCATGTGGCCTAGCCCCTTCTTACACATGTGTCTGAGGTGTCGCCGTCTCTACAGTCAAGGAAACGGGTCCCGTGACTGCCTCTGGCCCCAGAACCTGCACCCCTAACCGCTCCTCTTTCTCTGGCCACTTCTCCTTGAAAATCAAAGGCTACTGGTCAGTTTTCACCACCACGTGCCCCAGCCATCCCAAGAGAGATACGCCCAGGGTGGCCAGGACAGTGGCTCCTAGCTCAGATGGGTGCCCTCCTGACAACCTGGGGGAGAGCTGACTGGCCGAGGAGTGGCAGGAAGGGGTTAAAAGCAGCCATGCCTATAAACTGGGGCAGAATGGGATAGCATCAGGGCCTGGCCCTCTACTTCCTCTCCCCGCCTTAGTCCATATGGCCTCTTATTACATTCTTATATATGTATTTAGATACGCCCTTAATAGCCATCATTCACACCTTAGTGTAAAATTTCCCCACCAGATAGATCACCTCCTCAATTGAATTCTTTGGTTATGGAATAAAAAGCTATGGCCAAAATCAAAGGGGTTTCAGGTGCCAGGACAAGGGCGGGGGTTGGGGACAAGGGGGGCCTCAGTGAGCTTCGATCTTCTGCTCTCCTGAGATTATTTTTCCTGCCTGCCTCTGCAGCGTGGCTGTGCTTCAGCCTGGTTGGATTACCGGAGAAATAAGGCCAGGAGGTGAGGTCTGAAACCCAATCCAGGTCGTCCAGCCGCAGAGCCAAGGGTCCAGACTCCTGGGAGTCGGACAGAGACAGGAAGTTAAAAATAGATGTGCTGCTTCCCTGTCCTTGTGGGCAGCTTCTTCCTTCCCCACGGACAAGGGGGCCCAAGAGACTGAGGCCAGGTGGTGGTCACTCAGGGACCTTAGAACCCACCCAGGCTGGGAATTCTCCAGAATTCCCCGAGTAAGGGATCCTCCAGAAGAAGCAGCCCCCAGGAGAGATCCAGCCATCAGGTCATCTTTCTCAGACTAGGACGCAGACCTTGTGAGATGTGATCTTGTCTTTGCTGATGCCAATGAGCCCTCGTGGGACTGGGTCAGATGCCCTCTGTCCTCTTCCCACCCAGAGAGCTGACCCCAGGAATCCCGGAATGGGGCCACAAGAGGCCAGGGACCCATCTTGGGATGTTATCTGGGCAGAGATCCTGACTGGGGACCTGTGGAACATTCCCATGGATGCAGGAAGTCCAGAGGCCCCCAAAGTTCTGGCAGGGGGAGAGCGACAGGCAGAACCATTCATGAGACCCAGTACAAAAGAAAATGCAGGGTGCTTTTTTTCAAAACATATTAAGGATTTCGAGATGGAATAGCAGAGCATTACATCTGAGCCTGGGGCGCTAGTGCGCACACACGTGGCACACTCATGCAGCTGACCTTGGCTGCAGGGTCTGTGGAACGCCCACACCCTTGCCCGCCACGGGAACAAAGTCCCCAGGGTACCACTGTGTGAATTAGAGAAAGGCACCTGCTATGTGGACCAGCTCTACGCCAGGGCCCACGGCTTGGGAGGGTTATGTGGCTGGATGACCCCCTTAGCCGGGTGACCCGAGCAGCCCTGGTTACAGACCCCATGGGGTGGGGGCCCTGATAAAGTCCAACAGAGGCAGCTGGGGGTGGGGGCGGTGCCATCAAGGAACATCATCATTCCCTGGCCAGTTTACTTAGCCCCTCTCAGCAGCACTTATGGAGTGCCTACTGTATGCCTTCCCCAGAGTGACATCCACACTTTCTCCTCTTGGAGGCTCGAGGCGGGGGACTGGGCACTCACTCTGGGAATTTCCGTTTCTCATGCTTCGCTTCTTTGATGCTCCCCTTACACTGCACTGTCCTCACTGTCTCCCAAAAAGCCCTGCAGCTCTCCCTCTCTCACTTCTATCCCACAAGACAGAGACACACGCACTTCCTGTGCCTCAGAGCTCATCCCCACCTCGGGACCTTTGCACTGGCTGCCCCCTCTACCTGGAGGAGTTCCCCAGTTGTCTGCACAAAATAGGCAGCTTTTCTCCCTGGCTTTAAACGTGCCACTGCCTTGCTGAGGGCCTCCACTGAGACCCCTGCTGCCCTCCCACAGCCCCCTGTTGTAATTTGCTCACAGCACTTGAAACCAGCTGAATCCATCTTGATTACATTTGGCTGCTTGTTCACTGCCCTGACAGGAGGGCGGGGCCTGGGTCTGTCCCCAAAGCCTGGGACTGGGCCTGGGCCGAGGAGGTGCTCCATAAATATTTGTGGAATGAATTAGGGATTCCTAAGGGTGCTTCCAACTGGGACACTCTAGGATTTCAGCCCTGAGATGCCACTCCTCCCAGGCACATGCTGGAACTGAGTAGCCAGGAGACAAGTGGGCGAGCCAGGAGAGCCTGACCTCAGGGGCCAGGCATCCCTGGGGGTCGAGTGTGCAGCTGTGGAACCCCAGGGAAGAGCCACAGGCAGACCTGGTCTGGGGCTCAGGACATGGCAGTGAAGCCAAGGGCCCAAGGAGATTAAGGAGCTGTTTGTTTGGCCAGGAGAGGGGACTGGATTGTTTTCTAGGTGACTGGAAACCTGTGGAAAGCTTCAGGCAAGAGAAGGCCATGAGATTTGGTTGTTGACTGACTCACTGACCAACCAGTTCGGAGCCCTGCTTGGCTGGGAGAGCTGCCTGTCTACCACACTGGCTTGGACAGGCAAAGTGCTTGGACCCCTCAGGATGCCCCACACCCCAGGCCCGCTACTTGGCAGGCAGCCCCCCCAGGTTTGCGCCTTGCCTGATAGGAAGCCCAGGACCAGGCAGCAGCCCCCAGGAGTGGAAACGAACCTTCCTCCTGGGGATTACTTGTACCTGGAGGAAACACATGGAGTGGCCATGAACTCATTCGTGTCTAGAAGGTCTGCACTGACCCCAGGTCCATCTCCTGCTCCTTTGAAAATTTCCACAAGCATCTGCAGGGCTCCGGCATGTAATGGCTGCTTGCTACGTGTCACCTCATTGTACTCTCATGACAGCTATGTGGGGGAGGGACACTCATGATCCCCATTTCACAGATGAGGAAACCGAGACTTGAAGGTGAAGTCACTGGCCCCAGGTCATAGAGCTGGGATAGGTGGCCCCACGTCTGTTCTGTCAAACAGGAAGAACATTCCATCCTAACCCCGCCCCCAGGAGCCTAAGTTCCGGTTCTGAACCAGTCTTGCTGTGTGGCCTTGGGTGAGCCGCTCCTCTTCTCTGAGCCTTTTTTCTCATCTGCCAAGTGGGTCTGATAAGCTCGGGCATTTGCAACTTCCAACACCAACTGAGATGATACCCATTTGGGTCTCAAGGAAATTACAGGTTTCTCCCAGCGCCAAGGGTCACACACGCACGCACGCACGCACACATGAGTACGTCTGCACACGCACGCACGGCTCTGGGCTGCGGACTTGGCAGGAGAGCTGCCCGCGGGGTCACAGGCACCGGGAGACGAACCAGCCCCGCACCCTCCAGCGGGGCAGAACTTACGCGATCCTCCGGCTCTGGGCGCTGCTGAAGCCCGCGAAGGAGGCGCTCCGGCCCACGACCCCGACAGCCCCCGCGTCCCCGGAGGACAGGAACCGCAGCCTCACCGACATGGCCGTCACCTAAGACGGGGAGAGGACAGGAGAGTCAGCCTCGCACCGCCATCTGGTGAGTGCTGACCGCGGCCAGCCCCCGCCACCACGGCCCCCAGGGCTGTTAGATAGCCGCAGAGAGGGGGCGGCTGGTACTGTCCCCAGGCGACAGATGAGAAAACTGAGACTCAGTGAGATTAGGGAACCTGCCTGGAGCTAGTGGCAGGAGCGAAGCTCGAACCCAGGTCTCTGTACTCTGCGCTCAGGTCCTTAATGCCGGAGCAATCCTGAGCCCTCCAGCAGGGGGGCGTCTGCTCCTCCTAAAACCAGACCTGCTGCTGACCTCCTCTGAGTTACTCCTCGCTGCCGGTAACCCCCCTCCACAACCTTCACTGAGCACTGTGTGCCAGACACCCTGCTGGAGACACGCACTGAGCAAGACGGACAAAGCCCTTGCCCTCCCGGGCTCCGAGTCTGGCAGGGAGCTGATGAACTACCAGCTACAGTAGGAAGTCTCTGGCAAAGCAGTGGGGGAGCCCAGGGAGAACTTGATCTAGCCACAGAAGAGGCGACCAAGGGCTGAGAGGGAAAGGCTGAGGAGGGGAGGGAAGGATATCTGAGGCAGAGGGAACAGCATGGGCAAAGGCCAGGGGGTGCAGAAGAATCAGTGTCATCCAGAAACAGAAAGCAGTGTCGCAGGTTGGGCATGACTCTAGGCGAGGCTGGAGACTCCCACAGTGTGCAGGTCATGGAGGGCCTTGGTAACCCCAGGGAAGGTTTTGGCCTTGCAAAGGGGCCAGAGTGACTGGGAGCCCCCAGAGGGTTTTGAGCAGGGGTTGACAAAGCCCATCTCACAGGAGGCCAGGCTGCTGGCATCCCCGGCTACATTGCCCCATCTCTAACCCAGCCCACGCTGAGACCACCCTCGAACCCCAGCTGTCTTTGCTTTCTTTCCAAACCACCGCTAGATTGGAAAAATGCCACGACATCCTTTGGGAATATCACCCAGTGTCTTCCAGCAGCAACGAGAGGAAGGTTCTCTGTATCTAACCTAAGTCTCCACAGCTACGGTTTCATACCTTGCTCCTCAGCCAGGCTGGAGTCAGTCCAGGGGTTCTGGGGACCCTACTGGCCAAGCCACACCTATAGACAAGATGCACGGCACCGCCCCCTCCTCTCCCTGGGTGGTACTGCGCCTGCGTCCTGATGTCCCTTCTCCGGCCAGCAGAGTCTGGTGTCCATGCCTTTGCTCACACTGGGGCCTCCTCCCCCAAACATAACGTTCTCTTTCGAGCCACATCTGTCCAATGCGTATGGTCAGTCCCCACCATAGGCTCCAGAGCCCCCCCAGCAGATCTGTGCAGCCCCCACAAACCTTCGCCTCCCCCCATATATCCCTCACCCACACCGAGTGTGCTGTACATAGGCGAGCACTGGAAACAACAAAAACCCAGACCTGGGCTCAAATCCCAGCTGTCCCATTCACTGGCTCTGGGCCTCAGTGGTCACTGCTGCAAAATGGAAAGTCAGAAAAGGCCCCAGGAGACAAGGTGCGGAGGGCACACAATGAGAAGGGGATGCACGGGAAGAATGGTTGTCTCGGTGCAGTGGCCTGACCCGGGCTGCAGCCCTGGGGGTGACTGCAGAGACAGATGAGCCCAGTGAGCGCCCTCCAGCCATGACCAGGCGGGGGAGCTGACAAGTGTTTGCTGAACACTCACTGTTTGGCAACCCCCAGCGCCAGGGACCCTCCCATGCCGTGTGTGGGTATGTGAACACCAGCCCTGTTGGGAGCCGTTATCTACCAAGTACTCGTTGTGAAGCTGACCCTGCGCGCAACGCCTTACGAAAATTATCTTACTAAATCTCCATGATCCCTGAGGCATCGGAGCTCTGGCTGACCTACGCTGATGGATTGATGGATGAGGGACAGAGGCCCCACAAGGAGGTCCCCACTGTCCCCACCTGGGCTGGGCTGCTGCCAGCCTGGACCAGCTCACGAGTCCCCTGTTCCGCCCTCTGGAATCTGGGTAGCTCGGCCTCAGCCCGGTAGGAGTATTTGTACCGTGGATGTTGGCAGATGCTACAAATTTGCTTTTGGGGGGGGGGGTGTTGTTGTTTTTCCCTGCATGTTGCTAAGACACTTAACAGCACCCCGTTGTCCTGCCACTATCAGCAGGTGCTCAGGGTGGCGCTGGGAACCTTTCTCAAACTCTTGAGAGCCCCCAGCCAAGCTGGGCAGGGGGATGAGGGGGAGGAGGGAGGGGGACCAGCAAGGTCACTGGCGGGCATGAGCACTCTGGCTCCAGCCTGGGGGCGGGGGGGCTGGAATGCCCTTCCCCCACCGCCCGTTCCACTAGTTACAGTGGTCTGTGAGCGGTGACTTCTGTGTGTCCCCACTAGACAGAGAGCGACTTGCAGGCAGGGCTGCAGTGTTCCCTGGTGCATGGAACAGTCACAGCACATCCTTACGGGCCCAGAGAACAAGGCCTGACGGGCTGGGGCTGCTGCCCCAGCTGTACCAGGCTGTGCAGTGCCCAGTGCCAGATAAGAGGAAGGATAAGGATAAGAATTTCCACTAAGTGCTAGACTCCAAGGCAGGGACAGATGAACAGTTTCTGTAAAGGACCAGATACTAAAGTTTTTGGCTTCACGGGCCGTATACTGTTTGTCACAGCTACTCAGCTCTCCTGTTCTAGAGCAAAAGCCGCCGGAGACATTATGTAAATGATGAGCATGGCTATGCCCTCAGAAACAGCCTTTCAAGAGCTTCAGCTCTTACTGAATGACCCCCAAGATGGCCAGCACTACCTCTGACCCCGGGCAGCCAGCACGTTCCCTGCTACCTGCTCTAACCATGTAAAATCTCACTTAATTCTCCCAAGATTATATGAAGTAAGTACTCTTCATATCCCCATTTTACAGATAAAGAAATTAAGACTCGGAGAGGAGAGGAAAGGACTCAACCAAGGTCCCACAGGTAGGAGATGCCAGCGCTGGGATTTGGACGTAGGCATGACAGGTCTTAAAAGCCTGGCCGCTTCAAGCTGGGCTGCCCCTGCCCCCCGGAGCCTGGCCTGAGGACATGCTCCCACTCCTGAGCTAGACCCAGGCTGAAGGGTAGAGAGGGGGCCCCAGAAGGGAAACAGGTCATGAAAGGGACCTGCCAAGCTAGAAACATAGCCAGCAGTGAGCTGGGGGAGGCCAAGAAAAATCAAGGCCCATCTCCTGCAGGCTTCAGGGTGTGGGAACCCAGGTTTGCATGAGCTTCTTGGGACCAGCATCAGCTCCCAGTCAGCTCAGCTGCTCTCAAAGAGGGGCCAGCAGCCCTTCCCCTAGGCCCTGATGGGGCAGACCCTGGTGGTTGACCCGTTGACTGCTACAGTCTCCCCCAGCAGGGTTTCTTGTTGCAAAAGCATCTCCCTTCTTATGGACTGGGGACAGGATGGTCCAGCTGAGACCCCTGGAATGACAGGAGCCTTCAATGGGTAGCTCCTGAGAAGCCCCCATGAGTGTTGGTCATTTCTGACCGAGGCTGATATTCCTAATGTTGATTCATTGACACAACAGGGGCACTGACCACTCAGAACAGAGACTGGGCACCTTGGGGACCCCCTCCCCTTCCCCTGAGGTGGCTGGCATTCACCCTTTCGCTGCTAGGTTGTGGGCAAGTCTGGAAAGTCCCCAGGGCGGGACACTTAGAGGCCCAGAGCAGCTCCGGAAAGCCAGCACTGTGCAGGGCATGAGAGAGAAGCCAGAGCCCTCACTGCATGCCTGGGCAGAGGAGAGAGGCGCAGAAGCCATGCAGGTCCCAAACCTTTGATGGCAGACAGGACTGCGTCTTCCCCGTGCGTCCCTCGCTGCCTCTCTCTGGCCGGGCACCCTGGGCAGTGCTCTCTTGGATGGGCGGCTCGGAGACAGCTGGTGAGTGTGGCCAGAGCTGGAGGGGCTTTTCACCCAACCGGCTGCTCCCCGGACACCCGGGGCCGTCGTCCTGGGCCTCCGCCCCCGAGACGCAGCTGGAGGGAGCCCGAGCCCACTCCGCTAAATCTGTCCAGCTCACTGCTGGCCAGAGCCGCCCGCCAGTCCAGGGAACCTACAATTTCACCTCATTTGGAGGTGAGGCTTCTAAATTTAACAGCGTGGGCTCTCAGGGCTGGGTGGCTTTTAGGCCTAAGTCCCTCACTTAGGGCTCTTTTATATCCTCTCAAATGCCAAGCAGGGCTTAGTTTGCTTATAGGAGTTTCCAAAATAGACCCTTTGGTCTAGCACGAAAGGAAGTGGCAAAATAGGCCAGGATGTTGAGTTTATGCCTAAGAGGGATGGGCGGCCGGAGGAGGCCAGGCTGGGAACCAGACTGTCTGCGCCCAATGGAGGCCAACTCCCTCATTTCACCGGTGAGCCCCCTGACTGGCCCGGATGGCCCAGAAGTGAATGGAAGGGCCAGCCCAGTGCCCAGCTCCATGGCTGCAGCCACATCCAGGCCGTGGCCTCTCCCTCCCTGGCGTGCCCTTCCTGTAAGTCACCCCTGATGCTCCCTCCCAGCCTATAGGTCCCAGCAAAAACGTCACCTCCTCAGAGAGGCCCTCCCCAGCCCCCCCGGGCTACAGTGGCCTCCCTCCTCACTTGTCTGAAATCCTTCAGACAAGTCCTTGCCGTCCCACATTGTCTGGTCAGCAGCTTGGGAGTTGTGAGGCCCCTCCATGAGCCGTAGCTCCACAGGGCAGGGGACTTTTTGGTCTCGCTCACAGCTGTATGTCCAGGACCTCATCAACTAAGGGGACCCCCAAAAGTACTGGTTCCTAAGTGACTGATTGAACAAGTGAACAATGGAAGGACGTCTCTTCAGAACTGTCCCTAGGATTCCTTCACTCGATTTGTCCCTTCAATATACATGTATTGAGTGCCGACTGAATGCAGGCACTTGGCATATGGCTGTGAACTAGTCCATCAAGAGACAGGAATTAGGACATGAAGAAATGAAGCTGGATTGTGACGGGGAACAAGAGGCCTGGGGAGCTGACAAGGACCCCTCCCTAACCCAGCCAAAGGGGAGTAACTTGGGAGACCCCTTGGGGGAAGCCATATGTTGAAATCTAAAGGAGGAGGAGGAGGAATTGGGAGAGATAGGATGCTGGAAGTGTGTGCCAGGTGTCAGGAACAGCATGTGCAAAAGCTCAGAGGCAAGAGATGGGGTCAATTAGATGAACTTAGTTCAATGTGTGTGGCTGGAGCATTGGGTACAAAAGAGACTCCCTGAGGGGCTATTGGAACCAGACTTAGGTGGGGTGGGGGTTTAAGCTGCATCCAGGGAGAAATATGCAGGAAAGGCCTCCAGCACCCTCTGGCTCTGGGAATGGTGCCCTTTGATTTCCTTCACTTACTCGCTATGCCCTACTGCACACCTTGCTGGGCAATGCTGTGTCTCAGTAGGCAATTACAGGGTGCCTACTGCATGCCAAGCCCTTGAACATGGCACCTCCATCCAGGGGCTGGGAGCAGTCACACTGGGGAGACTTCTTCCCCTTTGGCCCAAGGTCCATGCCTCCTGGGCCAGCACAGACCACCACTTATGGAGAAGCTCAGACACTCTGAACCACCTATACCAGCTTGAGCTAGGGTTTTGCCCTCCGCAGTCAATCCCTGACCCACCCACCCCTGCTTCCCCCACAAACAAGGCCCAGACATTTGATAGTCCCCTGAGAGGGAAGATCCCATAGCTAACCCACAGAGGACAGAGGCCATGTTAGGTCTGGTCTCCTCCACCTTGGGCACCTCTTTCTCTCTGCTGAGCCCAGTGGGCCCCGTTCCTACCAGATGTTTCTAGATGCTTCTCTCCCCACTGCTAGGGATCTGTTCATCTCTCCCAAGCCAGGAAAGCAGGACCAGGGGATCTGCATGTGATCTTGGATAAGTTCCCTCCCCTCTGAGCCTCTGCATCCCTGTCTGTAAAGTGGGAGGACTGCGGAGGACTAGAGTTCAGGGTCGCCCAAGCGCAGGCCACTCTGGGCCAAGTAAGGAACATAGAGTAGACACCGTGACTCCCTTGCCTCAGTCCACTTTCTGTCCTGGCTCCCCAGCAATCTAACGCTGTCACCCCTCATTCACCCGAGCACAGAGCTGGCCCCAAGCACAGCGTGATAGGCAGGAGAGGGACGAGCTGAGCTTTATTCAGGGTTCTTGTTGAATTTCTTTTAAGGTAACCTCCTATTTAGAACAAACTGTCTTCTGTATGATAGAAAGTGTTTTTTAACAAATAATAGCACATTTAAATGAAGAGTAATGGATTTGAAGGACACTTGGCTTCAGTAGAGCAGGTAGGAACCCAGCTTCTTGGCGGTCCACATTTCTAGGTCCCCCCCTGTGGAAATAGGACCGCTAGCTGGGGGGAAGGGGGGATGGGAAACCCAGGTGTGTCTCTGCAGGTGGCCTGATGGAGAGCCAGATGTGCGGACAGCGCTGGTTTCTAGTGGAAGGGAGCCCTAACTGTCCCCCCAGAGTTTGTTGTCCCAGGGCTGCAAGGCAAATGGAAACTTCCTGATGGTTCAAGACCAGGCATGGGAGTCAGGCTCCGGGATCCAAGAGGCTCCCTTCCCTCAGTTTATCACACAGCCTATAGCCCCCTGTGACCTTCCTGCCCAGGGCAGTACTGCGAGGTGTCCATGACCTGCTCCAGCTGAAGCCTAGAGTCTCAAAGGGACCAGTCACGGGGTGGGGGGGGCAGGTGCACCATCTCCCCAGTCTTCACAGCACACCTGTGACCCTTTTACAGATGAGAACCTCAGGTGAGGCCGCAAAGGGCCAAGTGAGGGAGAGGTTCAGTAGCCCAAATGTCTCAGCCGCACGGAGGAAATTTATGTGGCCACGAGAGGTAGGAATATGGTTTTGAGGAATAATGACATGGGAAAATAAAAGGTGTTCAAAGTACGATGTGGTGTAAGAAGACCGAGAGGTAAGCTGTATACGACCTGGCCTCAATCTTATTTTTGAGACGATACCTTACCGATGTTCTGCAGAGGACATGAACTCCTTCATAGTTAGAAAAAAAAATGTTAATTTGAAGAAAACAGAACACATGGTTGCCATGTCCTTGGTTGCATAGTAATTAAGCAGGGCTGACTGCCTGTCCTCTGACCCGGAGAATGTTGCTTTTCAGGATGAACCTGGGGTCAAAGGAGAAACTTTCCTCTTAAAAAGAAAGAAGGAAAGAAAGAAAAACAATTTTTTTTTGAAGGCCCACAAATATTATCTACACTCCCAGGCAACTCCGCTGGGCTTTTAGGAGGTAAAGATGACTCATGAATTTCTGTGAAATATCCAGAGGGTGTTTGGATTTAAATGGCCCCTTCACTGATCTGATCGCCACCAACAGGCTCCCATCACGCTCCCATCACCTGGTGTGCGCGGGGCCCCTGGGAAAGACGGCAGGTCTTTAGGGAAGGGGCCTCTTGGGGCCGCCATGGGGGTAAGAGTGTGCGTGCAGCTGGGGCACGTGGCTGGGAAAGACAGGGCCTGGAGGCAAGATAACAGAGATGGGGGCACGAGAACTGATCCTCTGGGAAGCACGAGATGGGCAGCTGAAGCCCCTTGCACATGCAGCCTCCACACTGGTCTGTGGCTGTAGGATCAGCTCTAGAAAACAGGCTGGCCGAGGGGTTCCTGGGGGGCTCAGTCGGTTAAGCGTCTGCCTTCAGCTCAGGTCATGATCCCAGGGTCCTGGGATCGAGCCCCCAGAGCAGACTCCTTGCTCAGCAAGGAGCCTGCTTCTCCCTCTCCCTTTGCCGCTCCCCCTGCTTATGCGTTCGCTCTCTTTCTCTCTGTCAAATAAATAAAATCTTGAAAGAAAGGAAGGCAGAAAGGAAGGAAGGAAGAAAGCAAAAGAGGCCGGCCGGGAGGGCCCAAGATAGAGGGATGGTGTAGACAGACCCCTCCTGGTGCTGTCCTCATTGGCAGGTCGGGGTGAGGCCAAGCAGGGCTCAGTGTTCCTGGCCAGGCACCTGTTTGATGTCAAAAACCGAGAGCGGTAATACTGCTAATGAGAACCAACACTATGAGAACACTTGCTGTGTATCCCTGCCCTGTTCTAAGAATTAACTCGTTTCATCCCTGGTACCCAGAGAGTTTGGCCTCCATGGCGCTCTGGATCCACTGAGCGGCACCCCCTTCGCACATCCTGGACACGCGGCATCTCCCACAGCACCCTTCTGAGGCGGGCACTGCTACCACCCCCATTTTACAGACTGGGAGACTGAGGCTTGCGGAGCTGAAGTGGCCGGAACTCACAAGGGGCAGCATCATGTCACTGTAACTCCCCTGCAAACACACGTGTGGGCAGTGTGCCTCCAGCGTGTGTGCACACCCAGCACACCCTGGCCATGACCGAGCACCATGTGTAGGACTCTACCCAGAAGCCCTCGCCGCACGCTGGGTGTGGGAGGGTCTTGGCCTCAGCACTGACCCTTTGGGCCAGATCATTCTTTGCCGTGGGGTTCGTCCTGTGTATTTATCATTGCTGGGTACCAGGAGCCCTGCCCCCTCCAGGGTGACAACTGGGGGTGTCTGCAGACACTGCCACGTGTCCCCCGGGAGGCAGAATCGCCTCCAGTGGAAACCACTGGGTTCAAGGCCGCGCTTCAGTCTGTGCTCAAGGACTAGTGATTTAGCGTCGTGGGCGTCAGGGATCATTTCCGCGGCTGCTGAAAATGGCAGTGAAGGGACTTACTTTGTTGGTTAAAAATGGGGGAGCCCAGCAGCCCAAAAGCTACAGAAGGGGCCCTGGGGCCACAGCCTCTGCACCCCCCCACCCCCCGTGCGTGCACCCGCACACTCACACCCTCACACCGGGATGTGGCCAAGGGCCTGGGGACTGAGAGCGACGGCTCGAGCTCGGAGAAGAGCTTGGGGGCCTCCTCGGGCATCTGCTGTCACATCCGAGCCCTGCGCAAGACCCCCGCCTGGCAGCGAAGAGAGGCCCAAAGGCAGCCTACTCGTTTCATCCGAAAGACCCTGACCACTGATGAACACACACCGGCCCGGGTTCACTTAACACAGGCAGGACTTGGATTCAGCTCCGCACTGAATGAGCTGAACCCTGCAGTTGGGGACACAGACCCTCCCGGCTGCTCACCCACACAGCATTACAGCGGCCTCTCCTAACCCTGCCGACGGCGGAGCAAGAATGCCATTCCCGCCTGCTGACGCCGGGAGAAAGGCCCGGTGCCTCGCCCTGGGCCGAGGTCACGGGGCACGCGGGGCTTGTGCGTGGGGCCCACGGGAATGGTCGGATTACTTTTAAAACCAGAAGATCAGAAATAAACCTGTAGGGCGCCTGGGTGGCTCAGTGGGTTAAAAGCCTCTGCCTTCGGCTCAGGTCATGATCCCAGGATCCTAGGATCGAGTCCCGCATTGGGCTCTCTGCTCCGCAGGGACCCTGTTCCCTCTCTCTGTCTCTGCCTGCCTCTCTGCCTGCTTGTGATCTCTGTCAAATAAATAAATAAAATCTTTAAAAAAAAAAAAAAAAGAAATGTATCTGTAGGTTAAACAGAATGTCTTATTATATGATATCATACGTGCTACATATTAATAGCATGTGTTTTTAAATGGAATTTATCCAACCTTATACCAATTCAGTCGTAAATGGACCCTGCCCTTTGCCCGCCCTCCCTAGAACAGTGCTGCTCCCTCTCCCCCCAAGGCTCCCTCTCTAGCTCCTTCCCCGCCCCCACCTCCTTGCTCCTCAGCCTGGCCCTAACCCTAACCTTAACCCAGCCTCGCAGAGACAGAGGACCCGAGAGAGAGCCAGGTCCTTGACCTTGTGCTTCACCTGAATACACTCTTTTGACCTTCACCAAAATGCTACGCCATGTGTGCCACTTTGTCCTGTTCTGGCCCATAGGATCTAGAAGTTCCAGCCCAGACAGCCCGACTTCCGAGTCAGCCTCTTATCCACAGGCCTTCACTGAGAGCTTTCCGGAACTGGCAGGGGCTTTGCCGACGTCATTGAGCCTTGGACCCCCCCCCACCCCCAGTCTCCCACTGAGTCCTGTTCAGATTCTCCCCTTCTTGGACAGTTGGATCCCCTCCTCCTCTCACCTCATTCGCGTGTTGTTCTCTGGGGCGTGGGCAAGTGGGCTTTTTCACCCTCCTCTCCCTGATTGCTCCTGAGATCGAGAGTATTTCTGTAAACTCATTATCTTTAGCATCTCCCGTTCTGGAACTTACCAGTTCAAGTTCTTTTGTCCCAGCTACCTAGCTTTTTCTCGGTGACTTCTAGTTTTCTTCCAGCCCCTCACTCACCCTTTTTCTTGTTCTTCATGATGTGTCTGTGTGTGCGTGTGTGTATGTGTAGCAAAAGCTCCAAATATTTATGTGACCAGATCTGTCAGCATTGTCCTTCTACATTTTAAGAGTTTGGAACCTGCTCTCTGCACCTCTAAGATTAAGTTTCTACTCTGTAGACCACTGAAGTCTAGCTCCTTGGGTGAGAATTTCGTCTTCCCGGCCAGGCTGTAAAGTCCTCAGCAGCCTCTCCCTCCTCCGCAGAGGGCCTTGGCCAAGAGATTTCACTATCTGCTCTGCTTCTCAGAAACACCCTGAGTCGGTTCCCTCCTTTTCATCCCCTCCCCCAGCGCCAGGCCCCCACCCCTGCCACCTTTCTGGTCTTCACTGGTCCCCCTGCCTCCACCTGGCCCTCTGCCCCAACATGAAAACCACAGTGAGCTTCTAAAAATGTCCATCAGGTTTCTGACATCCCTCCTCAGGCTTGCAGCTTCTGGACACACCTAGAACTGAAATCTTACCCCTGGAACTGTACCTGCAAGGCTCCGAAGAGAGGCCTCGTTCAGGGGTGCCTCGGGATGGAGCCCAGAGAGGGACGGGCGAGAGCTCCCTATCCTCTGCCCAGGAAGGCAAGAGCACCTGTTGTGCCCTTTCTCCTCCCTCCGCCCCCGCCAGAATGAATCACAACTGATCTTGTTCTAGTAAAGGCAGGGGCTGAGGAAGACTTGCAGTGTCTTCACATAACCCATCCTACCTCCACCCGTTCTCACCCAGCCTGGGAGGCAGGCAGGAAGAGGTGTCAGCCCCTCACCCTGTTTACAGCTTAATGCTGTGGCTCAGCGAGGGCAAGTGGTTTTACCACACTCACACAGCCGGGGGAAGGGGGTGGGTGGAGACGTCTGGCAGGGAGGAAATACTGGCGTTCAAACGCATTTTGAGCACTTGAGTAGTGGCACGTGAGGAGAGAGGCTGAATAGGGACCTCACTGGGAGACCCTGGGTGGGTGAGGGGCTAGGGCTCTACTGGGGAGCCCAGCAGGTATTAACACTTCAAGCCCCCCCACTGAAGTTGTTCTTGCGCAGTCCTGGAAGTCTCCTAACCTGGCGCTCACATCTGAATGAGGATCCAGGTCCCTCAGGGGCAGAATCAGACTCCAGGAATGCCCAGGGTCCCCCGCCAGCAGGTCTGGGACTCCTGCATAGGCACGTGGGCTGGATCAGGGGGACTGTTTGCTGATGGAGGCTGTTAGCAGCACTGGAAATGGTCAGGAGTTCTCCCAGAGATGAGCCATCTGGTCATCCCAAGATAAACAATTTACAAAAGACACATGTAGCCAGCCTGCCGTTTCAGTTTTTCTTTTTACAAGGCGATGTGCCATTTCCTCTCCCTTCTGGTGCCAACTGCAGAGACAGAGGCTGTCCCAGGCACCCAGGCCCTAGCTCCTGTGTTTCCCTGGGACAGGGGAAACTTTTCTTGCCCCATCCTCAGGGCTGAGTGACTCTATGCCAGAGGCTAACCCACATGGTAAGGAGAGTGGACTCCCTCCCAAAGGAACAGCTTTATTTTCTAGAACCTGAAGTCTTGAATTTCCAGAATCTTCAGCCTAAAATCCATTTCCTTTTGGAAGAAGACCCCTACTGGTCTCCCCAGGTATTGCAGCCCTGCTCTACCAGCCGTGGCAAATGCCCACACAGAAGAGAGGGGATCCGTTTCCGATGTTCAGAGCAAAGCCAGTGGATTCCCAGGCATGCAAGACATGTGTGTGACTTAACAGCCTGAAATAAACAGTTTGTGCTGGAATTGTAATCCTGGAGTTTCCAAAAAGTGTTGCAAAACACCCCAGGCGGACTCTGGAGTTTGTGTTCTACAAGCTGTTTATCAATTAATTCCTTCTTTGCCGAACATTCTTACTTGGCCTACTGGGAGAGGAGTTTGGTGGGATTGCATCTCTCCGATTTTGTAATGAAAATCACCAGGGAAAGAGGGTTCACTTTGGGGAGGCTCATGTTACAGAAGATGTGGCTGGAACAGGTGGTTCCCATACGCACGAGGCTAGTACGAAGTCCTGAGCTCATGGAATAAGGAAGGGGACCTCTGGGGACGGGGATGTGGGGACTGTGCTGTAATCTGTGAGCTACACGTCCACAGAGTCACAGGAAGGTGAGGAGTGTAAGCCTCAATTTAAAAACAAAAAACAAAAAACAAAAAACAAAAAAAACCACACAAAACAAAACAAAACAAAAAAACAACCAAGGTTAAGTCCATACTTTGCCTCTTCCTAGCTCTGTGACTTAGACAAGTCTGAGCCTTAGTTTCTCCATCTGTAAAATAGGGAATCATTGATGTTACCTTCTATAACTTGCTTTACAGTCGCAAGAACATGCCTTTTTCCCTCTCTGTTAAAAGGAAAAACCAAGCTACAATGTATAGCTTTGTCTACTGTTTTGCATCCCAAGGTTAGAGCCCTGAGGATGTGTATCAGCTTTCTGCGGCTGCTGTAACAAAGTATACGGTAAACCAGGTAGCTTAAAGCAACAGAAACGTTAACCTCTCACAGTTCTGGAAGCTAGATGTCCAAAATCAAGGTGTCAGCAGAGCCGTGTCCCCTCTAAAAGATCTAGGAATCTAGGAAAGGGTCCCTCCTTGCCTCTCCCAGCTTCTGGTGGTGGTTGTCCGTCCTCAGCGCCTCTTACCTGGCCATTGCCCCTCTCCCATCTCTGCCTAGGGGGGTCATGCAGCCTTGTCCCAGTGGTCTCTGTCTTCACAAGGCATTGCCCTCTTGTTATAAGGGCACCATCGCTGAACTAGGGCCCGCCCTAGTGACCTTGACCTGACGACATCTGCAAAGACCCTATTTCCAAATAAGGTCACATGCACAGGGACAAGGGGATAGGACTTCAACAGATCTTTTGAGGGACACAATTCAACCTCAGGTAGAAAACACTTCGTTTAATCCAGCAGTTTAAGGAGACTCTGGATGTATCAAGGTGGGCCCCAAGCATTGGTGGGTGGGAGAGAATACTAGTTCAGTATAAGAAAGCACAGAAATGCACTTGCTGATAATGGACAGCAGGGGAAAGGAGGACTTGGGGGATGGGAGGGGACAACACATGAAAGTCTCCAGGCAATGAAATCTTAGGATGGGGATTCTTAAATTTATTCCCAAATGTGCTCCCCACCGCCTTCCCATTTCCCCCTATTCTCTAGACTTTCTCTCTTCCTGATGGCACCCATTTTCCTTCTGAGGACCTAGTTTTTGCCCATCTGCTATAGGTCTGCCGGGCCTGGCCCCAGAGCCCCACGGTCCCCTTAACAAGGACAGGCCCAAGAGCCACACCAGGCGAAGCAGGCACAGCCTCCTTGGAAAAGGAAAGCGGGGGCGGGCAGACAGGAGATGGAACACATTGGATTTCGTTCATTCTGGTTCAATGGGGCCCTGGCCGGAATGTCTGCTGTGAGCCCACCTTGAGTTCCGGAGCTCTTGGTTCAGGCCCATTTCCAGGCCTGTGCACATTCCCAGTGACCTTCCGGGAGACCCCCTCAAGCTCAAGTCAGCCAGATCCTTTCCCACGGGCTCACAACAGTTATCTCTAGAGCCCACTCTGGCGGGCTTGTGTCAGCAGTACTTTAGGGAAAATGAGAGAACCTGAGCAGTGTCCAGCATGGGATACAAGGAGAAAAGACAGTGATTTCAGAAGAGCAGAGAATTTTTTCAAAATCAGCACATATCAGCATAAAGGTATCTAGAAGAAATGTTGAAACCCTCAAGAATCCTTAGGGGTCACGGGGCCCACGGTCCTGGATTTCTCACTGGAGTCTTGGGCCTTGGTTTACATATTAAAAGGGGGGGTACCCTATGGGAAGTCTGGAAGATGTGGGCATCCGGAGACTGACACTCAGGGCAGGGAAACGCCTGGTGTCCACTGATAGAGGACAGTGGTGACTGCTACCTGACACACTGCCCCCACCCCCGGAGCGGGTGGCCCCTTGCTTTTGGCCTGTGTACCACAGCCTGAGCCAGACCGCCTCCCCTGCTGCGTGGCTGGGCCTCTGCCAAGCTGGGCCCTTCCTGAGCACATGCTGTTTTGATTCTGCGCCCCTCAGGCTTTATTGGTTTTCCCTGCTAAATGAGGTGGTTTGCCCAGCCCGGTGGCAGTTCCCGTAAAAGCTGGAGTTCTGATGACCCAATGTGGCGAGTTGACAGGGAGGCACTCCCCGAAGGATGGGCTGGCTGGAAATGGTGCTTCCCCCCTTCCAAGGATCGTGATGAGGTCTGAGGGCTCTAAGAGGAGGCAGGGGTCCTGTGGATGCCAAGAGCCCTGGGCTGGGGGTCAGTAATCTGGACTTGAGCTGTTGCTGGGCCAGGTAGGCGTTCTCTCTCTCATGGGCAAAATGGGGATAAAGCACATATGTCACAGCACCGCCTCTGAGCTCCAACAGGAGTACAGACATAGAATCAGTCTGAAAACCGTGAAGCTCTAACCAATGAACGGTTGTACCAGTATTAGTCCTGCTATCATGACCATTTTTTAGTAAAACCCAAGACCTTTTGTGGCCAGGCAGAATATTAAGGTGACCTTGCATAATCCTTTCTCCTTGGAGTGGGACGGAACCTGTGAATGTAATGAGATATGCCTCCTGTGATTGTGTCACCTTCTGTGGCAGAGGGGAGACTATCCTGGATGGGTCTGACCTTATCAGGTGAGCCCTTAAACAGAACTGGCTCTTCCAGTCAAAAGAGGTTTAAAGTAAGAGAGGGATTCCATGTGAGGGAGAGTCTCTCCATTGATGGCTTTGAAAATGGGGGAGGCTTATGGGAAGGAATATGGTGGGCCTCCAGAAGCTGAAAGTGACCCGGCTGGCCGCTGGTCATAAAGAAGAGACCTCAGTCCTATAGCTACATGGAACCAAATGACACCCTCAAGAGTGATCTTGAAAGTGGATTTGTCCCCAGGCCCTCTGGACGGCAACTCAGCTTGACTAATATCTTGAATCGAGCCTTACAATGCCCTCGACAGAGAACCCGGCCCCATCAACTCTGGCTCACCAAACTAGGACTCATAAATGGGGATTGTTCTAAGCGGCTGGGTTTGTGGCAATCTGTTACACAGAAAACCAACACATCTGTCGAGGAAGCCTTAAAATGGAAGGCTCCCGGGGTGCATGGTGGAGACAAGGTTCAGACCCTGACCATACAGCTCACTGGCAGCCTGATGTCGGCCACACCACCTCCCTCACCTGCCAGAAACTGTTTCCTCATCTGTAAAGTGGGGATGGAAATTAAATGCATGAAGCATTGGGGCAGGGTACGTCATTAAGGGTGTGTAATAAATGCTCAAGAAACAGGAGCACTGTATGCATTAATGATTAGAAATCAGCTGATAGCTATCAACAGTGCACCTGTGGTCTTCAGAACCCTGTCCCCCACACCAGGGACATGGGAATGAACCCTGACCCAGTGTACTGGGAATTGCAGACCCTTGGGGAAGCAGGACCCTGAAAGTCACAACTTTGGAGACAGTAGGTGGGACGGCATGACACCCTTAGCTGGCACAGAGAGCCCTGGTAGAGTTCCGTCCTCGAGATCCCCTTCACACTAGCTTTTCTGAGGAGGAATTCTGTCGCTCAGCTTCGGTCTCATTCTGTCTAAAGGAAGCCCGAACACCTGCATCCCAAAGTTTATAGCAGCTGTGCCCACAATAGTCAAACTACAGAAAGAGCCCAGATGTCCATCAGCAGATGATGGATAAAGAAGATGTGATACACAAATGCGCGCACGCGCACACATGCACACACACACACAACGGACTACTACTCAGCCATGGAAAACAGAAATCTTGCCATTTGCAAGAACATGGATGGAACTAGAGGTTATTATGCTGAGTGAAATAAGTCAATCAGAGAAAGACAATTATCATACGATGTCACGCATATGTGGAATTTAGGAAGTGAAACAGAGGAGCATAGGGGGAAGGGAGGGAAAAATAAAATGAGACGAAATCAGAGAGGGAGATAAACCATAAGAGACTCTTAATCATAGGAAACAAGCTGAGGGTTGCTGGAGAGGAGGGGGGCAGGGGGATGGGGTAACTGGGGGATGGACATTAAGAAGAGCGTGTGATGTCATGAGCACTGGGTGTTCTAGAAGACTCATGACTCACTGAAATCTACCTCGAAAACTTAATACACTGTATGTTAATTGAATTTAAATTAAAAATACAAAATTTTAAAAAATAAAAATAATAATAAAGGAAGCCTGAGGCCAAGGCCTTATCCTTGGAAGAGGCTGACCCTGGACCCAGGGAGACAGGGGTGTCCAATCTCCCAGTTCTATTCCTGGCATGTGCCCTCACCAACGCTACTGTACCCCCAAATTCTCCCAGTCTCTGAACCCCACAGCCCACCGCCCTGCTCCTATGTTTCTCCCCCATCCTCGGAGCAGTCCCAAGCCCTGGCCACCCACCCACATGTCCGGACTCCATCAGATCTTCCCCCTCTCTGTTCCTTTGGACCCAGACGGGCAGCACCAGGCGGTGGGGACCATACATTCTGAATTCAACGCCCCCTGACTGCTTCCCCCAGCAAATCAAATCCACAACGAGATGCCATTTCACCACCATTGGGACGACTGACCCTCCTCTGAGGCACGGACAATGAGCACCAGCGAGGACTGGAAAGATTGGAGCCTCGGACCCTGTGGGCTGGAAGCGGCGGAGCAGGGGCGGCTGCTTTGGAAGACAGTTTGGCCGTTCCTCCAGGGGTTCAGCACGGTTACGAGTCGGCGGGGCCTTTGTCACTCCTCCACGTACACCCGGGAGAAGTGAAAACACGTGTCCGTGCAAGACACGCACGCAAACATTCCCAGCAGGGTTATTCTCTGAAGCCAAGAAGCCAAAATGACCCAAGTGTTCATCCACCAACGGGTGGTTCGTGAAACATGGTGCAGCCAGACAGTGGGACAGTGTTGGGTCATATAAAGAAGTGAGGCAGCCGTACATGTCCCACCGTAGATGACTCTTGGACACAGAATGCTGAGTGAAAGAAGCCAGACACAGAAGGCCACAGAGCAGATGATTCTACTTCTATGGAATGTTTAGAATAGGCAAATCCATAGAGACAGAACACAGATGAGTGGTTGCTGGAGGTTGGGAGCAGAGAAGGATGACTTCTAATGGGGGCGGTGACCGCTAATGGGGATGGGGTTTCTGAGGGGGGCGTGGAAATGTTCTGGAATTAGATGGTAGTGACGGTTGTACAACTTTGTGAATGTGCTTAACTGTACACTTCGAAAGTATGAGTTTTAGGGGCGCCTGGGTGGCTCAGTCAGTTAAGCATCTGCCTTTGGCTCAGGTCATGATCTCGGGGTCCTGGGATGGAGTCCCGTGTTGTGTCGGGCTCCCTGCTCAGCAAGGAGTCTGCTTCTCCCTCTCCCTCTACCCACCCCGCTGCTCGTGTGCTCTCTCGCTTGCTCTCTCAAAGAAATAAATAAAATCTTTTAAAATAATAAAAAATAAGAGTGTAAGTTTTATGGGGCTTTATCTCCATTTTAAAAAAATAGGTTGAAAAAAAAGTCCTGATGGCTTCTCACTGGCTGCCTAACCTTGCACAAGTGACTTGGCCTGAGCCCGAAGTTCCCCGTCTGTTGAATGAGGCCATAACAACAACACTACCTCGTGGGTCTGCTGAGATGACCTAAGAAGATACAAGAAAGCAGTGCTCAATGAAAGGAAGTTTTAGAATTCATGTTAGGATTAGTCGCTGCACGAGATATATTAAGGTGGTTTTCTGAGGGTCTGCCTCCTCGGGCAACTCTGCTCCCATATTCCCATCCTGCCCGGCCAATTTTCTTCCTCTTTCCACCACTTGGCGTGTGATGTTCCCGCTGTTCCCTCCAACACCCTGTATGTCGTTCGTGGGTAAGTCCAAGCTTGCCCTTGCCTTCAAGCCTGCCCCCCATAGCGCCTCTTCTGAGCCCCTTGCCCAGATCCACCCTCTTCCTGGGGGGCGCCATCCCCTTCACTGATGGCAGGCTGAATCCCACCCAGAAGGTTTCAAGTCCCAAGCCAGGCTCCGAGCAGCTTGTCCTGCTGTCGTGCGTCCCAGACTTGATACGTTTATTGCCTTCCTGACATCCCCCCTTCCCCATACCAGACTACCTCCTGTATTGCAAGCTGCAATAATGACCTTGCTTTTCAGAAAATAAGCATATTTTGAAAGGACAATTTAATCGTGGCTGTAAATGAAGAGCCAGCATCATTCGCCATCAAATGATGGCAAAAGAACAGAAGCTGGAGCTGGGAGATAGTCGCACTGAACACAAAGCTGTGTCCGAGTGCAGGTAGCCACATTGTCTGCTAAGCCCATTCCTTTAAGGTCCGGAGATCAGTAGGTCTTCTCAAGGCATTAAAGACATACTAACAACAGAAAGACTCTAACTGGCATAATCGGGACTGAGAGATCACTGAAAGGGGACTTGCGTGATCCGTGAGTCACCGTGAGTAATGCTTGCCCCCTGAATCATCTTCCCTTTTCTCCCGCAGCTTGTCACTTAAATATCACCTCCTCGTGAGCCTCTCCCGGGCTACTTATCTCAGTGGGACCAGCCCTACCCCCCTCCATTTTCCCAATTCCCCATCTTGGTTTTTTCTCTTTAGCATTTCACACCAGCAGATATCCTCTTCACTACATTTTCCTTGTCTCCCGTCTGTCCCTCCAGAGAGAATGCACGCCCTAATGGACCAGCCCTCCCAGGAGAGGGCCTGGCCCCTGGGAGGGACTCAGTAAATACTTGCTGAATGAATGAACTGGTGCACGGATGACCGAATGGATCTTGTGCCTCCAGCAGCTTCGTACTGTCTTGACTCCAGCTCCGTACCAAATCTTAACCCTTGGGAGGAGCCCAATAAACAGTTGTTGAGTGTACAACCCAGGGAGGGAATGAATCAATCAGTCAACGAATTTCTGCCTGGGTAGTGAAGCTTCCAGTCTTTGAGATAACCCAGGCTTCTTCATGTGTATAGGTTTCCGAAGGCCCTAATTCTAAATTCTTCCTGCAGACTGTCTCCGGAACCAAAAGTACAGAGTCTTTGCCAAGAAAAGAGGCTGAAATTCTTTCAGGCCTCCGGTTGAGAACAAATAGTGTTGGTTTCCCAGGAGAAGCAAGTTAGGGACCCCAAGAAGTTGTGGGAGCTCAGGAGGTGTGGGGAGAGCATCTTCTGGAGACAGACTCCTTGCCCGCCCTGGCCGGCACCCCGTGGCACCCTGCCACGTGGGAGAAGCCAGCCAGACACGCAGGCACGCTGCAGTTACTCAGTGATCCTAAGTACATCAAGATGGGCGCCCTGACGCCAGCCGCTCTGAGCAGATCTGGAATGAATTGGGGGGTTGTTAAGATCGCCGACTTAAGCCTCTTCTCACAGGAAAAATATTTATCTCACTGAGCTCCGCTTTTTGGAAAGCTGTGCCTGTAACAGTCCACATCGATCTAGCAGAGTTTTGGCTACTGCTGGCTTTGTCTCTTTTCCTGTGTCCGCCCATGTGCACGTGTGTGTGTGTGTGTGTCCATGATTATTAAGCAATCAGCCAGAAGACACAGCCAGAACACTCTACTCTTCTTCAATTGGAAAAAAATGGACACAAACTGAGTTTGTGGCAGGAGACACAAGACATAGATGTTTTATCATCAAAGATGCCTGCTTGCAAGAGACAACTGTTTCTTCCCTTCCTTTTCTTTCTTTCTTTCTTTTTTTTTTTTTTTCTTATCTAATATGCTCTTTTTCCCCCTGGTTTAGGGAAAAAACACAGACAAATGCGACGTGGAAAGTAAGTACTCCCATCCTTCCTAGGGGCCACAGTCAGCCTTTAGAAAGCAATTTTTTCCTTGGCTTTTCTACTCTTAGAGCCGTGGTCCTGGGTTTGAATCCCAGCTCTGCCACTTGCTGGCTGTGAGACCTGGAGAGCCATGTTACCACTTGGGACCTCTGTTTTCTCATTTGTAAGATGGAGAAATAATAGACCCACCCCTTTAGGTTGTTGGGAGGAGTAAATGTGAGAAGATACACAGAGCTTAGCTTTGTTTCAGGCACACAGTAAATGATCCACCAACGGTACCTATTTTATAGGTGGAATATATATCATTTTTATACATTATTACATAGCTCACTGTACCCCAATTGCTTGAGTAACATTATTTTTTAGTCATTGCTAATCTGACAACCCATTCTTTAATTTGCATTTTAAAAAAGTTCACCCACTATTTTCCTAACATGGGTTTTATTCGCTACACTGCCGAATGTTTCATCTACGCCAAGCATGGGCTAAGGGCTCTCCACCAAATATTTTAATCACACTCCTGGTGTATACCCAGACTTGACCAGATATTCATACACCCGTGTTCATGGCAACATTACGCACAGTAGCCAAAAGGCAGAACAACCCGTGTCCCATCAGCAGATGGGTAGGTAAACAAATGTGGTCTCCCTGTACACGGGAACACCATTCGTCCTTACACTGGAAGGGAATTCTGACCCAGGCTGCAACATGAATGAGCTCTGGGGACATGATGCAAAGTGAAGGAGGCCAGTCATAAAAGGACAATTATAGTATGATTCCTCCTCTATGAGGTCCTTAGAGCAGTCAAAGTCCTAGAGACAGAAAGTAGAATGGCGGGTGGTGGGGGTGCCTGGGGGGCGGAGTCAGTTATGCATCCCACTCTTGGTTTTGGCTCAGGTTGTGATCTCAGAGTCATGAGATCGAGAGCCCCCTTCCAGCCCCTGGCCCCAAGTTCTGCACTGGGCAGGGAGCCTGCCTCTGATTCTCTCTCTCTGTCCCTCTGCCTCTCCCCAAGCTTGCGTGCCTAAGCTCGCTCTCTCCCCTCTCTCTAACAAGCAAACAAATAAATAAATCTTAAGAAGGAAGGGAGGGAGGGAAGGAAGGAGGAGGAAGGGAGGGAAGGAAGGAGGAGGAAGGGAGGGAGGGAGGAGAATAATGGTGGGAGCCAGTGCTTGGGGGAGAGGGATCGAGGAGTTAGTGTTTAATGGGGACAGAGTTTCAGTTGGAGGAGATGAAGATGTTCTGGAGGTGGATGGTGGTGATGGTTGAACAGCAACGTGAATGTGCTTAATGCCCTGAACCGTACACTTAAAAATGGGTAAGGTGGGAAATTTTATGTTATGTATATTTTCCTAGAACAAAAAGTCTTAATCAATCTTCCTAACATCCTGTAAGGTAGATGTTTTTATTACCAATGCCCCCCCTCCTCCATTCTTTAAAAGATAGTGAAAGGAAGGCTCAGAGAGGTTAAACACATTCCTAGAGTCACACAGCTTATAAGCAGAAGAGCCAGGCCTAGGTGGAATTCTGTGGACACAGGAGTCAGAGGGAAACCAATCCAACTCAAGGTGGCAGGAAAAGTTAACCATGACCGACGGGCCCTCAAGGTTCAGAGTTCAGTTCTAAATTTATTCTCTGACCTTCTTGTGGCTTCTAAATTTGGCCAAACAAGTTCTTCCAGCCTAATCGATGACGTGAGTACATTGTTTTGAAGATGAAGCCTCTTTCCTGGTATGAAAGTAATAAAATAATGCAGATTTGTTTGGAGAAGTCACCCTACCTCCTGTCCGTGGCACTCCTAGGGTGACCCGGGACTCACTGATAGCAGAGACATGTCACAGAGCCTGAGTCTGAATTTCTCCTCCTGAAAGAAGCAGAAACAGAGCCTCAGGAAACAGTGAGGCAAAGAAATTCTAACCAGAACCAAACTTAAAGTTTTCTTGAAGTTATTAATTAAGAACAAAATTAGAGTGCTTGGATCATCTCCAATTCAGGGAGGAATTTGCTGGGGCTGAGTTGCCACTTCTCTGGAAGGTATCAGGATGGCTGACTGGTCCAGGACCCCTTCTCGGACATCCTGCCTCTACTGAGGTGGGACAGACATGTGCCCCTTGTGGTCTAGCCACCACTATCTGAACAAGCCTGGGACACTGGACCCCGGAGAAATGATTCACTCACTGGCCAGAAACATAAAACTTCTGGTGCCTGGCCAGGAAGGATGAACCTGGACATCAGATTCCCTCCTGCAGGAATGTAAACCAAGAGACATGGAAGAGCACTCCAGTTGGTGTAGATACTTGAGCTGAAAGGTTAGGGATATTTGGAATGGGGTGGCCATTCTGGGGGCATAAGCACACAGATGTATGTAGAAAAGGGGTAGGTGTTGTGGCACTCTGGCTCCCAGAGTGTTGAGTGGCTGGATCAAACTTTACCTGAAACCCACATTACCACTGACTTTTCCATTACATGAGCCAACAAAATCTTTGTTCAAATTACTTTTGTTAAGGTTTTCTGAACTTTTATTTTTTATGACCAAAAGGAGCAGCTCTATAACCTCTCAAGGTGTCCTATTTTTACCTGAAATTGTCAGAGTAGATTTAAGACACAGAACCCAACAGACCACACCAAAGCAGAACCAGGCAGGCAGAAGCACTTTGGCAGAGTTTAGGACTCAGAGCAGTGTCCCTGCACGTCCCGAGTGACGAGTTCCCCTTCTCTGGTCTGAAACACTCCAAGGAGGGGCCGGGAGGTTAGAACTTGGCTGCAGGGACATGCTGTCCTCAAGACAACCCCTTCTCAGCCTCAGAGCTACTGTTATCAGAATCTCTCTGAAGGTCCTGGACAAAGGGTGAAGCCAGGAACTCCTGAGGCTGAGGGCAGGTCAGGGGCCTGGGAGAGTGGGCTGGGTCTGGGGCTGGGGCAGAAATATGTCTTCCGTTTCCCTTGGGCCCCCACAGTACAGCTGTTGTCCACAGTGAGGTTAGCCAATAATAGGGACAAGTAGCCTTCACTGGATAGGCAGTGACCCAGGACTAAAGGCGCTGCTGGGGATAAGATGGGTCTCTTTGAGGCAAACGGGCTTAGCAGCCAGTGGTGGCCCTGGGATCCACGCTGGCGTCTGATGGCTCCGCATGCGGTACCATTTCCAGTTCACCGCAGTGAAGCTCTGAGACTGTGGCCACATCTGTCCGCACATTTCCCTTGCAGCTGGTTCTGCAATCAGCAGCCGCTCCACGGCCTCCCCAGGGGCTCCGGGGAGCTGACTGCTGATGAGGGAGAGGATTAGCCACAACCTTGACTCTCCTTCCGGCCTCTGCCAGACCCACCAGAGGCGTGGGTGTGTCCGGCCTACCTGGGAACATCTGCTTCTGTCGTCAGACAGGCTGCCCTGATGAGGACCAGACCCCCCAGAGAAGGAGCAAGCCAGAGAAATTAAAGATGAATTTCCAACCATAATTGGCCCCATCTGTGAAACTGGGGGCTTCCCAAGGGCCAGGCAGGCGCTGGGCTCGGGTTTAAGCCCGGGTAGGGGACATCATGGGTGCTGTCACAATCACGGCGCCCCCACCCTGGGGGAGCGGGGGTGAAACGGCTGTAGGCATCGGGACCAGCACCTGTGGCGGGTTCTCCATCCAGGCTCCTCCTCTCAGGGGCCCTTCCACTTCCACTGTTCGGTTCTTACTGGTTTTCACGGGCCCCCAGACGAGTCAGTGGCACCAGATTGGCGTCCTGTCCTCCTTGCTCACTGGCTGTGTAACGTGGGGGGATGTTGATTCATTTTGAACCTCTGTTTTCCCACCTGCACACTAGGGGCTTGTCATAGCCCAGAAGTTTCCAGACTGTGGACTGCACCCATCTGCGGGCCATGAGCTCAGCAGGGAGAGTCGTGAACAGGCATTTACTTCTGCTCTTCAGCCTCGGTGGTGACATTCTCCCAAGTGCACACCCCACCCTTTCCGGGAATGATATGAGGGCAGGGATCCCACGGGCTTCTCCGTTCCCACCCAGCACCTTGCACGGAGCGAGCTGCTGTGGGGAGTGATGTGCTTAATGGCTCTCCAGTGACTCGAATACTCTATTCTGTTCCCTTTCATGACAGTTGCTCGCCCAAGGAGTGCAGCTCTCAAAACTGGGCTCAGGCAGACCTGACCTCAAGCCTGGATCTGCCCTTACTCAAGCGTGGCCATGGGGAGCTCTGTCCCCTCCCTCCAAGCCTCTGGTTCCATGTCTGTTCCCAGGCAATAACTCCACCTATTCTATAGGATTGTCTTGTGAATCTGAATTAACTGATGCAAAGCTCTAGGCTTTGTGAGAGGTGCACGGCGAGCCCCATGTCGGCCCACTACAACCATTAAGTCCATATATCACATATGTCACGATAGACTCCTTGGGGTCAGGACACCCCTACCTTCCTCCAGTCAAATCGTCAGCTGGTCTGGGGGGCACCTCTGGCGAGTAATAGCAATGTCGGGGCTTTCTCTCTACTTTCTGGCTTTCCTAAACTGGTTGCCAGCCATGTGTCCCCGCCCAAGACAACCCTGCCCCCACCCCCAAAGGGAGTAACTTCAGCATCACCCCCACTGGAGAACGTCAGCCTAGTAGAGCACGTTACCCGGGTTTACTGCATTTAAGGTGGGGCCTCCAAAAGCCCACTAAGATGTCTGTGGATGGACCAGTGGGTCCCCCAACTTACCCTGCCCGGCTCCCCCGTGCTGCACTCAGCTCCAGACAGCACGCGGCGAGAGAGGTCAGCGGCTAAGTTCTCTGCCTTTCCCTGAATTCAGGTCTGTTTGTTTTCCCTGTGCAGCAGCTGTGCAGAGTGGAAATCTCCACTAAGGGACAGACCTCCCCTCTAGGCTAGAATCAGGAGAATGACACAGGAGAGGAGGCTGCCCGAGCATTAGGAGGGCCGGTCACTGAGTTCCCACATGACACTGGGCGAACCAAACCTCAGACCTTCTGTTTTCTTGTCTCCATGGGCTGAGAAGAGAAATTGCAGATCAATCTTGGCTCATGTTCTAACACCAACTGGTGGATGGAGGTTGGTTCCAGTGTAGTTGAGATGGATTCTGAGGCTGTATTGGGGCTCACTAGGAAGAAGTGCTGTGGTCAATTTGCAACGTCTTCCATGAACTGAAGGATGAGAAGGATGGTATACTTGTCATAGAGTTGCCTCCCCAACCCAGGTGCTCTGTAAAGTTCCTCAAAGCTTGAAATGGCTCAGTCTTAAGGTCTCCTGGGATCACACAAAACTCAAGATCTCTCTGTTGATTTGACCTTATTCTAACAGCACCACAGGCATCTCATGGTGAATGCTCCCTTACCCCTTGTCAGTGCCCACCGTGGAGGCCCCTTCGGACCCCCAAATCCTTATAGCCACTGTGACAGGCTCAGCTAAGGCGATCTCCACCAGCTTAGCTCACTGAAAATCAGTCCTATGATCCCCAACTCTCAACCGCCCCACTGGATCCAGCCATACCTGACGTGAAATCTAATTCTAGATTTTTAAGTTATAGGAGCCAACACATTCTCTTTTTTTCCGCTGGGCTTTCATCACTTATAACTCACAGAGTCCTGAGGCACAGAGAACTAAAAAAAGGGTTTGGCTAGTATGACAGTGAGAACATTTGGAACTTTGTTTTTGTTCCCATTTGATCCAGCCAAGGCAAGAGGCCTAGAATGCAGAGAAAAGATGCCAGTTTCTTCAAATGCAGAGACCTGGGAAACACCTGCAAGGGATCCCTGTGATAAGACAGCCTCTGCTTTGGACAAGCAGAGTCTAAAAGGAGGCAAGTTGTCTGGGATATCCTTTTATCCCCCTCAAAGTGTCGTCTCCATGAATGATTTCTCCTTAGCTTCCTGGGACACTGACTCTAGCTTGGTTGAAGTTTGTTTAAAAACCTGGGCATAAATCATAAGCACCCTCGGGAGAGAGCATTAACCACCAACTAGCAACATTAATGTCCCTCCGGCCCACCTCGTCTCCTCCAGTTAAATGGACTGGAACGTCTCCACCTTGTTCCCAGAGGAAACTTCCCTGCTTGTTCTAGAACATTTCAGAAGGTGTCTGCTCTAAGTTTTCACATATCTGCGCGCAGCTCAGCTTCCTGGCCTGGCTCCTCCATGGTGAGGGGAAGGCAGGGACCACGACAGGGAACTAACAGCTCTGGGCGTTTCCGGAGTCTGGCTCTTGGAAGTTTTTTATTTTTGGGGGGGTGGGGGGGGAGCAAATTCTTTTCTCCCCCCACCCCTCACCTCCATTCAGGAACCTGGAAGGCACAACAGCAATGGAAGCCTAGCAAAGGCTTTGATGTCAGACAGACCTGGGGACAAAACCGAGGCTGCCGCATTCTTGCTGTGTCATCGTGGACAAGTTGCTTCACCTCTCTGAGCCTCGGCTTTCCATAAAATGCAAATGATAATACCACCCACTGTGTGGGGCTACCTCTGAGAATCTGACACTCGAGTGCTCGGACAGCCTGACATAGTCCGCGGCGGTTATAGCATCAGTATTCGTGGTTCTCTCCTTTAGATCAGCTTAGACCAGGGCGGGAATGAAGGAGGATGGAGGAGAGAGAGCAATGGAGAGTAAGCAATCTCAGAACTTTGGCATCATTCAGCCTTGGGGGGTCCTGACAGCAAGCCTTGACCACATGCCTGCTCACACTCTGGACACCCAGCCGCCTCATCCTTTCTGAGGTGAGGGATGGCCCTTTCTTCCCCGGGTGGGGAATCCAAGGCTGGCCCTCTGCCCATGTCCCAGAATCTGCCGATAGGGACTGAGCTGTGATGGAAGACTCTGACCACTGAGTCCATGGTACTTTGTCACAGTACCTGAACAGACTAAGGCAATTGTTTTTTCTTTTTTTTTTTAGATATATTTTTTTAATAGACAAAGGCAATTGTTAAACACACTCATTGCTCTGGAAGTTTCTCCTTCAGCACACTTGCCACGACTCTAATTGTGTGATAATTTCTGTAACAAGTTATAGTGTGAAAAATAGGACTGTACTTTCCTCCATGCCTCTCTGGGTAAACACTCCTTCCCCTTCGTCCTCAGATATCCATCCGCTGGGGAAAATGTGTATTCGTATAGAGGAACAAACAGCAGGATCGTGGCAATATTCAGTTGCCACGATCTAATGAAATCAAATTTTGCCACAAAACAGTAGACTTAAAACTCACCACCATGAGAAAACCTTTTTTTTTTTTTCTTAAAGTCCTTTAGGTGCCAACAAACATAGCAAAAGCACAATATTTTCCCAAACCATCAAGAAAATAGAGGTCTCCCTTCACCCACGACCTCAGGGTTGCTACCTAGGGCAGAAGGAGAACATGTGTGGAAGAAGGAAGGACATTCTGTTTCTCCTCTCTTCACTTCCACACAGAGAGCACAGGGGCATAGAGGAGGGTGGTGGTGCAGAGAAGGGATGCAGGGGCTACCTGGGTTCAAATCCCAGCTCTGTCACTTAAGAACTCTTGGACCGGGAGCAAATTATTTCACATCTCTGTGTCCCTGTCTCCACATGCTGTAAAATGGGACTCGAAGAACTTTCTCAGAGAGTTGTTATGAATGTGTGTAAGTGTGTGAAATGCTTAGTGTAGACTCTGGCATTTACAAGCATTCTAAGTATCAGCTACTTCTATTTCATGTTATTATTTATTTATATTGTGTTTGTTTGTTTGTTCAATACAAGGAAAACCTGCTCCAAAGGCAGGGGTTTGCAGTGACCCTCTGGAGACCTGAGGCGGAAGCTGCATTGGGACCACTGCCCACCAGTTTAAGTTGGGGGGACAGTGCAGATGCTCCAGGTTGAAAGGAAACTTTCCCCAATGTTGGACTTTCCCTGGCTACACGGGTTCCTCCCATGGCTGGGATAGGACCCAGGATGTCCCTTTTCATAGGGGGGACCCTGTGTTAGGAGGGGTTGACAGCCCCAGCAGGGTCAGATGCAGTGGAGACAAGGGCTCTGAGCCAGTGAAGAGACAAGTCAGCCAGGCAGGGCTCCGGGCCCAGAGCGTGTGTTTTTCTAGCCGCCAGCTTCAGTCCCAAGTGCCAGAAAGGCCTGTAGTGATCCTGGGCAACAGAATGGCTAGAGACACCGACCCGCTCCACCAGCGAGCCTCGGGTCTCCAGACCCTATGCCACCTTGGCAGGGCTAAGGATGGAGCAGAAGGATATCTGAGACAGAACATTTCCTAAAGAGCTCAAGCACTGGGTCAGATTAAATTGACCAGATTAGACTAAATCGAGTGCTCTTCCTTGTTGCCCTGGGACTAGGGTTTGTGAGAAATCTCAGCTCAGTTACAGGAAATAATGAAGACTTTTTTCCCCCCCTTGCAGAGGCACATGATGCTGTGGGTAAAGATGCAGCCTCAAGGTCCGTCACCAGCATGCGGCTGCTGGGGACAGAACCGCCCCTGTCCGAAATGCACTAGGCGCTGCACAAACACCCCGTGAAGAAGTGAGGGTGCCGTTCACTCCTGACTGGGCAGTGGCGGACCGGCGGCGCGGGTCTGGGACAGGGGAGGGGGTGCTCTTCCCGGCTTCCTCCGGGGAGGGGGGCGGACAGGGCTCCCGCCGCCTGACCTTCGCGCTCTCCTCCTCGGGGCCAGCGGACCCAGCGACTTGCTTTAATAGAAAGTGACGCCACCTCCACCATCGGTGACTCATCCGCGTCCACAGACACCTGCACGCACGCACACCCGCACGCTAGGCACCTGTGCGCATGTGCACACGCACGCACATACGTGCACGCACACGCTCCCGCGCATGCGCACATGCCCCCTCTCGCAGGCACCTTCCCGGCGGGCTCGCTTGGCCAAAGCGACCGGCCATGCCGGAGAAGGGTCCCGTGGTCGGGAACGGAGGGCCACCACCGCAAGAAGTGACTCCTGCACTTCTGAGCGAACCGGGTAGCGGATCCTGCCTCTCAATGTTGAGACGAGTGGAGCCCCACGGACACCTTGCCTTGCCTGTGACAGAGCCCGAAGTAGAGGACCCGGCCGCCGCGCCTCTACCCCGACCTGCCGAAACTGTAAGATCAGAGACCTGTGTTGTTTTAAGGCATTTAGTTGTGGGGACATGTGTCACGCAGCGGCGGATAACTAATCCAGCCCCTTGTTAGCTCTGTGCCCCGACCCAGCTGCTTAAATTCATGTGTGTCCCTCGATCTCGGAAGTGGCATAACTGGTGCACCCCCACCTTCTGGGCTCATTGTGAGGACGGAAAATGAACAAATGAAGGAATGGGACAGCTGGCTGGAGCAGTGAGATCACAGAATCAGGAAATGAAGCCCGAGGGGTCGGGCAGAGAGAGGCTGGGGGGAGTCCTCACTGAGTAGCTGCCACAAGGCCAAGTGCTCTGCCGGGTCCCCCAGGAAGGTCCCTCCCCAATGTGAAGCCCCACCTCTACCCTCACTTTGTCCCAGTGGGTTTCTCCTGGGGACCCAGACCAGTGCTCAGGGGTGCCTGGCTGGCTCTGTCCGTGGAGCCTGCAAATCTTGATCCGGGGGTTGTAAGTTCAGGCTCCACACTGGGTGGAGAGCTCACTTAAAATAAAGGACCAGTGCTCAGATCTGCCTGCGGTCCGGGTGCCCAGCATCTTTTACCCGCCACCTAGCCATCCCCACTCGGGGTTCCGCTGTCCCTCCTTCGTGGACTGTGTTCTCCATGGAGCTGCTGTTGCCCAAAAGCTGGCCAGGCTTGGTGCTGTGGAGACAAACAAGCCGGCAGCCACAGCATCTGATAGCTCTAGAAACTGACCCTCGTGGGACAACCGCAGCCAGCTGGGACGAGTACCATGAGCTGGCCACTGCTCCTGGGCAGTCAGTCCTGAGGGAGATGGGGATTGGGGGTTGGGGCGGCGAGGGTCAGCCTTCAGCCCTCACAGGGTAACAGATGCCTGACTTCAAGTCAGAACAAACTTTCTACTTGGAGGCATGTCCAGCCTTCCCTGCCCCAGGTCTTTCTGATCCCCAAATCTGAGCTGGCCCCGCTGTGATGGCCACCTCTTAACTATCTCCGCAGTTTTAAGGGCCCAGAGATGCACACATCTATCCCCCGTCTCATCTGGGGTTGGAGCCACTTGGGCAGAAGGGGCACAGGGACCACATGGCTGTTGTCTGTCCTCTTTTCACTGCTGAGCTGGGAGCATGAATCAGACCCTTAATGTCTGCAGGCACGCACACTGACTGGCAGTCCACAGACAGCCCACCTGTAGCAGGTGGTGACTCATGGTAACTCTAGCTCTAGCCCTAGCCCTCCTCCTGGGTCCTCCCTACTCAAGCTAATCCCACTTCTTGGATTCTGGGCACATTGGCTGGCCGAGCTGGGTGACAGCCAACATTATTACTGGTTTCCCGATTGCCCCGAGGGGCAAAAACTGGGAGAAACCTCCTGTACCGGGTGCGTGCAGCAAGTTAGGAGCCTGCCCCTAGACCCACAGCCAGAAGGCACAGCGCTGCTTCTCTCTTGTCCTGACTGGCTCTTCTCTGTACCCCAGCAACCCAGCATGATAACAATGATTAGCATTCTTGAGAACTCTCTCTGTGCCACTAGCTCAGGAAATCCCCGTACACCTCCAGTGTAGGTTCTTTTAGAATCCCTGTTTTACGGAGGGGCTGTCTAAGGCCTGGCTGGTCGTTGGGAGAGGCAGGATTTGAACCCAGGCAGGTCTGGCTTTGGGGCAATGCTCTCTGTGATGTGGCTGGCTCCTACACACTTGCTAGCCACTCTCTCAACTCTTAACATCCCCCATCCCACCCCTCTGGGGTGGGGGGGCAAAGTTCTGCAGGCTGGCTTTGTTCCTAGGGAGCCCCTGATCTGCCCAGGGGCCTCCAACTTGCTCACTGGCTTGGAGAAGGCTCCTGGCTCTCTATGCCGACAGAGCATACAATTCCTAAGGCCTCAAAGCCCCAGTTGTTGGAAATTATAATCCTTCCTCATGGCTCCAAGCTCATGGCTTTGAGAGACTCCTGATTGCACACATCTCCCATTAGCCAAAGCAAGTTATTTCCATGGCCGCAACACAGACGTGTTAAAAGGTAAACGGCCATACATCATCTGGCAGCCGCTCATTTCTCTTTGTCAGCCTCCATTCCGGCGCACTAGGCCCCCGCTCTCCCCTGGCTGTCAGAGAAACAGCTTCATCCTTCCTGCAAATGCCTTCGCCAGGTCTGGCCCAAGGAGTCGGGGTTTGTGGACCCAGCAGAGTGAATCACTTTGTGAGCATTCAATAGCATTGTCTCGATGACAAATAGATCACACCTTAATGGACCTTTTTTCAATTTGTAAGCCCAAGTCAAGACGCCTAAAATGTTACCAGATGTCAAGGATGACATGTTTGCGTCTGACATGCTCTTACACGCACAAGGGTCGCAGGCTTTCTGCCTGCAGGAGAGCCGGGCACCCATGACCCCAGGCAGAACACAGCTTCATGTTTGCCGTTGTGAAAACAAGATCCAGCCCCCCGTACCACTCCCCCTGCCTTTTTATAGCCTCTTTGGGGGAGATGTGTCTGGAGAGAGTGGAGGGAGGTATGGGCCCGGAGACAGCATAGCTCGAATGGCTGGGACTCCGGGAGAGAAAGGACGATGACTCCAAGCCCTTGGAATGGGATTGGAGGGTCTCAAACCCTTGCCAGCTTTGGAGTCAGAGAGAATAAGTTTGCTCCCAAATGTGCTATTTACCAGCTGTGTGACCTTACACGAGTCAGTTCACCTCTCTGGCCTCAAACAGAGATAATCCTAGAACTACTTTCACAGGGCTGTGGAGAGGCCTGATCGGGGGAGGAAATTAAAGCGCAGAGGAGTGCCCAGCACATCGTTGGTGCTGCATGAAGTCGGCGTGAGAGGCACTATAGGAAGGGCTACTGTTTCCCCGGGGCGGTGGCCCCCCGAAGTCACAAAGTCCTGTCTACCCAGGGATTTTGAGTGTGACCTTATTTCAAAATGAAGTCTTTACAGACAGAACTGGTTAAGATGAGGTCACACTGGATTGGGGTGGCCCAATCCAAAGACTGGTGGTCTTAGAGGAGGAAGAAGGCCACATGAAGGCAGCAAATATTATCATTAGTTCACCTGCTCAGGCCAAGGGCAGCGGCAGCCGAGGCCAGCCCCCCGGTCCAGGGAGCCCTCTGGCCCATTCAGTACCCGCAGACAATTCCTAAGGTTATCCCTGGGTTTTCACGATCTGGATTTGCTACGATTGCTGCTGCTGAGTCGTTAGCGTAGGATGGTGAGGGGCAGAAGAGAAGCAAAACCAACAGCAAAGCTCCCCCACCCCGGGTCAGGAGTGTTTTTCCACCAGGAAACCAGAATAGTTCCTGTGAGTTTGTTCACCCTTTGTCCCAGGACACAAAAATGTCAGAAATGTGCAAGGGCTGTGGCCACAGAGGGACACTGTATCTCGTCCCCGAGGTCCATTTCCTGCACTGGGCAGAGGGTCAGGGTGAAGACCACTGCGCAAAGTCAGGACAAGTGAGAGCTGCTGTGTGCGCCACGGGGGGCCGTTGAAGCTCCCCTTTCTCTGGGCCCTGGATTTCTAGTCTGTAAAATGGGGTGATGAGGCCTGATCCCTCAGCTCACAGAGTAGAGCAGATGTCGTAAGTGCGGGTACGGTCCTGTGGCACTCTCTCCTCTGTTCTCCCAAAGGGGTCAGCAGCATGGGAAATGAGTCCCCCTAACAGGGCCTCTCCCAGACCCCACTTTATAACAAACAGACTTGACACCATCAGTCCATCCACGTGTGTTCACTAGGCACCAGCTGTGTGCACAATGCTGTTCTGCTTTCTGGGAGGCTGTTTACACCCGTCACCTCTGCTGATGATCAAGGTCAGTAGTCGTCGTCACGTATCCGGCATTCATAGACCCTGAGCTTTGCCTCTTTTAATCCTCAAGACGCATCTGCCAGATCGTGCCGTCACAACCACATTTTTTAGAGAAAACTTAGTTCAGAGGGAATATGACTTGCTCAAGGCCACACCGTGAGTCTGGACTCCCTTTAGACTCTGCTCCAAATGAGACATTCTGCCTGCGAGGACCCACAGCCCAGTGCGGTGAGATCTGGACCCACCCGTAGCGAGAGACATTCCTCACACAAGCTTGTATTTCTCACGCCTGACATGGTGTCAGACACTTCCTAGTGTTACAGCGTGTTACGTCACTGCGACCTCCCAAGACCTTCCGGAGAAGTTGTTGCCATCACTGTAATCGTTACCCCGCCCAAACAGAGGAGGACGCAGAAGGGCAGGGGTTATGGGGGTGGGAGCCCTGAGAAGTTAGGACCAAACCCAGCCTTCTTGCCCTTCTGAGATTCTCAATCGCCATGCCTTCTGCCTCCCCAAAGGGGGCTGGATACCACTGGTGCTAAATCAGTGCAGAGACAAGAGAAGGGTGTTTGGAGTGCAGATCCCAGGAGGCCTCCTGGAGGAAGAGGTTTGCAGAGGATGGGGAGAACCTGCGTAGTGCAGATTCCCTCTCCCCAGACCCACCTCAGGACATTTGCCAGGAACCTGGGAGCTGGATAGCCTCAACCCTTTGAAACTCACCGCTTGGCGCCTCACTCCCCTGAGGGCCTCGGGAGGAATCTGTCCCGCCTGGCTTGGGGAGGGCCTGACCCAGCCTCCCGCTGGCCTGTCCACATGCCAGGCCAGGGCTGACCCTTCACCCACACATCTCTCATTCTGCAGGCCCCAAGAAGCAAAGTCCAGAGCCAAGGTTATCGTGGGGGTCACATACCTTAGGGGAGGGGCGGGTACACAGAGCCACAGGCTATTCAGTGCAGCCGTATTTGCGATCACAAGATTGGAACCGACTTGGAGTCCATCAGCAGGGGACTAGGTCGAGGTGCTTTGGCACACACGACTCAGGTGTCAGCGGGAGAGGGTTTTGAGAAGTAAAAGCTGACGTTTATGAAGGATTTGAGCCCCTCCCACGTGCATTAACTCATTTGATCCTACATCAGTCCCAGGAGGAGAGACTATTATCACTTTTAAATGAGGAAACGGAGGCACCCAGAGGTCGGGTCCCTGGCCCAAGGCTCACGGCTACACCGTGGAGCAGGGGCTCCGTGCAGGCAGAGTGTATCAGAACCCCCTGTCTTCTAGCCTCCCCGCTTCCCAGTCTAGCCAGGGGTCCCTCCTCCAGGAACTCCCTGGAACCTGGGAAAGAAGAGAAACGCTCAGATAACCTCCAGCACTTCCCAGCCCTCTCGGGCCCGGGTTGGGTGGGGGGAGCAGGTGTAATCAGAGGAGCTTGACTGAAGCCTCCTGCGTCTGCAACAGACTCCGATAACTCAGACGCTGTGGTAGCCAACTGCTCTCTACAGTCAGTTACGGCCAGCGGGGCCCACTGATTATTTTTATAGCCTTTCCTGGAGTCATGACAAGGAAAACTAAACGATCCACAGGACCCCTTTCATCACGAACAGCCGGGTTTCACGGTTGGGGGTGGAGGAAGGAAAGAAAGAAATTACTTTTTTCCCCACTTTGGAGCTAATCAACAGAACTCAAGGCTGGGCGGCCAACGTGTTGGTGTTGAGAAAAGCTGTTCTCAAGCAGAACTAATTGGCAACAGAAATGGAATTTTTCCCCCCAAAAAAGTATAAACATGCTTTATCCCTGGGAATTACCCTTTGGAATAGGTATTCCAGACATGCTGAGTGCAACTGCCCGCGCACAGCCCTCCGCCTCCCATAGGCGAGCCCAGAGGCGGCCGGAGCAGGCTGCCACTCAGCCACGTCGGCCTTTCTCGAAATAGGATGGTCACAGAGGTCACCGGCCCAGAGCAGCCCAGTCTGGAGTGGACATTCGCTCTCCTCTTGCCCAGCACCACATCCCTTCTCCTAGAAATAGCAGTTGGCTTAGGGTACCCCGTGCCCTGATCCCTGGACTTCCTCCCCTCTGTGCTCCAGGGATAAGCACTGGCAGGTATAAGCTAATGAACGGATTCCAGGGAAATTCGGGGAATAGGCACACAAATCAACAAGAAATAAGAAGGTCGGGGATGCCCGGGTGGCTCAGTCAGCTAAGCCGCTGCGTTCAGCTCAGATCATGATCCCAGGGTCTTTGGATCAAGTCCCGCATTGGGCTCCTTGCTCAGCGTCTCTCTCTCTGCCTCTGCCTGCTTGTGCTTGCTCTCTCTCTCACACAAATAAATAAATAAATAAAATCTTTTTTAAAAAAAGAAAAGAAACAAGAAGGTGGGGATGCCTGGGTAGCTCAGTTGATTAAGCGTCTGCTTTTGTCTCAGGTCATGATCCCTGAGGTCCTGGGATCGAGTCTGCTTCTCCCTCCACCACTCCCCTTGCTTCTGCCCTCTCAACGTGCGTGCTCGCTCTCTCTCTCTCTCTCAGATAAATAAATCTTAAAAAAGAAACAATAAAGCACAAAAAAGAGTATCTAATGAAGCTTCTAGAAAGGAGAGCTCCAGCGATTTTAGAGGTGCAGAGAGTAACCTGCCCGGAGCCCACAGCATGGTCGTAGGGGGTCCAGGACATGAACCCAAGTCTGTAAGGTTGAAGAATTTGTGACATTTGACTCCTAGGCTCTATGAAGAGATGGCATAACCTCTGGAGGGAGCCAGACAGACCAGATGCAACCCCATCTCTGCCATTTCCTACCTGTGGGATTCCAGGCAAGTTACTTAACCTCTCCGGGCACCTGGGCGGCTTAGTCAGTTAAGTGTCCAGCTCTTGGTTTTGGCTCGGGTCATGGTCTTGTGGTTACAGGTTTGAGCCCCATGTTTGCCTGTGTGCTCAGTGTGGAATCTGCTTCAGATTCTTTCTCCCTCTGCCCTTACTCTCTCTCTCTCAAATAACTAAAATCTTTTTTTTTTTTTATAAAAGAGTCACTTAAACTTCCTCCTCCTTAGTTTCCATATCTATGAAGTGGGGCCTCTAAGAGCCCCTCCGTTCGTGGGATCTGAGGGTTGAATGGATTAACAGCAATACAGGTAGAGTACGAGCAGTGATACCTGTCATGAGCAAGGACTTGTCCCTGCCCCGTCACTCTGGGTCCCACCTGTGTAAGAACCAGGTTGAGTAAAGGCAGGACAGAGCGATAGATGCTAGGAGGACAAGGTCTTAAATGCCCTCTCCACGTTTTCCTTCCTGTAGTGTGACCGTCAGGCTTGGTTTCCCTCCCAGTGCAGCTCTGCCATGAAGATGGGAGACATCACGAGCCCACAGCCCGCTCAAGGCTATTCTTAGACCTGGAGATAGACAGCGACTGGCAGCCAGGCCTGTGATGGTGGCATCGGTGGAGATGCAGGGGGAAATTACACTCATTCAAGTGGCAGAAAGTAAGCCATCAGACAAATGCCACACGGTCGAGGGCACATGTGAATTGGCAGAGCCACTATGGAAAATAGTTCGGGGCGTGATTTCATATTGTCTACAACCCAGCAGTCCTGCTTCTGGGTGGACACAGGAGACGCACGCCAGCATGTACGAACTGGGCAGGTGCAATGATGCTCAGAGCGGCGCCACCTGTGGTAGCAAGCGCACCAGTGCCAAACGACCCGGAAGCCTCTAGACGTGGGAAACGAATCCCGGTTTGCCACACAGTAGAATCTGGCAGTGGGAGATGAGGAAGCACGGAGCCCTGTGCAACCACGGGGATGAGTTGTAGTGATAAATGCTTCATGAAAACAGAAGTGGCACAAGACAACATAGATCTTTTTATAAAGTTCAAAAATAAGTAAAAATAATCTACTGTTTGGACCTAAATACCTTTTTTTAGAAAAGGGAAGTTGAGATGTTGAAGTTCTGCAAACAGATATGAGGACGGCCATACGATGTTGAGAATGTACTTGATGTCACTGAATTGTATACTTGAACATGGGTAAAATGGTCAGTTTTATGTGTCCTTTACCACCATTTTTTAAAAAGCCATAGAAAGGGGCACCTGGGTGGCTCCCTCGGTTAAGTCCCAGCTCTTGATTTTGGCTCAGGTCATGATCTCCAGGTGGAGATCAAGCCCCATGTTGGGCTCCTTGCTCAGAAGAGAGTCTGCTTGGATGCTCTCTCTCCCCCTCCCTCTGCCCTTCTCCCACATGCATGCACACGCTCTCCTTGTCTCTCTAAAAAACAAACAGAAACAAAAACCAAAAACCTAAAAATAAGAAGTCATAGAAAAACACAAAATTCAAGATCGTAGCTACTGCGGTGGGAAGGAGAATGTAAGTGGGTTATAGATAGTTGCCAAAGTTCTAGTCCCCAGGCTTGGGGGGTGGCTCTGTGGGGGGTTTTATTTTATAAATAAATGTGGCGAGACTGCTAGATGGAAGGGTGAGTGTGTCCTGAGGAGGTATGATTAATTCACTTCTACCTGAACTCTCTTTTATAAGTCTTGAGGGAAGCTTTGGAGACCAGGGATCTAATGGGGGCTGCTGGGCAAGTGAGCAAGGTCTTTGGCCTTTCCCTCTGCTATTAATCAGGTGTAGGACTGTCTGGTCCCTGGTGGGGTGGAGGGGGGTGGCATCCAGCGGTGCATTCGGAAGGTGCGTGCCCGCCCTCCTCCACATGCTCGCATCTGCAGGGTCTGTCCTCGCTCGTTCAGAAGGCAGGGGCGGGCATGCTCCGGACCAGGGGTGACCGACCCAGTCCAAGGGACAGCACAGTGACAGCCACCAGGCCATAGCAGATCCCACAACAGATCCCATAACCTGCCTGACCCCCAGTATTTCTGAACACCGGTGTGGGAGATGGTGTTGTTTTACCAGCCCTGCAAGCCCACCTGAGACAGACAGGGGCTGAGCACAGGAGCCACTTGAGGAGTCCAGTCTGGGCCCGCTGGTTTGACAGTGCGTCTGATGATGTACGCATCTGCTGACTCTCACTGTTCTGCAAATGAACGGCCACTGCATGAGTTGACACATGCATAGAAGTGTGGCATTCATAAATGAAATGGAGTCCCTGGCTAGAGATTCCTGGTGACCCTAATTCACAGTCCTCCCAGGAGGTCTGACTGCTCTGTCACTCTTGGCAACAAAGCAAACCAGGTATTTCTACAAGTTTATTGAGTGCCTACTATGGAATAGAACACTGAACATAACAGGCAAAAAAAAATGTGTGTGTGTGTGTATGTGTGTGTACACACACATACACCTGTACCCTCAGGAAACTCACATTCTGGTAGGGAACATTTAAGAAAAGAAAAATATGGGGCACCTAGGTGGCTCAGTGGGTTAAGTGTCTGCCTTCAGCATGATCCTGAGTTCTGGGATCAAGTCCCACATCAGGTTCCCCGCTCAGTGGGGAGTCTGCTTCTCCCTCTGCCACTCCCCCTGCTTGTGCTCTCTTGCTCGCTCACTCTCAAATAAATAAATAAATAAATAATATTTAAAAGAAAAAAATATGCCAGATGATGGTAAGTGGTAAGGAATGAGCCATGTGGAAATCTGGAGAGGGAGTGTCTCGGGCAGTGGGGAAAGCCAGTGCAAGGGTCCTGAGGCAGGACTGTGTCTGGCACAATTGAGAACAGCAAATGTGGCAAGGGGGAGAGCAGGGGAGATGAAGTCCAGATCTTATAGGGCCTTGTGGTCATGGTGAGGACTTAACCTTTTACTCTGGGTGAGGTGGACCTAGGACTGGGGAGTCAGGAGGGTGTTCTGAGCAGAGGAGGGACAGGATCTGATTTCATTTTAACAGGACCCCGCTGGCTGCAGATAGAGAACAGACCATCACAGAGGCAAGAGAAGCAGACACCAGTGAGAAGACCACTGTAAAAGCCCAGAGAGAAATGGCCTCATGGGCCAGGGCCAGGGCGAGGGGAGGGGAGGGGACAGGAAGAGGTCAGCTTCCAGACACAGGTTGAAGGGAAAGCCAGTAGAATTTCTTTTTACTGAAAAGTAGAAGCAGTTGGGTTCTACTTATGTTTTGGGGTCAAGAAAGTTTACGACCTGATTAGAAAATAGAGATTCGGTTATCAAAATAGATCCCCTCTTCCGACCTCCTGGGACTTCTGATATGCAGGCATTGAAAGGAAGGTTTTAGGTCTCCATGAGCTAATATGGATGAACCCTCAGGATCTATTATCAAGAGGAAACAGGAAGATGCATAATAGAACATATAGAATCCGTATTTGAAAACTAAAATTAGCCAAAAAAATGCGAAAATGAGTGAACGAATGGTCTGGAGGAGTAGACACCTGACTCTTACCGGGTTGCCTGGGGTAAGGGCCACTGAGATTGAAACTCAGGATCACCCGTCTGAGCACACAAAATAAAATAATTATAAAACCCATTTATAATTATTTTTTAAAGTGCTGTGAGTGCGGCTCCATTCTCGCCTTCATAACTGTGCTGCTCTGAGCCAGTGTCCCCACCTGGGCCTCTGCCTTGGCCTCGACCATAAGAGACAGAACTCAGGAATGAGAAATACTTTCCTCTGCCGCTCGCTGGCTTGGGAGAACTGGAAAGGGCCCACCTGGCTCCCAGGGTTTCTAAAAATAGAAAGTTGTCTTAACTTTCCTATAGATTTGGCTTAGCTGTTCCTCCTACTTGTTCCAAGATGCCGTTTCTATTAGAGAGTCATGCTCTGCACATGAAAATAAAGTACGGTGGGAGCAAGACCTTAAGTGGATGAAATTAACCAGGAGCTGCCCGACAGGTCACCGGAAGTGCCCCCCCACAGAGAGCCAGGGAAGGTGATGAGGGAGCCCCGGGCCGCCACTGTCCGCGCTGGGGCCCAGAGGTGGCCTGTGGAGACAACAGCTCCTGCCCAGCCCAGTGTCTGTATCCATTCCATTGCTCAGAATGGGAGTGAGGAGTTGGGCTGTGGGTATGTTTTAGGCAAGAGGAGGAAACTGAAGTATTTGTGTCCAGGCTCAGTACCTGGAGTTTGACTCCCTCTGGGTAAGGACCAAAGACGGTCTATGCCAGGGTTTCTGAGACCCTGGGCACAAGTGTATGAGCAGTGGGGCCAGTGGTGTGCTGGTGAAGGTTAGCAGCTGGCACTCCAGGAGAGAGAGAGCGTGTGTGTGTGTGTGTATACATGTATGTGCGTGCATACGTGTGTACATATGAATATATGCACACAGATGCACACTTGGGTTTATTATAGATTGTACTGGTATAAAGAGTGTGTAGCACACAATTTACAAATAAAAACAAAATTTGCAATACCCCCTTGGAAGTTTCATATATACTCAACTGAGTCACACAGAAAGGGTTTGTTGATTTTGGCCCCCAGCCCTTGAATCTGTAGTCAGCCCACACTTACGAGTGACGAGCGAGAGGAGCTCAAGGCTGGTGCGTATTTTCCTTTACCTTAAGGAGTCAGACAAAAGTGATAGGACGAAGTGCAGTTTGTCAGTGAAGGAAACACGTGCCTTCATTGTGGGTCTCTTCACAACAGAACAGCCACAGATGGGGACACAGTCTTATGTTTAATCTTCATTGTTAACTTTTCCTGTCTCCTCCCTCAAATCTAGGCCATCAGCAAAACAATAAATCGAGCCCCGCTTCGTCCTGTTACCAGTTCCCATGGTATAAGGACTGCCACTGGGGCCAATTTCCGGGGCCACCAACCTGGGGTCACTGCATGGGGACTCGGGGAGAGATACACAACAGCGGACTATCAGATGGGCTTCCACCAGGCAGCGTGGATAAAAGTCACCGCGGGAGCCTCCAGAGCAGCCAGATGTCCTTTCAGACAGGGAAAGGGAGGAGCAGTGAGTACTCATTACCTTTGTAACATCGTTGACTTAATTAGAAGTCTGCGAAATTTAATTTTTAATAATGGCTGTTTAGCAACTCATTCACCACATTTCTGACAGTCTGACCATTGGCTTTCAAATGCCGGGCCGAGCCGTGTCCAGCACACCACAGTGTAGGGACCACGTGGCAGAGAGTGTCACGGATTGGGGAAGAAGCTGGTCCCTCCGTCTCTGCCCAGAACCCAGAGCAGCCTGGGCACCACAAGGGTGGGGCGCGAGGGGGTGTGCTCTGACAGTCTCAGGTGGGCAGAGGGCGGAGGCCAGAGGAGGCCAGAGAGGACGAGCAGGGCAAGAGCCCAGTTTGTGGGCACATGTGAGATACCCGTTCACTGCTCCCCAGAAAGAACTGGCAGGTCCTGGGGGTGGGTGCTGAGCTTCTGATGAGGAGTAGGTAAGGGCCTCCTAGCCAGCACTCATTTGGGTTAAATCACTCCCCATGAAAGCAATCCATTCGGCCCCTCAGAGGCCCACAGGGCCAAAGGCCTGGGATCGCTGATGTCAGCAGTGAACCCCTCAGTCTCTTCTTCAAGCCCGCTTGTGTGCCCCCCTCCCCCGGACCTTCCCTGATGGCAGGGCTCATGGGAGACCTTTGTCTTCTCTTAGCTTCCTGAGAACTTCAGTCCCCTCCAAGCAGGCTCTCGGAATTTTAAGAATTACACAGAGATTTTAGAGATTTCCTAAAATAGGAAAGGGTAAAATAAACCCTTCATATTATAGGTGAGGAAACAGAGGCCCAGAGATGGAAGGTGACTTGGAGAAGTCACCTTGAAGTGTCTACAAGAAAAATCAAGGCCAGAAGTGGGTAGGATGACCAGTCATCCCAGTGTGCTCAGGACTGGGGGAGGGGTGGGGAGTTGTGGGGCCGGGAACCCCACTCAGGTCTCGACTCAAGCCCAAGGCAGAGGTTCTGAGCCAATCCCCTAACGGAAGGGAGGCCTGCGTCAGTACAGAGCTGCTGTGGGGTGGAATTTTCCAAGAGGAGAGAAAAGCGACCACATCTGGGTGCCGGGATCTCCAACTCTGCCCAGATGCCTGGCACCAAGGGATTTCCCACCTGCCTAGGCCCTGCTGTGTGCCTCCCAGGCCCTCGGATGTAACATGCATCCTTCTCCTCCGTGCCAGGGAGACACTCATGGACTCATCCGCAGCTTATCTGTGGCTGCTGCTGCCACAGCTGTGGGGCTGCATATGCAGATAGTCTCCAATAATATTAATACGTGATTCCCCCCGGGGGAGGCGTGTGGAAAGCTCTGTATGTGTTTCACAATTCTGTTTCGTCCAGAGGAGCAGTGGGGGCCCAGAATGATTTGAAACAGATTTTTGGAAAAGCAAAATTGGAACAAAACCTAGTAGAGGCATGTGCCACTCTCGCCACGCCCAGCTCCCTCCACCCCTGCCTGATGTTAACCCTCTTCTCCCATCCTGGGGAGCCTCTGACAGCAGGGAGGCGAGCACGAGCACGGCACATGGCATCCGGCACTCCTCCTTCCAGCCAGGAGCCCCTGCCTGGGACGCATGCCCCCACCCATCCAGAGGTGAAGACCGCTCAGCCTGTGGCTGCCTTTCTCCAGCCTCTCTGCCTACGTCCCACAGGTAATCCTCCCCTCGACACCCTCTCCTCCTGCACCCCTGCTTCCTGCAGAGATCATGGAATCAGAACAGAATACAGACTACTGGAAGTGGAGAGTTTAGGGCAAGTCAAGTCAGAAGGGCAAGGACCTAATTCTGATCTACGCCACTGACCAGCTGTGTGACCTTGGGTGAGTCACTTCACTTCTCTGAGCCTCTGTTTGCTCAGGTACCAGGAGGGTACACTTGCCCCTCTGAAGGCTCATGGGGATTCCCTGAGCTAGAGCTTCATAAATGCCTAGCATAGTGTCTGGCATATGACAGATACACAAGAAACAGTCACAGTAAAAGCCCCTTAAAGAGCCTCTGTTCCAGCCACTCCATTGCAGAGATGGACAAACCGAGGCCCAGGGAGGGGAGAGAACTCGCCCAAGACCACACAGCAAGCCCCCGCTATCCCATTCCCCCCTCTCTGACTCCCTTCTCCTGGGGAGCTCCAGGCTGGAGTGTGAGCAAGTGCTCGCCTCCTCACACCTCACCTCCCTCTAGCGTCTGGTCCACACGCCAGAATCACTCACCATCCAGCAGGTACAGGCGTTCAGGCCGGGGCACGCCTCCTCCTCCAGGCCGCCTGGCTTTCTCTGTCACTAAGGTGAGCTGCGACTCTAATCCGCCGCATCTGCATTCGCTGCAGGGGTCGGGCTGGGGAAGTCCTTCCAGACTAGCCACTCGGAGGCTGCTCACAAGGAAGCCACTGTCCCCTGGTCTTCTTTGTGGTGCTGAGGGCCAGGGGACATTGCACTGCCGGGCTCTGATAGCGCAGTCGGCCTCTTATCTGGCCTGTGTCCGGGTGTAGGCGGCCGTGGAGCCGGGGTTCCAGGAAGCCGGCCTGGGGCCCCCCCGCCAGCCCGCGCTCCCCGGATGCTGCCTGCTGCTCTGGACGCGGCCGATTGCCCGTCAGTGTCACTGAGCTCTGCCAGGGAGAATTCCATGCTGGCCCCCAGCAGGCGGGGCCCCCACCCCTTCACGTCCCACCCCCCACTCCCATCTTGGCAAGGGGACGGGAAAAGGCAGCTAATTTCAAGTCCGCACGGCGCTTGTGGTCGTGTCCTGAACTCTCTACGATTAATCACAGAGCATCTGATTTCTGCTTCTCCTCAGAGGGGGGTGTGGGGACGCCTGGAAGTTTCTGTTTACTCCGTTCTTCGTTCTTCGCCCGGCTGTGTGCTAATCACAAACAGACAGGGACACAGCCTTCCCCTCCCTCCTCCTTCTCTGCCTCCTCTTCTTACCTTGCCACTTTCATGTCCCCTCCTCACTCCTTCTTTTCCTCCTTTCTTCCCTCTCCCCTGTGGGTCCCCTCCGTCTGTCCGGATCTGGGATCTGATCCTCCACACACCTCTTCCTGTGGTCCTGGTTTCCCCAGAGCCCCGTTGTCCCCTCTGCACCTCCCACTTCTCCCGGGTGCGAATTAGCTTAGTATCTTCCCTTTACGTCTTTAGAGTTAGTGGTCAGCTTCTTTTACTGCTTTGTTCCTTTTTTTACCACCTAATGTTTTCAGGCTTTCCCCGCACCCCCCCCCACCCCTGTTACATTTCTATGTGCAACTCCTACAAAATCGACTGGTGTCTCCGTCAGGGGTGGAATCCAGGCACGACACACACGAAAGGCTCCCTTTGTCACCTTGACCCATCAGCTCTCGGATTCTGCTCAGGGATGGACCAGGGAACAAAGCCCCCATTGACCACCACTGCAGAGAGGCCCGGCCCTGCGGAGCCAACCAGCCTGTAACACCTAGAGATGAATTTCTCCCTCCCTTGGCTCCCTTCCGCCCTGCAGCCACTGCAGACAAGAAATAAACAGGAATAAACAGCCCCAAAGAGTAGTAACTGACACCCCTCCCCACAAACACACACACACACTCTGAAGGGTAGTTTGATAAGACCTTTGAAAATCAGAAATGAGCATATACGCCACCACCCGGAATAATTTATGCATGTGCTTAAGGAGGCATGTACACAGAGTTTTGCTTAAAAAAAAAAAAAAGTCTTATCATAGGAAACAATTGAAAATAATGTAAACATCCATCAAACAATGACTGATTACACAATGTGGAAGGGCCATGCTATGGCTTACCAGGCTGTGGTTTAAAAAGAATGAGCTAAGTCTGTAGGTAACAACAACAGTGGGTCTCCAAGACATATTACTGAGTGAGAAGGGGGTCAAAGTGCCATATCTGGTATAATCCTGATTGTGTAACCCTCCCCTACGTACACACACAAAGAGTGAGATACTACGGAAACACGTGTCAGGCCTGAAAAGTAGTCTCAAAGAATTTAAACCAAACTGGGTCATTAGTGCTGGGAGAGAAGGAGGCAAACGGTTTAAGGGTAGTGCTCTTACCTGTAACAGTTTCATTTTGAAAAGTGAAAATGGGAACACCTAGGTGGCTCAGTTGGTTAAGGGGTTAAGCGTCTGCCTTTGGCTCAGGTCATGATCCCAGGGTCTTGGGATGGAGGTTTGCCTGTGCTCCCTGCTCAGTGGGGAGCCTGCTTCTCCCTCTGCCTGCTGCTCTCTCTGTCAGATAAGTAAATAAAATCTTTTTTAAAAAAAGAAAAGAGGGGCCCCTGGGTGGCTCAGTCGGTTAGGCATCTGCCTTTGGCTCTGATCATGATCCCAGGGTCCTGGGATGGAGCCTAGCATAGGGCTTCCTGTTCGGCAGGGAGTCTGCTTTTCTCTCTCTCAATCTTTCTCTCTCAGCCCCTCCCCACTGCTCATTCTCTCTCTTTTTCTCTCCCAAATAAATAAAATCTTAAAAAAAAAAAAGTGAAAATGGACTCATCTGTTACCTGTGTATCAAGTAGCTTCCTTCTCCACACCTGGGTACGGAGAGAATTTCATCCAAGTACATGGCCCCTTGTACTAACTCAGAGAATTTTCCAGTACGTCCGTGGAGAGATCACCAGTCATGCTGAGGACGTGTGATCACCTGCAGTTAGATGTGGGACCCCTGAGCCAGCAGTGACTTGTCACAAAGTGAATGCCTCAGGAGCAGGAGAGCTATCCCAGAGACTTCCTCGGGGGCTTAGATCTCCTGAAAACGAGGACGGCAGATACATATTGGAAAGGACAATATTGAAAAGTGCCGACTTGAGCCGCGCTGTGCACACCAAAGCCCTTCTCCCTCGCTGCAGACAGGTGGGTGTGAAACGGACACCCCCTGAGCCTCGCGGGGAGGGTTTAGTCCATTGCCAGGAATATCTGTGATTCACTGCCCGGCACGTACAGTGGAAATGACGATTTTTATTTTATTTTTTTAAAACATTTTTCAAAATATTTATTTATTTGACAGAGACAGAGATTACAAGCAGGCAGAGAGGCAGGCAGAGAGAGAGAGGGGGAAGCAGGCTCCCCGCTGAGCAGAGAGCCCGATGCGGGGCTCGATCCCAGGACCCCAGGATCATGACCTGAGCCGAAGGCAGAAGCTTTAACCTACTGAGCCACCCAGGCGCCCCAAAATGACGGTTTTTAAAAGACAAGGCCAAATGCTTCTCTTTCTGTCAGAACCTTACTTCCATGCCATTGAACCCTACGCCAAGAAAGAACTTTGTGCTGTTATTTTCCTGATACTATCTGCGATGGCAAAGTCACGGCTGAGGAAGATACTCCAGAGAATCCCCTGAGGTATCCATGTCCGGGTATTGATAAAGACCATGCCCTTGGGAAATACTACTGCAGGCCAAAGGAAGCCCCAGAACTAATGGAACTCGTTGGTCCTAAAGGAACTGGGTGCCTCACGGCTGAGATGATTTGTGTGTGTGAAGTTCACGGCTCTCGCCTTCAGACCACAGACAGCGCTCTCCCCATGTCTCCCGAGGAGTTGGTCCTGTCGAGTTGGACAGTATGATGACTGCAGCACAGAGCATGAATTCGTCTTACCCTCTCTGGCCGCATTTTTCCTTCCCCTCTGTGATTCCCTCCTGCTGCTCTTTTCCTTCACAGCCTATGTTTCCAGGGAAATGAAGACGAACAAATGTGCTGCAACCTATTGATAGCAAGTGGATTCTTCCCTAATTCAGGAACATCTGTTACTCTGAAGGACTTCATGCACCTTATGAAAGGTGAGATTGAAAGGCCCTCTCCATAGAGTGGGTTTTACAAATGACAAATACCCAGATACACTGAAAACGTCAGGGCTAGAATGCGAATCCTTTGCGACGGGTGAGAAGGTAAGCAGCACATAAAATGCTGTGTACAAAGTCAGTTCCTCCTTGTTACAGGCTGTCAGAGAGATCACACGGTTATTTAGGGAACTTCCTGATGCAGGATTGGCAGATTTCTATTCTGGAGAATTCTTACTTGTTCTCTCCGCTTTAAATATGGCTGGAGGTTTTCCATCAGGTTACCTATGGAATTGTTCAAAGCCAAGTCATATAGAGTTGTATCAGCCATTTACCAAAGGTAGCCATCCTGTATCTGGGCAGGAGATAAAAGTTGTGTTCTCTATTTTATTACATTTTGCACGCTGGCTGTTTAAAGCTAAAAGCAAATTCTCTCTCTTGGGAGACTCAGCTTTTCTGTTTGTTATGGCTTTATGATACTGGCTGATATCAGTAGAAGGAAATAAGTTTTCCAGACTCTGGAGTAGTTTTTTTCTCTTTCAGCCTTAATATCCAAAGCGGCGTATGTTCTGCCTGCATCACAGTCACTAGTAAATGAAATTACCTTCACGTTTCTGTTGAGGGAGGCAGGCTATTAACAACCAATCTCTCAAGACAAAAATCCTGTTACTCTTTAAAAAGTTGAAGTTAATCGTAGATCTAGGCCAACTTAGACATTTCATTCACATTTCTTAAATGGGTTAATATGTCTTTATTATTATGAGCTGATATTTAGTCTTAGTCATAAAATTTTTAAATTGAGAAGAAAGAATAGTGACAGACAAGTAATTAACTAGAGATCAAATGAGAACCAAACAATTTGAAAAGTCTTCCTGTGTAACTGCACTGAGAATTGCATGTTTTTCACTGATAAATGTGTGTGTCTGACAAATACATTTGCAAATGGTTCCATTAAAAAAAAAAAAAAGTGCCGACTTGGTTTCAGGAAATCGCGTCACCTACTCTAACTTAGAAAACATGAAAATCACTTTGAAACACTTGCCAGAATGAATATGAACAAGTCCGGGCCTTACCGAGCAACCGCTGCGGAGCCGATTAGACAGGCCCCTTCCCCGTCACTGGCAGCACGCGGGACCATGTCTCAGGGACACGACAGGCACGCGGTGCTCCTCCCGTGCCGCTGATGGAATTCTTCCCCTGTCACATGACTCCTGGCTTAGGGAACAGCGCGAGGGGGAGCTCCGGTATGGAAGACGAATGCCATCCTCCAGCGAGGAAGGAAGCTCCGGGTTGGGAGCCCCGTGGCCTCAGACGTGGGCTTTGCAGCTGTCAGAGCATGTGGCCCAGGGAGACCATGCACGGGGCTCCCACGGGGACTGGGCCCGACACAATGCTGCAGGCCCTGTGAGGATGTCTCAGCTTTGTGCCCACTTGACTTGACCACCTCTCCAACATTTACTCATCTCTCTTTTTAACCAAGAGAAAGCAAGCCTCGGGCTGAGGTTGCTCAGCAACCAACAGCATCTGGCTAGTAGAACCGTGTTTGGCAAAGGATGATGGTTTTCCGTGGACAGTTTCCTGTTTTGAATCTTTTAAAGTTTAAATAGTGAGTCCACCAGGTAAGGGGAGAAGACACAAAATCCTAATAGGACGTGGGGTAGAGTTAGCAGTAACATACTCACACTGGTTCATTTGTTGGGACAGACACGCCACAGGAGTAATGTAGGAGGTCGGGTGCGGGGTTGTAGAGGACTTCCCTCCCTGCACTTTCTCTGCGGCTTTTTCATGAATCTAAAATTAGGCTAAATGTTACAGTTTATATAAATATATTTTTTAAAGATTTTATTTATTTGTCAGAGTGAGAGAAAAGCACAAGCAGGGGGAGTGGCAGGGAGAGGGAGAATCAGACTCCCCGCTGAGCAGGGAGCCAGAGAGAGCGCAGAGAGGGAGCGGGAGAAAGAGAGAGAGAGAGGAGGCAGAGAGAGAGAGACGCAGGGCTGGATCCCAGGACCCCAGGATGATGACCTGAGCTGAAGGCAGACCCTTAACTGAGCCACCCAGGCATCCCAGTTTATTTGTTTACTTGTTTGTTTATTATTGATATTTTTAATATTTTTATTATGAACCCAGAGAAAAATTGACCCATGCTATTTTTTTTTTTTTTTAACATGTAGGTCCGGAGAGGAGTGGAGAAAGTAGACGGACTGTGGCAACAACGTTGACACTCGGACGCAAGGGAGGGGCCAGGGGCCTCCCGATGCTCTTCGCTCTGCTTGCTGCAGGTCGGAAATTGGTCACAGTGAAGTCAGGGGGAAGGAAGTCAGTGCACAGGAAAAATCTTAAGTCCCCGGGAGCCCCCGGGGCATGAATATGGCCATAGTTGTCAAAGTGATGCCCGAGCTGTGGGTCTTTGGGGGACACTAGGCAAAGAGGAGGCCTGGCAGGGAGATCCCACTACCCACTGCCCCAGGACCCTTGCTACAGCCTCCCTGGGCACACACCTTCCAGATGGCACGGCATACCCAGTTCTTTCCACCCATGCTCTCCCCACAGCACCCTCGTGCTGCCAGCCGGGCAGGTGCTGTCACCCCACAAGCCAGGCTGGGTATTTTGGGGACAGAGATGAATGAGGAGGAAATGTTCTCGCAGGAGACAGATGGGTAAACAGAGACCCACAGGGCCAAGTACTCCCTGCAGCCCAGGGAGTGAGTGCTGGGTGGGACAGTGCCTTTGAGAATGAAGGGGATGCCCCAAGGAAGTGTGTCACCAGGGACAGATGAGTAAACAGGTTATAGGATCTTTCCAGAGAACCTTCCTTCTCAGGCCCTCAGGGTAAGGCCAGAAACGCAGCCTTTGTGCCCTGCAGAGCCTTGGTTTCTACCTCTCTCCTGCTCTGTTGAGTAAACAGCCTGAGTGCTTATACTGTGCCAAGCCCCCTAGCTGGGAACTCTATCCCCACCCTCCTCCCTCTCACCTGGCTCATACTTTAACCCTCAACCTGCTGGTGCCCACAAGAGGCACATTCTCGCAGAGCTTTCTCTGAGCCCCTACTTGGCACTGGGCCCCCCTTGATGCCACGCCCACTGCCTCACCAGGCAGGAGCTGGGAAAGCACGCAGACCCTGGAGTCCGGTCCTCTGTTCCTAGCTGTATGACCTCAGGCAAGTCACTTCACCTTTCTAGGCTTCCATTTCCTTGTCTGTAAAATGGGAATAACTATAGTGCCTCAGTGGTATGTTCTGAAGATTGGGTGAAATAATGCCTTCCTTCTTAACTCGAGGTCTGGGGACCAGCCAACTGGAGCTTGTTAGTAGAGTCCTACATCCCACCCCAGACCTCCCAAACCAGATCCTGCATTTTACCAGGATCCCAAAGTGAGTCGCATGCATGTTCAACTTGAGAAGCACAAGACAGCAGACCGTGTTTGGCTCCTACTGAATGTCCGTTATCATCACCATCATCCTCTGTCATCCCACGAGATGAGCTGTTTTCGAGTTTTCCTCCACCTGGTCCGTCCTGCCCAGGACAGCTGTGTTGCCATTGCACCCTTAGTGCCCGGAGCAGAGGAGGTGGTGGATAATTAAGGGCTGAATTCCCTCATTTGTCCAGTTCTCCTGGAGAAGCCAGACTGGGGACCAGGTGACCTCACTCCTGGCTTTTTGAACTCCGTACTGCCATTAATGCCCCAGCAGGACAGCAGGGACAAAGTCTAGAGTGGTGAAAGGACCTCCCACTCGGGCAGTGGGGATGTGAGCTTAACAGAAAGGACAAAGCTCCAAACTCAACCTACTTGGTAAAATCCATGATTTGCCTGATAGTGACATCGAAACCCCCCTCCTCTGTCAGCGTTGTCAGCCTTCAGCGCTGCTGAGAATGTCACGTTGCTGGATTCTTCCTGGAGATAAATGCCCAGATCCTTCATTCTCAGGCCTCTCCTCCACACTCAGAGCCTCCTCTTCACCCAGAGCCTCACCCCAGGCACCTCTGCTTCACTGTGACAAGCTCCCAGTCCATCAGATAGAAGAAGGCTCTGTTTTGCTGGGGAAACGTTTAGAGCGACAGGTTCCCGCTCTGGCGTCTGCCAGTGCCATAAACCTTGGTTCAACAGAGGAATGAATCCGCCCTGAAGACTGGAGCTTTATCAGCTGGGGGGATTAGCAAAAGCCGAGGCCTGACCTGCGAGAAAATCCCAGCCACCCTCCGCACTCCCTTTGGGACCCTCCAGAGTCAAATATTTTCAGAACCAACTCCAGTTAAGTAAACAGCTCTCTGCACGTGAGTGCCCACAGGGTTTCTCTGAGGACCTGACATTCTCCACTTGGTGACTGTCATTTCCTTACAAACATAACATTGAAAGCGATCTTTGCATTCCCAGAATGACTTCCCCAGCTGAGGAATTCTGCGAGTCTCCTTGAGTTCAGGGCTGGTGCTGTATTTTGTGCTTTTATGACAACACTGCCTAAATGCATCCTGTACAATTTTGACAAGACCCCTTTGCCCCCCTCCCCAAGCATGCGTGTCTCTCTTTGCCGCAGACTTCTAGTAAAAGCTTCAAATATGCACTGCCTAAATTGAACCCTGATGCTAGGAACACTAATGGGGCGTCCTCTTCAAAGCCATTCTCTGCAACCCAACAGTTTACATGTTGCTGGAAACAATGGACTTAAGTGCACAATTTATTTGGGTTGGCTGGTTTCATGCTGGTTGGAATCTGCTTTGGGGGAAAAACAAACCCTGCATGTGTTTAGATTTATAATTTATACCGAAAGCACAAATACCTCGTAATAGGGCTAGAATGAGACACAGTTACGAGCAGGAGGCATGCACATGTTGGCTCTGCTCTCTCACGGACGTACTACCAGAGACTACAGACTGCTTTTTGGTTAAGCCACCACTCCCTCTTCCTCCCCTAACAGCCCCCCCCCCACCAAAAGCCCATCTGTGGCAGAAGCTTCAGACTGCCTGACCTGTGGGCCAGGGTCCTGATCTGGCGCTTTCTCAGCTGTTCTGCACACCTGCTCCATCCCTGCAACAGCCTCACCTTTGGCCTCATGATTCCCAGGTCAGGGAGGAGGAAACTGAGGCCTAGGAAGGTGAAGTCATTTCCCCAAGCTCCCACAGCAAGGTGTAGAGCCAGGATTCACACTTGGGCAGTCTTGCTGCAGAATCCGTGCTCTCTCAATTCTTAGGTCCTTCCATAGTAAAGTCTACAGAACCACTAGCCAGAAGGCTCCATTAACCCAATTTTTATTGCCGTTGAGTTGGAAGAGAAACAAGGCAAATGGCAAGACAATAATAAAATGATATGAGGGCTTAACCAGAGGAGAAATGAGGTCCCGCTCCCCAAATTAATCCACACAATCTGGAAAGAACACATTCAACCTCATCTCTATATTCTGCACCTCCATCTCTAGGGCCAGAGAAGGAGATGCCAAGTCCCAAGGGGAGACCAGCGTCCCAGAGGATCTCCATCAATAAGAGCCAGTGCTGCCCTTTGGATTCCAGAACCAGGAAGAAGAGTGTGCTCCAGGGAGATCGCTGTGGCGGGCATGACAATAAGAGCCCCTGGTGAGTGTCTTTCTGGGGTCCCCTGCCCTTCGCAGTGTGCTGATCGGCTCCTTCTGAATGCCTTTGTCTCCATCCGCTTGAGTCTGGGTGGCACTGTGACTTGCTTTCACACAATGAGGTAGAAGCGGTGCTCTGCCAGCTTTGGAAGCAGGCCTTTCACCCCAGACTTTCTGCCTTTCCTTTCACTTGCTTGGAATTTCAAGACAAATAGTGGAGAGGCCTGGGCTAGCCCCCTAGAAGACCAGATGTCTGTGTGGATGGGAACCATGGCAGCTCCGCTGACAGCAGAGCCCTGCTGGGTGTGTGGGGGAGGCCACCTTGGACCCTCCAGCCCCAGTCCAGTTGTGGGATGACTGGAGCCCCAGGAGTGAGCCCAAGAAGGTCAGCAGCACTACTGCCCAGACTGCCACCCCACAGAATGATGAGAAACAACCAAGCCATCACTGCTTTAAGATACTAAATTTTGGGGTCGTTTGCTACACAACAGCTAGAGCGGAAATCATCATTGTTCACACAGCGAAAAGGAAGGTTCTCTGCTGAAACCACAACTGTAAGGAGTATTCCCATATGACCATGTCTCTAGCACAAGAGTTTCTGGAGGATCTGTGGAAGCATGTGTCGAAATGTGTCCTTAGCCCATCTGTGAGGACACTGGTAGCCCAAAGATAATTTCACTTCTGTTCACCTACTAAATATTTGACCATTGTTTTCCATATGAAAAAGGAACCATCGTCAGCACCGGAAACGCAGATAAATTTGGCACAGTACTCTAAGAACTCCCGGGACAAGAGAGGAAGTGGGCAAAAACGCTGTTAGGAATTCATTCAGGAAATGTCCAGTACCAGGCCCCGCCACGTTCAAGGCTGGGAATACAAAGATGGGAAGCTCACAAATGCAGACCTCATGGGATCTGTGTCTTGTGGGGGACAGGGACTTAAATAAAAGGAAGAAAGGGGTGGCTGGATAGCTCAGACAGTTAAGCGTCCCGTTCTTGGTTTTGGCTCAGGTCCTGATCTCATGGGTCTAGAGATCGAGCCCCTCGTTGGGCCCCAGGCTCAGCAGAGAGTCTGCTTGGATATCCTCTCCCTCTGCCCCTTCCCCTGCTCATGCATTTTCTCTCTCAAATAAATCTTTAAAAAAAATTTAAAAAGAAGACATGTGAACATATGACCACAAATGGTGTCCAGTGATGTGAAGCAGTAGCACGGGGTGCCCAGAAGGAGACTTCACCTAGTGAGAGGAGATCTGGAAGATTCTGGAAGGTTTGCTGGGTTAGTTAGGTCAGCCTGGAGCCCATCTTCGTTTTACATACAAACAGAGAGTGTTTTCCTCATGGTTTTTATGTATACTGAACTTCCCTGGAATGCTGTGACCATGTGAATCGAGAGAAGGCTGAACTTTGGGAATTCACATTGGTTGCTATTCTAGAGAACAGCTCCCACAGCAGTTGGACCCAGCATGCTTGAGGCGCGTGGGTGGTCCGCACCCAGCACCTAGACCCACCTGCACCTGTGCCATCGTGTTTCCACCTGGAAGCTCAAGCCCCTGGAGGCTGCACTGGGACTTCCAGCAGTAACACACACAGGATCTTTTTTTAAGATCTTATTTTTATTTGACAGGGAGAGACACAGTGTGAGAAGGAACGCAAGCAGGGGGAGTGGGAGAGGGAGAAGCAGGCTTCCCGCTGAGCAGGGAGCCCGATGTGGGGCTCGATCCCAGCACCCCGGAGTCATGACCTGAGCCAAAGGCAGATGCTCAACAACTGAGCCACCCAGGCACCCCCACATGATTTTATCGTAAGTTACTTTCGACTCGCCTTTATCTTACAGTCTGAGAATTCTGTAGACATAGGTTACCTTATTGAGGAATTTCATTTCAGGGTTGACGAAGAGGACTTAGGTCTGATCAGGTTAGAGCCGCAGGCATCGGGGTGTCTGGCGGGGGGGTCAGGCGGTTAAGTGTCTGCCTTCAGCTCAGGTCATGATCCCAGGGTCCCACAATCAAATCTGCATGGGGCTCCCTGCTCAGCAGGGAGTCTGCTTCTCCCACTGCCCCTCACCTCACTTGCACGAGCTTTCTCTCTCTCTCCCAAATAAATTTTTAAAAATCTTAAAAAAAAAAAAAAAAAAAAAAAAAGGTGCGGGGCACCTGTGTGGCTCAATGGGTTAAAGTCTCTGCCTTTGGCTCAGGTCATGATCCCAGGGTCCTGGGATCGAGCCCCGCATCGGGCTTTCTGCTCAGTAGGGAGCCTACTTCCTCCTCTCTATCTGTCTGCCTCTCTGCCTGCCTGTTATCTCTGTCAAATAAGTAAATAAAATCTTAAAAAAAAAAAAAAAGTCACATGCTCTACCGACTAAGCCAGCCAGATGCCCCCTAAACTGTATACTTTCAAAGGGTGAATTGTATGGCCTCTTAGTTACATTTCAGGCAAAACACAAAGACAAAGCTGAAGGGCTAGACGGGGCCACGCCATGCAGGGTGCTTGTGGCCCAGGCGGAGGAGTCTTATCGTCAGCGTCAGACTCAGGGGAGCCGCAGAAGGTTTGGGGCGTGCATGTGGCAGCCTAGGTTTGCGTGTGAGAAAAATCTCCGTGACGAGCGGGCTGGAGATGGGGACAGGGGATGACTTCAGAGGGCGAGGACGAGCGAGTGTGTGGGCCGGCACCCGGCTTCGGGCTGGAGCGAGCCGGTGGTGGACAGTGGCTCCCAGAGCTGTGTGTGGGAGCCACTGGCACAGGCAAGGGCCGGCTGGGAGAGACGGTGTCTGATGGTGGCTTCCAGGAGGATGTTCTGGAAGAGGAGGCATCTGCGCAGAACTTTGTGGGGTTGGTTTAGGGCATCCAGAGAGTCAAAGGGTACACTAGAAAGAAGGAAGCAAATGAACAGAAGTTTACATGGTTCCATTTGGCCAAGCAGGAAGGGAAACAAAAATTATGGGAATGAATTCGGGTTGTCTAGAAAGACAGAACCAAGAGGGGATCTAAAGACACATGTAGGAGGAAATTTAGTATGGGAACTGACACACGAGATTATGGAGACCCAGAAGTCCCACAGTCTGCCCTCTGTAAGCTGGAGAACCTGGAAAACTGGTGGTTTAATTCAGCCCAAGTCTGAGGACGGCGGGAAATGGACGTGCCGGCTCCAGCAAGAACACATCTGCCCTAACTTTGCCTTTACTGTTCCATTCAGGCCCTCCACAGACCGGTGGTGCCCACCTGCACTGGTGAGGGCGACCTTCTTCCCTCGGTCCGACTCAGATGCTCATCTCTTCCAGAAACATCCTCACAGACACACTCAGAAGTAAGGTTTTACCAGCTCTCTGGGCATCCCTTATCCCGCCAGGCCGACACAGAAATCTGTTATCACGAGTCTGCTCCATGTCAGCCTGACCGCGACATGCATCTCCTTAAACGGAGCTTGATTTCCTAATGGAGACAATGACTTAAGTCCTAATTCTGCTGAACATGGTACCACCATCCAGGGCATGACCGAAAGCGCAGGAATACTGACCAGCAGAGTGTGTCTCCCCACATCCCCCCAACTCCCCAGGGAGACTGAACCACAGGAGACTGTGGTTCAAACAGCACTTTATCCCTCCGGTCCCACCGCGCTACAAAGCGGCTGGCAGATTTTTCATCTCAGATCTATTTGGGGGGGAAAAGAAGTTGCCCAAGGTGGGTTCAGGCCAACTTGTAGCATGTGGACTTTATTTTATAGTCAATAAAGTCATTCTTTCTCTTCTTGAGCCATAAAACTCCGTTGTCTTTGCATGTCTGTTTTGTATTACACATTCTAGTCCCTCGAATCTCTTGATAACAAGTTCCCTTAAGGGAGAAATTGTGCTCGTTGTTGGGAAAATGTGATCCACCGCTCCACCGGGGACACTCAAGGACCCCAGACACCGAGATGCAGGGAGGTGGGGTGTTCAAGTGTCAGAAAAACCACACCCCAGGAGCGCTCCATCGGGGGCCGAGGACAGCCGCCCAGTAGTAAATAGGAGACGTGTATTCTTTCTGCCACTTAAACTCTCTGGCTTTGCTCTCAGCAGTAAATACCAAAAACAAATACATATTTGTTGAAGTTTCGTTTCATTCCATTTGGATTCCCATTGTTGAGACCTAATCGTTTCTTGCGTGTCACGCATTTTTTTAAAAGGTACTTGAATCTTTACCTTATGGTTTAACAGCCATGGAAAAAGTCTTGAAATATTTTCAAAGGGAAAAAGGTGGGGCAGGAGGGAGGTGACAGAGATAAAAGATACAGTTATCAAACTTAAGAGCCAGTGCAAACCAACCAAGTTGAAGGCAAATGAGACTTCTGTAGGGGATGAAAGTGAACTGGGAAAAATGCCAAGCACATGCCACCAGCTTGCTTTCCATCTGGCGTTTATGAAGACTGGGACACCCAGAGGGAGCCTGTCTGTAGGGCAGGAGTGACCCTAGGACTTCTGGGCACAGCAGTGGACAAGGGGGCGGCACCCCTAAAGACAGCAAAATTGACTTCCAAAGTTGGTCTACATGTTTCCAGAAAGTTCAGTGTTTCCCCAGTTGCCTCAGGACAAAAACAACCACTGGTGCTTTCTAGAAAGGCAGGTTTGGGGCACCTGGGTGGCTCAGGCAGCAGAGCATGCCATCCTTGATCGAAGAGTTGTGAGTTGGAGCCCCAGGTTGGGTGTAGAGATTTACTGAAAAACGGTCTTTAGGAGCAGCCTGGGTGGCTCAGTCGGTTAAAGCGTCTGCCTTAGGCTCAGGTCATGGTCTCAGGGTCCTTGCTCAGCAGGGAGTCGTCTTCTCCCTCTCCCTCTGCCCTTCCCCCTGCTCACGCGCTCGCGCTCTCTCTCTCTCTCTCTGTCTTTCTCTCAAATCAATAAAATCTTTTGTAAAAATTAAAATAAATAATAAAATCTTTAAAAAGGCAGGTTTAAGGGCCTCACCCCAAACCCAGTGAAACAGAATGTCAAGGAGAGAGAATTAATTGAGCGATCATGGTCAAGTAGCTTAACTCCCATAGGCCTCCGTTTTTTCATCGTGCAACAGTGCTAGGAAGAGCGGCCAGCCGAGGGCTTGCTTGAGGATTTAATCAGGGCGCTCGGGTGAGGACCTCAGCAGCGTGCCGGCACCTGACTCACGCTCGATAGCCCTTACCTGCGTACCTCCTGTTTCCTGTTCCAGGTAAGTCACAAAGCTCCCAAATCGCCTTGTCTAACCTCAGTCTCTAGGTGGCCACTGGTCAGAATCTCTGCAGAGCCCACCTGCATCTCTGTCCAACCTTAAATAATTCACTGCATGTGTCGTGTTTGGGGGCCCTGGCCTGTGCTCGCATGGCGGCTCACCCTTCACCAGAGTGAGCAGAGGTGGACTCGCCTTGGGTTCAGTCTAAGATGGTCACTGCCTCTTAGAACTGGAGCCGGCCCTTCAGTAACATGGGGGTCCAACATGCGTGGGTCTGCTTACACGTGGATTTTTTTTCAATAAGTGCAGCACAGTACTACAAATATATTTCTCTTCTTTATGATTTTCTTAATACAGTTTCTTTTCCGTAGCCTACTTCACTGTAAGAATACAACACGCAGTACATAGAACATGCAAAAATCTACTGTTGTTATCATTTTAATCTGCTGTTTATGTTATCAGCAGGGCTTCCGGTCAGCGGGAGGTTATTACTAGCTCAGTTTTTGAAAGTCAAAGCTATCGTGGATTTTTGACTGGGCGGGGCCGATGCTCCCAACCCACGCTTTGTTCAGGGGTCAACCATCCGTGATCACCCTCATTTACTCATGGGCACTGCTCCGGGCCAGAACTGTTCTAATTTCCAGAAATCAAGTGGGAAAAACAAGGTCCATGCCTACGTGGAGCTCATGGTGTCACGGGGGATGCAAATAATAAAGAAAGCAAGTATGTCTGTCCAGAACGTCATCCTTTCTTACTAGAAGTGGAGCTGGAGCCATGTGGGCGTGCCAGAGGGAACCACAGAGGCCGCGAGTGCAGGGAAGGGCAGTGGGAGATAAGGTTAGGGAAAGCAGGCAAGATAGAGACTATCCGAGGCTATTGAGAGGAGTTTGCTTTGACTCCAGGCGAGATAAGTTTTCAGAGGGCTTCAACCAGAGGAGGGACCTGATGGCTCACTCAGGTTTCACTGGGACCCTTCTGGCTTGGAGTCGGGGCTAGACTGGAGAGGGGCAGGGGCAGGAGCAGGCGAGAAGCCAGGGAGGAGGCCGCTGCAAAAGGCCGCGCAAAAGATGGCAGCAACTTGGTCCAGGGTAGAAGACGTGGAAGTGGTGAGAAGGAGTTGGATTCTGGAGCTATTTGGGAGGTCAGGCCAAGAGGGTTGGATGTGGGTGTGAGAGAAGCAGAAGTCTAGGATGAGTCCAGCAGTAGTCACCCAGAAGCAACAACTGCATGGATGGAAAAAGCTCGAGGAGACGGTGGGTGGAGAGATCAGGGGTTCAGTCTGGACTGCATTCAGTTTGAGATGTCTAGTAGATAGGAATAATGAAGGGGCGGCCAGGCAAGTTAATGTGCGTCTGGGTTCAGAGGAGAGATCGGGGCGGGAGATAGCAGGGAAGGCCACCAACACAGGTGGTGCTTGAAGCCATGACACTGAAGACTGTAACCTGCAGAAGGAGTCGTAGAAGACGTCCGGGACCCAGGCCCGGGGTCCAGTCACAGAAATGGGGGCCAGTCACAGCCTCCCTCAGCAGATGTGGAATCAGAACCTTCTACCGTGGGGCCCCAAGCGCCACACTTCACCTCTGCCGACCTCCTTCCCCAGCCACGGCGCAAGGGGAGGGAAGGATCCAGGGAGAAGAGGATGGGAGAGGGCTGCAAACCACAAAGGGCAGAAAACCTTAGTCATCATTTAGTTCTTCTTAGGGAGCCAAGTGCTGAAATCCAGGTTCATCCTGGGTCGGACCGTATCACGGACGCTCATTCATTCAACAAACATCTCCTGAGCGTCTCCTACATGCCAGGCACTGGTAACTGACCAGGAAAGTAGACACAGTCCCCGGCTTCAGGGAGCCTCTTTCTTTTCTTTTTTCTTTTTTTTTTTTTTTTAAAGATTTTATTTATTTATTTGACAGAGATCACAAGTAGGCAGAGAGGCAGGCAGAGAGAGAGAAAGGGAAGCAGGCTCCCCGCTGAGCAGAGAGCCGGATGAGGGACTCGATCCCAGGACCCTGGGATCATGACCTGAGCCGAAGGCAGAGGCTTAACCCACTGAGCCACCCAGGCACCCCAGGGAGCCTCTTTCTTAGCAAAGGGGCCACCGTCCTAACTGCAACCTTTTATAGTCTTACTTCTCTTGGATTTCTAACATTTGGTGCTTCTAAAAGTGTATTTTCTCCATTTTTGTATCTGTTCCTAAGAGGTGAGCAGAGATCACTCCAGATCTCTATTTGTACGCACTGCTCCACGGACGGAGCGCAGGCATGTAGAGGATTGTTGCTGTGTTTTCCTATGTGACGTTGGTTTTTCAGTGACCTAGGACACTCGTGAGCTGGGCACAGGACCACGGCGGTGTTCTGCTGCAGTGGAAATGAAGCAAGATAGTGTGAGAGTGAAGACTGGTTAATATCGTAGAGCCTCACCGTGCTGGTGCTCCAGCGTCACCAAGACCCAGTGGGAAGGTGGGCCACGTGCACACTTGTCACTTCTGTGCTCACTGGCAAGCGGAGGCTCCCACACCGACTGGTTTTTTAAGGGAAACTCAAACACAGTTACTCATCTTTTTAAAATAGAAATTGAGACAGAAGCCATTGGCATTTTAGACATTTCATGGGACACTGTTAACAGACCGCTAGCTGGGTTGAGGGCCACTGTTTGGGAAACAGTTAAGACACATCAGGCATCAGATCTCAGTGTTACCGCTCCCAGATGCATGACTAGAAGCAAGTCACTGCACTCCGCAGGCTCTCAGTTTCTCCATCCATCAACAGGAACACTAACGGTTCCTGTCAGTCATCCCCTGAGAAGTATATGCCATCAGACCTGTGAAGGCCTCGGCTTTCCACAGTCCCCTCTCCCTAAAGGGCCGCCATTACAGTGGGAAGGGAAGGCAGAGGGTTGGACCAGGCGCTGGCGGGCCCTGGTGTCCTGTGAAGGAAGGGGAGGGGTGTCACCCAGGCAGCCAGAGCAGCAGATCAGGTCACCCAGTCCCAGTGCTCAGACTGGACCTCCCCAGACCTGTCCGGACGTGGTACTTTGTGCTGGCTGGCAGGGAGGTCTGCCCTGGGGGTGCTGCTGCCTGGGCACAGGGAAGGATCAGGGCACTCGTCCGGGATGAGGCAGCTGCGTGGACATGGGGAGTGAGGGGGTCCAGGGCTCGCAGTAGAGTTACGGTCCTGGATGGCCAGAGAGGCGGTGATGCCGTGGATGGAAATGGAGTGTGCTGACGATAGAGAAGTGAAGACAGATGATGATATTTAGAAGATGAAGAATTCAGAGAGAAATGAGAGCAAAGGGAGTGTCTGAGGAATTCTGGGATGTGGCCATTTCTTGTCCTCAAATCACCTCTTCAGAGCAGCTCACCAGCGTTATAAGTGCAAATGACTCTGACCTCAATTAAATCTCAACTCTGGGAACAAATTAGCACCGGGGAACGCCTTGCAGATGCTCCTCGGTATGGAGAACCGGGCTTCCAGCTCAGACTGCCCTCTGTTGGACGCCTCAGCCCCACATCCCAGAAGGAAAACAAACATCCCGAGAGCCTCTCAACTCTTCCCATACAATTACTGTTTTACTTTCAGGATAGCTCTGTGAAGGGCTCCTGTTTCCAAGGTGGGGACACTGAGGCCCAGAGAGGCTGAGCACCACGCCCCAAATCCCAGGCGGGGCGGAGCTAAGCTTGGAGGCCGAGGTCCATGCTTCACTCAGTAGACTCAGCTGTCCCTGGATGTGGCAAGAACAATTTGGTCCAAAGGGACCAGATGTTCCCCCCTCAAAAGGATTGCCAAGTCACCCAAGTCAGAGTCCCTTTCTTAGGTAACTTAAGACATGATCTTAAGGGCCAAGGTTGAAATGTGACCAGAATATGCTTATTCAAAGCCTTTGCTCCTGGGTCTGGGCAGGGCACCAGACCAGCCAAGGTAAAGGACCATAGGGCTATTAGAGGTTGATAAAAACACAAGGACCTTCCTGGGCAGAGAATCAGGAGGCCGTGTTCTTGGTTGTGTTTGGAACTCACATGTGACTTCCATCAGGTTCTTCCCCCATCCCATCTGCTGATCAGCAAAAGGAGGTGTTCAGTTCAAACAGCACATTTTCCAACTTCCGACTCTGCTGATGACTGGCACTGTCCCTCAAGAAGACAGCTTTGGCCATCCCTACACATTTAAATGTGCACATCCGCTAATTTCTTGGATTATGACTAGAGAAATACACACCGAAGTGCACAAGACAGATGCCCAGGATGTTCACTGAAACACTGAGTGATGATGACTTGAATGTCCACCATCATAAGACTCTCTAGATAAGTTACGGCATACCTATCCCTTGGAAAGCAACGTGGCCTGGAGAAAAGAATGAAGAAGGAATGTAAGTAGTAAAGTGGAAGTATCACCATGATATTATTTTTTCTTAGAGAGTGCACATGTGGTGGAGGGAGTGGGCAGAAGGAGAGGGAGAGAGAAAACCTTAAGCAGGCTCTGTGCTCAGCACAGAGCCTGAGGCAGAGCTTGGATCTTATGACCCTGAGATCATGACCTGAGCCAAAATCAAGAGTCAGATGCTCAACCCACTGAGCCATCCATGCGCTCCCATCATGATATATTCTTGAGTGAAACAAGCAAGATTTGCCCAATAAAAAAATCTGTATGGTATGCGCACATTGCTGTATTTATAACGAAAGATCTAGAAGGAAGAGTGAGGGGGAAATTTTTCCCCTACAGAATGCTTTACTTTTATAATAAAAATTACTTTAAAATATTTTAATGTGTAGAATACTATGAGGTAAGTTTATATGCATCTCACCTAAGCAGTTTTGAGTTCTTGAACTTCCAGAAGAACCCGATGATTTGAGATTCACAGTTTTCCTTGGATTCCGTGTGTCTAGTGCTTTCCGCACCAGCTACACACACTAGCCCGTGGGGCGGACTATTTGGCAAGTGGGAAATGGAGGTCCCAGACTGGTTTCTCAAGGCTATTTCTACCATACACAGGATTGCCTCCTCTCTGTTCCTATCCTTTGGGATCTCATCCCTGTGGGGACACTTAGTGCACTGTACCGTCACCGTGGGCTCCAGCACAGTGCTGTTCAAAATGGAGCCTGCCGAACCCTAACTACAGAATCAGGGCTTGCATTTGATAGGTCTTTGGGATTTTTTAATTTCCTTCTTTTCTGGCAATTCATTTTTTATTATATTTTACAAAAGTATGCATCAGCAATGAGTGGAAAATCCTTTAAAAACTGGCCGTTCAGGGGTGCCTGCATGGCTCAGTTGTTAAGCATCTGCCTTCAGCTCAGGTCGTGATCCCAGGGTCCTGGGATCGGGCCTTGCGTCCGGCTCCCTGCTGGGCGGGAAGCCTGCTTCTCCCTCGCCCACTCCCCCTGCTTGTGTTCCCTCTCTCACACTCTCTGTCTGTTAAATAAATAAATAAAATCTTTAAAAAATATATATAAGAAAAGTGAGGCAAGGGCCACACACAAATAAAAAGCAGCACTCACGGCTTACGGTTACAAAGTCAGACGAAGTTAGCAGACAAACATTCTTACCAGCCTGAGCAAGGAACAGGAAACACAGGCCCCATGCACAAAGCTCTTCATTTGAAGAGCTGCTGTTTAAGAGGAAGCTTTCGGACCATGGACTTCAGGGTGAAGAAAACGAGGAGTGGACAGGGTCCCACCCTGGGTCACAGGTTCAACTGTGAGGGAAACAACTTCAGCCTAAAAAGTTTTTGCCTCAGTACACGGGCAGAAACTCCCCAGCCCTGAATGTGGCTGGGCCTACCTTGCTCTGTTTTCAAATTTTCCACAGGCACTTTCCAGAGACAAACAGGTCTTCCTTATACTTAGAGAGACCCGGAAGGAGGAAGATGACTGCTCTTTCCGCTTTCAAGCTCTCCTGTAAGGTCATGCCAGAGAAAGCGGGGTCAGAATGGACCTGAGTCCTAAGCCCTTCCCCTGTGTGTGAATCATTAAACAGGCCATTTATCCTCCGTCCCCACGTCTGCAAATGGGATGATAGCAGGACCCGCGTTCATGTGAGGACGAAATAGGAGAATGTGTGTAGCTCACTTAGCTCAGGCCTGACGCCACGTGAGCCTTCCACACACGCTAGCTCAGGGCTCTTCCTAATCACAGACCAAAGTGCAAGCCCAAAGGAGTTGTGAGCAGTGACAGGTACCATTAATTCAACACAGGGCATGTGCCAGAGACCGCGCCAGGTGACACATTTATCATCTGGTGGGATTCTTCGTACAACCTCTGAGTAGCTCCTCAGTAGCGCCTTTTAGGAACAGGACTCGAAGAGGTGAGGTCCCCTGTCCCAGCTGGGCCAGCTCAGAGACATCGGGGCCTGGGAACTGAGCCAGGCTCCCCTGCCGCGCTCCCCATCATCACCCACCTCTCGCCCTCCTGGTTTCCTGGGTCTTGCTCTCTTCTGTGTTTCCCAAGAGAAAGCACAAGATCGCGGGCATCTGGGCATTGGCTTTGACTGGCTTTGTGGTTCTTGAGCTTTCTTCATTGGCTTGATTTTACAAAAATTTGGCATTCCCTTCAATTAAAAATATATATATATATGTTTGGTTCTTAATGTCCCCTGGGGTGGGGAAGGTTTCTATAAAGGATTTTGTTCTCTTCTCCTTAATGCTGAATGTAATAAGGCTAAGTCACTGGATCTTTGCTAACAAGTTGGGTTGTTTGTTGCTTTATTTTCATTTTGGAAACTCCTCTCCATAGTGAACCACCCTCCCTCTGCTGAAAAAAATCCCATGAGGAATTCTGATCAGATGCCGGAGCTGTGGAGCAGATCCCCTGGAGGCTATCATGTTTCTAGAAGGCTCCTAGAAGGCAACAAGTCTTGCAACCTGACTCTTAACTGACTTCTTACCTGTTGGATTGTCTCAGGGCAAGGGGAAAAGGACACAGGCATGCTTTCTGTTTCCAAACAAAATTATATATTTCATAATGGAAGAAATCTTTTCATACCGACAATTGAAATTCACGGGACCCTGTCAAAGGCAACAGAGGGCAAGAGACCTGGAACCCAGCTGCCTGGGTTTGGGCACCAGCTCTACCCTTTATCTGTGGGGCCCCGGGCAAGTTGCTTAACGTGTCTGTGCTCCGGTTTCCTCCGGTAAAATGCGGGTGATAATAGTACGTGAATCCATGTATCTTTGTGAAGATAAAACTGGGTTTGTCAGACTGAAGGACTGTCCCAGAACACTCAGAGATACAACTAGGAAAGTCCCAGGCAAACCCACCCTAAGATGAAAGGGGAGTACACTGTAGTGCTTCAGGCACATTTCACTGCTCCCTACGCAGTCTTAGCTGCCATTATTCACGGCTACATCCGGCAGCCATCTTCCTTGCCACTGGTTGCCATGGTCCTCATTTACTTATCGTCCACTCTATAGGGACCTTCCGTGTGTCTTTTAACCCACAATGCCATTGATCTGACACTGCCAAAGTCCCCTAGGAAATGTTTCTTGTGGTTTATAGAACAAGCTTCCAGAGAATCAACTATATGCCAGGCAAACAACTTCCCAACAAATCTTGTAGTCTTTCCACTCTTCATCTCCCTTAACCCTCAGGCAGCATCTAACTTGAAGGTTAAAATAGAGAGAATGCCATGTGATGACAGACTGATGTATTCACATCCAAGGAACAGCCATGATGGCCGGCAACCCCAAGAAGCTAAGGAGAGAGGCCTAGAACCTTTTCCCTCACAACCTCCAGAAGGAACCAACCCTGGCAACACCTTGATTTTGGACTTCTGGCCTCCAGAACCGTAAGAGGACAGATTTCTGTCGGTTTAAGGCCTCTGGTTGGTGGCACTTTGTTACAACAGCCCAAAGAATCAAGGACAGCCTGCTTATGACCCGAGTCTAGACCTTCCCAGTCTTGTGTCCTGACAAATCCAAGGGCCTCTTCACTGGTCTCCCTGCCTGTTATCTGTCTCTCCTCATGTCTGTGTGAAAACACCAGCTTCTGGCTCCCAGGTCAGATACACCCCATGACGCCCAGCGCCTCCATCAGCACTTCCCAAATTTACCAGAGGGTGAGAATCCCACAGATGATACTTCAAATTACAGGTTCCCCGGCCCCATTCTAGACCTCCGGAAATGGGCTTGTGGAAGGGGAGCCTTGGAATCTGCATTTTTATTGAGCATGCAGAATGACTGCTAACCTCAGGCACATTTGGGGCACTCTGGCCCACGAGATGAAATCCAGAAGAGACCGAGAATCTTGGTTCTGTGACTTCCATACCATGACACCAACTTCCTATTCGAATGTCACTTCCCGAGGTTTCCAGGGCCTCAGAATTCATCCGGCTGTGCTGCCTGCCTCTCAGTTCATCAGCTTGCTCATCCTCTACCCAAGGATGCTTGCGTACTTTGAGAACCACTCTGGCCTCGCCATATCCCCCCCAGAACTGCTCTTCCTTTCCTCCCTCTTCCAAATCTAGAATCCAGAATCTGAATGATGCCACAGAGCTTAAAGTTATCTCTGATTACTCAGAGACAGCCTTTCGGTGAACTCAGAATAAAAACCAAACCCCACACCCCCGCCTGCAAAGACCCAGCATGACCGGGCCCCGCCCACCACTCACACACAGCCTCTTCTGGAACCATTCTCCTTCGGTCTTCAAGTTCCAGGCACGGGCTTTCCTGTAATTCCTCAAACACACCGCGTTTCTCCCACCTGGATCCTTGCCACATGCTCTTCTCTCTCCCTACCCCCAACACCTTATAATATTTCAATATCGTGTCCTCAGAGCTTTTCCTACAACCCATCCTAATTAGAACGCGCGCGCGCGCACACACACACACTCTCTCTCCACTTATACTCAATCACCACCCTGTTTGACCAATTGCCGACATTTAAAAATCAGGAAGTGTCACATAAAAATGTCCAGCCTCATAAGGAATCAGAAGACCTGCCATGACAAAGCCATGTTCTCAGCCACACAAGTGGGAGGTGAGCCCTGGCCTGGCCATCCCCCAGCCTCTCCACTCCCTTCAGTTACCTGCCTGGGCCCAAACAACCGTGTTTGTGACACTTCCTTGACCCCCTCCCAAAATGAATTCACTTATCATGTGTCTGCCTCATGGAAACAGATTGTCTTGGTCCCCAGAGCAGCCCCAGCATCTCGCCTGTGCCAGGCACAGGGCTGGACCTCACTGAACAAGAACTGAATGAGTGAAGGATGGATGGATGGATGTCCTGCCTCCCCCTGTGTCCCATGAGCCATACCATTCATTTCGCCTTTTAATTACACCCTTCCCCACAGCACTCATTAATTTGCTGCCCCCGGTGCCTCCCTCCTCTGTAGAGCTTATGAAAATACAAATCTGATCCTTTCATCGCCAAGTTCTAAACATTCGAGGAGTCTCCCAGCACCGGGAGGAATTGTGCGGAAAGCACAAACTGGTCAGGAGGGCATGTGAGGCCCATCTCATCATCCCTTCCCACTGACTTCTCCAGCTCCCACCTCCAGAGAGGAGAGGGCCCCCCCCCACCGGGCACACCCACACCCCACGCAATGGCTTAGGGAACACACCATGTTCTTCCCCGCCCCCACACCTCTGCTGCAAAGCTCCCTTTCCCTGGAATGCCTCCTCCCCCATTCCCACAGCCCGCCATGCCTCTAGCAAACTCCTACTCATTCTTCTGCCGATCGCTAACCGGAGTCACTTCACTGTGAAACACTCCAGACCGCCCCCCCCCACCCCCAGGCTGACTTAGTCATTCTCTCTTTCCTGCTCCCACCCTCCTCCTTTCATACCCTGGCCTCAGCCCTGAGTAATGGCTCAAAATAGCAGCTGGTGTCTTCTGAGTGCTTGCCGTGTGCCAGGACAGAGTGAGCTTTATCGCCTTTAATCCTTGCACTCGTGCTGAGCCCCTGCCTGCAAGGAAGCCTTCCCCGCTCCGCCCCCACCCCCAATACACAGAGATGCGGGAAGATCACTTTCTCACCCCAGCTTCCCTGAAAGGTCACCCCTGCCACCTCCTGTTGCTCTACCCCCCTGGCCTCCCCATCTTCCCTCCCTGCTTTATTTTTCTCCACGACTCGTATCACTAACACACTACACATTTTGATTAATCTGTGTGTTCAGTCTCTACCCTGTGGAATGTCAGCTCCGGGAGGGCAGGGATGTTGTCACGTCTTGTTTACTACTGTAAGCTTACCTTCTAGAATAGCACCTGGCACATAATAGACCATAAATACTTATTAATTCAAGGAGGATATATGTTATCACTATCTTCCGTTGATTCCCAAGGTAAATGGTCTAGAGAAAGAGAGTAAGATGGGTTCCACAGGTGGTAGAGTCAAATGTGATCTCTGGAATGTCAACTCCCAACAACCCCCCACCACCCTTAACTACAGCGGCCACCACTTCCTGAAGACATCTCTCCCTGGCTCTGACTTCTCAGCTGGACGTGGGTTCCTTGGAAGCAAGAACTCTATTGTATTCAGATTTTTGTTTCCTTGCATGATCCGTGGTAGAAGCTCAAGAATATTTGCGGAACCAATCTATATGTGAACTGTGAAATGCTAGATGGTAGAAATCCTATCTTCACTTTTTATCCTTTATCTCCATGCTGAAAGCAGTGCTGTAGACATAGCTGAGGCTTTAAATACTTACTACATTAACGAATTCTGTTATGGCATTAGGTCATAAAAATAATTAGCAATCATGACAATAATGGGTAACCTTTACAAAGTCCTCACTCGTGCTGGGCCTTTTCCTGAATGCTTTGCACACAAATGAAGATGATCAACTCTCTTCCTATCCTCATTTTATAGATGACGAAATGGAAGCTCAGAGAGGTTAAGAGCTTGCCCGAGGTCACACAGCTAGGAAATAGCAGAGGCAGGATTTGAATGTAGGCACCCGAGAGTCACATTCTTAACTACTCTGGGCTGCATCTCAGCTAAGAGATGTCCATTACAAGGCCACCCCATGTGAAGACAAGAAGAATGGTTTATTATACATTTCTGTTTTATTTCAAGGGATTTCTTAAAATTCCGCCAAAGGCTTTGGTAGGCAGTACTACTTGCTAAATAATAACCACTAGCATGCGTATTACACTTGATGGTTGGCAGGGCGGCTTCATGCACTGCTTTTCAGCTGACCCCTGCAACAATGTTATGAGGTGGCCGCTTCTGTCTGGTCTCCTAGAAGAGGAATCTGACGCTCTGAGCGGTTAAACGAACAAGCTCAAGGTCACCCAACCAATGCAGAGCAGAGCAAGGGCTCAAGTTAACGTCTATCAGAAAAATATTAAGATCTGAATGTTTTCTTTTTTTTTAATAAGATTTTTAATGTATTTATTTGACAGAGAGAGATCACGAGCAGGCAGAGAGAGAGAGAGAGAGAGAGAGGAGGAAGCAGGCTCTATGCTGAGCAGGGAGCCCAATGCGGGACTCGATCCCAGGACTCTGCGATCATGACCTGAGCCGAAGGCAGAGGCTTTAACCCACTGAGCCACCCAGGCATCCCGATCTGAGTGTTTTCAACTGTAAGGTTCTTCCATGTCACTTACAAGTAAATAAGATAATCCACAGGAGAGCATTCGGCACAGTGCATGGAACCAGGTAGGACCCTGGGATAAATGGGAATTATCATCATCTTCATCAACACCTCCTAGGAACTGGAATATTTTAGCTGATGACGGCAGTCCGTCTGTGAAGCCTGATGGAAAGATTACCCATTTCATTCTAGTTCATCCCTGGTAATGTTGAAATAATGATCAATCTCCATTATCCCTGGGGAACCATAGAATGTTAAGAGCTGGAAGAAGTTGCAGAGATGAGCTCATCCAGCGCCTGCATTCACAGACGGAGAAATTAAGTGCTAGAGAGGGAAGAGGTCAGAGGGCAAACTTCTCCAGGGTAGGGCTCCAGCACTGTGCCTGGCACATACCGCCTCCCATGAAGACGGGGCTTTTACCTAAAAGGGCATCTAGCTTCGTAAAAGCTACAGGAGATAATTCGTTCGTTTCCTGAGCTTGGAGCGCTCCCACCCCACCCCCACACAAAGTACCAAAGTGTTATAAGCTATTAACCAGAAAACCGGTCATGTGACTTAATTCCACCTCTGCTAAAGGGCTTAAAATGCTTTGGTGAGTAGTCTGAGATTCATAAATATACACTTCAACTCTTAAAGAATTATTAACCAGCTCCATCAGAACTGGAACTTGGGCAATCAAGGAGAAAAAGAGTTGGCAAGAGAAATGTCTTGAATAAAATCTTGCCACTAGTATATAGGACTCCTTGGCACCTCTTTCTCCCTTTCTTAAAGACAGAAGTATTGAAAAGGGCGATGTGGCACCAGTGTAACCCCTACTGGCTTCTTCAGAGGGCGGAGACAGGCTGGACAGACCTGCCAGTGTGTGGGTGTGATAATCAGGGGTAGCCCATTCCCAACTAACGATTTTGAGACCCTATAATTTATCGAGTCCGTGTCATACTCACCTTACTTATCTCACTAACTCACTGGGTACTAATTCTCCCAGGCATGGGACTAGCTTTTCATTCCATGATCAGCTTTGGCTTGAGGATTTGGGGGTGGGGAGGGATGACGGAGAGAAATGAGATTAGGGTTCAGTCTGGGAACTAAAGAAAACAGAAATATAAACCCTCCTCTGTGCTGTTGTTCTGGGCTTCACGCTTCTCAAGTAAGGCTGAATTTCAGGCCCTGCCAACAAACTCGCGGTCACAATAGCTCATGGAATGAAAAGGTTCCCCTCCTCCACGATACCTTTATCAAATTCAAAGTATTTTCCACATTCCTTCCTTACACCGCTCAGGCGCACCTGTGACGCAGGCCTCAGAGCAAATTCCACTCAGGAGATCCAGGAAGCTCTGGCCCGGCCCTCCCCCGTAGAAAGGAAAGTCCAAGAGGGATACCACACCCGGAGGAGGGGAGAGAGGACATGACAATACCTCTAGGAATGCAGGGCCCACGCAGGTGTGCTGGCATCCGTGAACTTCCTTTTGAAAAGGGCCTGATAAATCAGTATGGATAATAGTAATAAAGCTCAGCCACCCCACACTCGCTCGCGTTGAAGTGGGGCCTGGCTTCCAGGGCATGGCCCTGACAGTTGGGGAGTACAGGGTGACAGCTGAGAATAAAGATTCCTAAAGGCTGTGACGTGTTTTCTACTCAACAGTTCGTAAACCCGGGGGCCGATGGGGGGGTGCGCCCTGGGTGTCCCTGGGACCTTTTCAGGGGATTCTCAAAGCTAAAACTATTTTCACATTACTGACCTGTTACTTGTTCTTCTCACCATCATTGTCTCACAGGTATCCAGTGGTGTTTTCCAGAAGGGACATGACGTGCGATGATGTCACCCTGATGACTCCTGGAATGTGTGTGCTTGTATGTTCTTTTGATGAAACATTCTGTTTTAGTTCTCATACAATGAATATTAAAAGACATAACACACAAACTAAATACTTGGGGGCCCTTCATAATTTTTAAGGTCTTAAGGGGTCTTGAGTCCAAACCATGGAGCTACCCTATCACAACACCACACTTAATGTCCAGCACAGCCCAAATCATGGAGCAGGTGCTTTAGAACAGGGGGTGAGGGCCACAGCCTTATTATCATTCAGCTTAGGATGGAATCCTTTCCATCTGTACTTCCACCCAAAACGGCCAGAAAAAACTTAAATTCCCCAAGAAACACTTAGTGAATCGAACCCCGTTGGGGAAAGACGGGCTTCTCACCTTTGAGCGGGGGTGGGGGTGGGGGGGCGGCAAAGTTAGCCTGGAGAAGCCACAGGCACCCAGCGAAGTCATGTGTGAGTACCTGCTAGGAGGCAGGTACCAACTCTACAGGCTCAGCAACAGTCAGTTGACACGGTCGCTGCCTCCTCAGTGCTTTCATTCTGGGGCGGAGGCAGACGACTCCAAAAACATGAAAAAACAAACTTGTCACACAGGTGCTGGGAAGGATGTACAAGGGTCAGGAGGGATTTGAGGTAAGCAGATGAGGGGAAGACCCTGAGGACTCAGGTGGAATGAAGTACCCTAACCAATTCCTCCTGGCCATCTCAGACACGGCCCCCACCCCCCACCCCACCACCCCGAAAGCCCAGGTCGGCGCAGAGGAGGGGTCAAGGGGGGCCCTTCTACGTGGATGGGGGGGTACTTGAGGGTCTCCTCTCCACTTTCCCGGCATCGCCAATGCTAAACAGCGTCCCCGTAAGGAGAAACCGGACTCTGGGGCATTTAGAGCAAAGGGTTCAGTCTTTTATCAAGGACACCGCTCCATCACTACCCTCGGAGAAGGAGAAAAGAACGTTATCCAGAGGCTGTCATTGGTGGAAATAGCAATCAGCCAAGAAATGGAGAGAGGAGGCAGAGGAAGACTTCAGTTTAAAAATAAAATAAATACAAAATAAGCAAAGAAAAAAGAAAGCCCGGGCGGGCCCATCTAGAAGTCCTGAGGGAAGCCGGACCTGAGGGGAGCCATCCTGGCCTCAGTTCACTTTCCCTCCCCAACCGCGGCGCTCCCTCGACCTCCTGGGACCCGACGGGTTGCAGAAAAATCTCTACGGACGAGAACGAAGAGCCCTGATGTTCTCCCCTACTAACTGCTGCAGAGCGAAAGAAGTTTTATTTTGTAACCAGGGTTGCAGCCGGACGCCTAAACGACCCAACTGGGTGGTGGAGAGGCGCTGCTGCAGCACCCAAAAGTGGACGTGGGGTGGGGGGCGCCGGGAACCGAACAGCTCCAACGCGCTTCGGCAACCGGCCAAACAGCCCTCTCCAACCCCAGCCGGGCGCGCTCTCGCCGGGACCAGGACGTCAGGCGCGTGCCTGCGCTTGCGCAAAAGGCATCCGCCCAGCTCCTCTCCAGGTGCGCTCTTGCTTCCGGCCGGCCTTCCCAAGGCGGAAACACCAGAGCCCGCGCATGCGCTTTCCAGCTCTCCTGCTTGATCCAGGGAGGGGGCCCAAGGTTTCAGGTGATCCCGCCCCTCCCTCGCAGCGCGGAGCCAATCGTACGGTGGTGGGCGGGATTTTCGAGAAGGCGGCCCGCCCACGCGCTTCGCGAAGCGTGTTTCGATTGGTTGGCGACGCAGGCGCAGGTGCGCGGTTCCTATTGGGTGTGGGCGGAGCGCGAGCCGCCGAGGCTTTGGCCGAGGCTGCAGGTGAGCGCGCGCACGCGCCGCGGCTCCCGCCCGCCTCGGGTGCGCGCGCGCGGGCTTGCGGAGGAGGTGGCCGAGAGCGAGATTGCGGCGCCTGTCGCCTCCGCTCCGCCCCCTCCTCCTCCTCCCCCTTCTCCTCCTTCGTCTCGGCCGCCGCCGAGGCCCGGAGGGAGGGAGTCGCGTCCCCACCCGCGGCGCCGCCAGTCCGACCCTCGGTCCGGCCGCGGGAGCAGCCAGCCGAGCGGAGCTCTGCGCGGAGACCCGAGCCGCGGCCGCCCCTCTGCAGGTGCCTGTGAGGAGTCGCCCGGGCCGCAGCCGCGTCCCCAGCCCGCCGGCCGCGCACTCGCTCCCTGCGCTCCCGAGGGGCGGCCCGGCCGGAGGAGGCCGCCGCGAGGCCCGGCCTCAGCATGAACCGCAGCCACCGGCACGGGGCGGGCAGCGGCTGCCTGGGCACCATGGAGGTGAAGAGCAAGGTGCGCGGGGCCGGGGCCGGGCGTGGGGGAGGCCGGGGGCGGCCGGGGGGACTGCCCCGGTGTCTGCAACGCGGGGGGTGCGGCAGTGGGGTGCGGAGGCAGGAGGTGGTGGATAGTAAACTTGCCGAGAAGGGAGCGAAGGAGGGGCCTTGTGTTTGTTCCTGGCCCAGGTGGGAAGACCCATGGAGCACTTAATCTCCTTGAATCTCATTCCTGTTAAGGGATGGGAGGCGTCCGAGCGTAGTGTGGGACGAAGGCTTGGGGGTAAATTCTAGCCCCTGGTCTCCGAGGAAAAGCTATTTGGAAGACGCGTGGTCACAAAGTGTTACCCCTTTCTGTGGTTCAAGGGTGCATCGAGTGGGGTGAAAGGGAGAGCCCAGTGCACTAAAGGGACCTTTTAAAGTTCGCTTTGCTTCCTGCTAGGGATTTTTCCAGCACTACCTTTGGTATGCGTTTAATCTATAAAATTAACACTATCACCTTTCGTTTGAGTAGCCCTTTACAGTTTGAGGCTGGATGCTCTTCTCATTCCATCGTGCTACCTTTTCACATCAAGTGTTTTCCTTCTTGATCAATGGTATGCCAGTCTGCTGATAATTCTCGCCGCATCCCCTGAATTCCTAAATTGCAAGGCTGCTTGAGCTGGGTAGTCTTTAGGGATTAGGTAGAGGATGCTTTCCAGAGGGGGTTTTGAGCTGGAATTTGAAGGTGATGGGCAACCACAGCCACATTTTCTGCAAGCATTTCATGGGTTGAAGAGCCAAAGAAGTTTAGATGATCTAGTTTGATTCTCTTGACAAAAGGGAGGGGTCAGAAAGGTTAAGACTTCGCCGGGCTCTGCTTTTATGACAAAACCTGGAAGCCTTTTTACAGAATAACTTCTAGACTCTATAGAATAAAACTGTTTTTGAGAGCACTAAAAATAGTTACGAAAAGCAAAACACCTGCGAGAATGGGGGAACATTAGGAGCATATCAACTTCAGAAATGATGAAACAGGGCAAATCCCAAATCAGGGAGTGGTTTTGAGTGAAGTGGAGGAAAGAGAGCGCCCTGGAGCCTGTGGGTGGAATGGCTTTATTATCTCGAGTTGATAAGCAGAGTTCTGTAAGTTGCTGTAACTGAGATCTGCATTCATTTTAAACACCATTTAAATGATATTTGTACCTTCTGGTGCAGGAGGGCCAGTAGTTTCACAGAAACCGTCCTGTTTAATAAGAACAGAAATGTAATTCTAGCAGCTGACGGAATGTGCTTTTCCCCGTGTCCTCAGTGGAACCGCTAGAGCAAATGGAAGAGACGTGCTTGAGCTAGGGGTTAAGATGACTCCAGATATACAGGGTTTTTCCTCGAGCGGTATAGTGTCCGGAGTGGCTCTGTGCCCACTGGTTGAACTTTCTCAGGCATTTCTGTCATGAATCTAGTTTGCATCTGTGGGGGTTGAGGTTAAGAAAAGACAAACACTTAGGATATTGCATAATCTTCGAATGCAGTTTGTGGTCCTAATCTTTGGTAGCAAGTCTTTAATTCTTCATCATAGGAAAAAAATGGGCAGAGATTCTAGGTGCACTGATAAGTACAATCAAATGGTCATTTATCTCCTGGACGGGAAGGCTGGAGCACTCTGGGACTGGAATTTCAGGCTTTCTGGCCCCTTCTCTTCTGTCGGCTGACTTGTGAGTCTTTCCCACACGTATGTCTGTACTACCTGTTACATAGTTGAGCTGTCAGGCTGCACTTGTAGTGAACCGTGTCTCTGAAATAGAATCAAGGCTTTCTGAGAACCTACACTGAATGAAGTGTGGTTCCTCTGTTGTGCTGGAAGTTGGTGTGTAGACAGAATATTAGGTTCTGTTTTTAGTGGGTCTGTGACTCCTTGTGTTTTAAATATATGCTGTTGACACATTTTTAGCGGATTAAATGAAACACTTGTCCTCTTTATCATTTACAAAGTATTTGGACAGATGTTTGAAACAGTATTTCCCTTTGTCAGCCGCCTTAGAGATAGCACAGCTTTTTACAAAACTGATGGTCAAGAGGTTGTAACCGCAACCCCGTGATGTGCAGATAGATCCACACTTCAGATTCTCTTTTTCTTCTGCATAGAAAACAGTGTCAGCTGTGTCACCTGAGCAGAGCGGGTAAAGTTCTTAATCGATAATGAAGGCGGAATCCTTTAATGACCTTGGAACAGTCTTTGGGCTGTACATTTTCTAATTATTATTCATGGGCAAGCAGTATTGAAATTAACTTTGCGGTTTCTTGAACGTGCCAGCGGATGCCGGGCGAAGGTTCCTGTCCGTTCTTCCAGCAGATGCTGGGCGAAGGCCACATCCTGGGTGGCCGAGACAAACTAGACTGGCCTAAATAAGAGTTACAGACGCTTCACACAGTGAATAGTTGTTGACTGGGTCTTAATTTTATCTCTGTCTTAGTATTTTTCTTCACGTAGTAATACGTTCTCTTCGTCCTGTTGTTTTTCTGCAAGAAGCGTAAGTTTCTCTTGTTCGGTTTTGTTTTCTGCTAACATTTGCAAAAGGGCACCGTCAGCTGTGAAGCCATACAGTTTTTCATTGTTTTTATCATAACATTTAAGGAGGAGAAAAACAAGTTGAGCAATGGATTTTCACCCAAAAGCTTTACTGAGCAAAGTCGTTGGAGCCCTAAAAATGTTCATGGGTTAGATGTTACTCTCATTGACGTGCGTGGGACAGTGATAAACCCTGGTGCGGATCCGTGGCACTAGGAGCTTTAGGTTGTGATACCAGGAGAAAGACCAAGGAGGAGAAACTGACTTTTGATAACATCATAAGACTGACTAGCTCTGATATGAAGGGTGTTGCCGAGTTTTTATTGACTTTGAAACGTGAAGGTGTGACTAAACTTTGAGAGTTTTAGGCATGAGTCACTTTATATTCTTGATCAATGTTGGTGTTTATGTTTTAGGAATGTGTCATGAAAACTCCTATTCATTAGAGGAGGTGGTTTGGGTGAATTTTAAACTTAATACTGATGAGTAGGTGTGGCTATTAGCAAGCAGATGAACTTCTTCAGTGTAACAGATACAGTGACTCGGGCTATCACATCGATCCTTTGGAAGAGGAACTGACACAGTTGTAATCTGCTCAAATTATTCTGATGGGGACTGTCTCTGCTGATGCTTAAGGCTGTGGTAGTATTACATTAGAATACATTAGTATTTCTTAGTAGTAGATATTTAGAAGAAAAAGGAGTTCAGTGGTTGAATACATTTGGCAAACATTTGTTTAAAATTAAAAAAAAAAATCAACTGGAGGACTCAACTGAGTGTTTAGTATCTGGTCTGTCTCCACAGTGACCCCTAAGAGTGGCATCATAGTTCTGTAGCATTCCTTGAGCTTACATGGCCGGGCGCTTTCTGAGGAAGGCTGATTAACCTTACCTGGGTTTCCCCCTGGAGGAAATGGCACACTGGGCCCATAGTCAGTCATAGATCCTGTTTATCGGGGACCAGATGAAGCCAGTCCTGAGTGGTGAATAACAGCCGCTTTAATAATCCGGCATTTGGAGAGCAGAGGTGTGATTCTAGAAGAATCAGAATGGGGCATGATAGAGGTGGTTTTGTGGTTCCTTAATACCTCTCTGATGTCTTTGTCTTCTTTACCCACTCATGGATGAGCTCCTGCTGCAGGCCTTAGCCCTCCATGTGTAGGGCTAGGCACTGTGCCAAGCATATCAACACTCCTTGCATTAATAGGATGGTTGTAGGATGTATATTTTATGTATTAATAAAGCTTTTTTCCAGCATTATTATAGGGAAGATGCTCCTTATCTCTAGACCTATTTCTTATATGATATAGCTCCCATTTGATTTGTGCCTTCCTGCCAAGAAGCTCAAAGTCCCTTCTTTATGTGTTGCTATTAATTCTTTCCACTTCCCGTGAAATCATAATTCGTTTTATGGGGGAAGAAACTTCAGTGCTTTTTGCTAATTGCCAAAATAAAGACTTGGGCACATCTTTTTTACCCTATGGCCTGGGCAGGGAGAGGACTGCTGTCAAGATCTGGGCTCCAGACAGGGTTTGAGCTGAGTCACTCTTGCGGGACAGTCCCCAGTGAGCCTGGGAACCCCAGGGTTTGAGTGGAGCCCCATCCTTGATGGGAATGCCCCTCGGAGATGTAGCAGTGAGAAGGCACATTCCTGTCTGCCTTATGCTATTTTATCTCCAAATAATGAGATTTGTGACAATAGACTGTGTCACTACAACACTCTTTCTTATTAAGAGAAACACTGCTACTGTTAATTTTCCTATGGAGTGCATTTTCAGATTGGGTCCTGTTCCTTTTGTTTGTTTTTAATTAATATGTTCATTGTATTTATAGTTTGGAGCTGAATTTCGTCGGTTTTCACTGGAAAGATCAAAACCTGGAAAATTTGAGGAGTTTTATGGATTACTGCAACACGTTCATAAGATACCCAATGTTGACGTTTTAGTAGGCTATGCAGACATCCACGGAGACTTGCTACCTATAAATAATGATGACAATTATCACAAAGCTGTTTCAACGGCCAATCCACTGCTTAGGATTTTTATACAAAAAAAGGGTAAGTACCACTGTATAGAGACATTGTTTTAGAAATAAAAGTAGTTTATTTTCCTCACGGGTAGGATTATGCATTGAATTCTCACTTTGTTGAACAGAACTGTGTCCATTCAGAAAGATGTGGTCTAAAGACTGGGACTTGGGAATCAGAGAAAGATTCTCGTTTTTTGGTGGCAACAGCTCGTAGTGAACAGCTCGTAGAATTCGATTTAAAAAGGGGCGCCTGGGTGGCTCAGTTAGTTAACCACTTATAGCAACTTTCAAGTGCTATATTTCCTACTTAATAACTACCTGAAAGAAAGTTACTCATTTAGAATGCTCTTCACAGAAATAAAGTTAGTTAATTATCTGGAAAATTAGATAGCAAGTCATTATTATGGAGGAATTTAAACACTGATATTAGTCTTGCAAAAGAACATTTGAAATAACCATCCTATATGACAAGAATTTTGAGTTGTAGAACTTTTTTTTTTTTTTTTTTTTTTAAAGTCTGTGGCCTCCCCCATGTCTGTGTGTCTGCCTGGCTGCACATGGGCATGATGTGTGCCATTTATTTCTTTGGTTTTGGTAAATGAAGAGGTTTAGAAACCAGCATGATAGCAGCAAGCTTAGTATTGGTGGGATAATGAAAGCCTTACTGTGTTTATAAACCAACCCAGAAAGCAGTTTGAGAGAATGGATAGGGATTACCCTTGAAGGTGAAACTTTATTTCCCAGTTGATAAACGTTAGACCACTCCTAGGGCTTTGAAATTCCACTGGTTATATAGCTTTGCTTTTCTGGGTTTGGAGGAACTAAAGTCCACCAACAAAATAAACCTCCCAAGGGTGACATGTTCATAACACTTGACTGTTTACAGAATACGTAGAAACGCACAAACTGATTTTCCCAAAGACCTCTGAGATGGATTTCATAGATACGTAACAGTCGTGTGGTGTGGTTAGAATATTAATCTAGGAAGATTAATTTGGTGGTTGGGGATGAGTTGAAGTGAGCAGGGTCTTAGAGGAGAGGCCCAGGAGCCGGCGGTGAAGGGGCAGCTGGGAAGCCACCCCAGTGGAGGAGGCAGGCGACGAAAGTGGCAGCGTTAAAGAGGGCATATCTGATATTTGAGAGTCGCTGCGCTCCCCACAGGATGGCTGGGAGTTGAAGAGGAGTCCAACAGAGAACAGCTTTCGGGGTTCGAGTCTGATGGCTGGGACAGTGTCATAAACAACCAGAATTTGGAAGAGGGAGATTAGCTTGGAAAGAAAATGGGTTTGGCTTTAGGATATGTGGCTGGTGAGTTTTAACCATGCCACGTAGGAAATTGGAAATGGTAGACAGGAACTTTGGATTGAAATCTAGAGGCCCAGTCAGAGAACATTGACAGTCTGTGGAAAAGTGATATTTGAGAAATTCTCTGGAGGAGACTTCAGGCCTTGTAGGGATGAAGACCAGGGATGAGCCCTTGGAAAGCTGTACAGACTTTGGAGACAAAAGAGCATCAGCAGAGGAGAGAAGACAGAGCAGTCATGTGAAACTTGTCATTTTAAGCAGAATAATATTAATCATTGATGAATAGGCCTTTCTTGTTAGCAGTTGTAATTTTCATTAAAATACTTTGTTGTATTTGGAATGTGTATGCAGGCGTGGAGTGGTTATTTTTAAACCACTGCCATCCAACAAAATTTTGTTGGATTATCCTTTCTGTTAGATGATCGGAGTTGGATCATGCCACTACATGTTTTTTATTACTGGCGCTGCAACACTTAGTGATTGTGGGGTCAATCCTCACATCTGTTAAGGGTGGTTATGTTCTGCTCTTTGCTTTTGAATATGTTTATATGTGAACAGAACTTTTCTGTGTCCTAGAAATCAATGTCCAGTATAGTGAACAGCTCGTAGAAATCGATTTAAAAAGGGGCGCCTGGGTGGCTCAGTTAGTTAAGCTTCCCGTTCTTGGTTTTTGTTCAGGTCATGACCTCATGGTTGTGAGATCAAGTCCTGAGCCCTGGGTCAGCTCCCCACAGGGCACGGTGAGTGTGCTTAGGATTTTCTCTCCCTCTGCCCCTACCCCTTCCCCCGTCTTTAAAAAAAGAAAAGTTTTATTTAGAGATAGGCAGTGCATTCAACAGAACATTTGTTTTTAAAAATATGAACATGGGGCGCTTAGGCTCAGGTCATGATCTCAGGGTCCTGGGATCAGTCCCACGTCGGGGCTCCCTGCTCACCGGGGAGTCTGCTTCTCCCTCTCACTCTGCTGCTCTCCCTGCTTGTGTTCTGTCTCTTTCTCTGTCAAATAAATAAATACAATCTTGATTTCTTTTTTAAGATTTTATTTATTTATGAGCGAGAGAGCTGGTGAGAGAGAGCACATGGCGGTGACGGAGGGGGGAAAGGGAGAAGCAGGCTCCCTGTTGAGCAGGGAGCCCCACACAGGGCTCACTCAGTCCCAGGGCTCTGGCATCAGGACCTGAGCAGAAGACAGATGTTTAACCAACTGAGCCACCCAGGTGCCCTAAAATCAGTTAAAATATAAAAATATAAATGTAATACAAACATGACTTAAGGAAAGCATAAAAGTAAGCTGGTCAAGTCATTCCTGTTTCATGCCCCCTCTCCCCCACCCCCCATTGCATCCAAAGTGAAATCCTACCTGCTTCGGACTTCCCCAACCTCATCCTTCTCCATCCCCGGACTCCGTCGTCAGGCCCAACCAGGCCCACCAGGCCCACCAGGCCCCCAAGCTCCGTCTCAGACTTGGAAAGGGTGTTGCTGTCCCTGTGCTTCTGCTCTTGCTTTTCTCCTCACTCCTCACCACCACCCCCATCCTTCAGATCTTATCACACGCAAATAACTTCAAATAACTTCCTCAGAGGGGCCTCTGTGGATCACCAAATCCCCTTGACCCTCCCACCTTTATCAGACCTGGAATTCCCTTCTGTAAGACTGCGTTATCTTGTTTATTGTCTGTCTTAACAGACTTACTTGTGCTGCCCTGTGATTCACAGTGATACTTTCTTCTTGTGAAGCTCAACAGATGTTGAGCAGAAGCTGATTTTAGGCAAACTTCACTGAACAGTAAATTCAGGAAATTAATATAAAGCGTGACGTTAAGTATAGTAACATCTTACTGCTTAATGACAGTACACTTTGTTTCCTCGGCCTGTTGGTGCCAGTTTAGGAACCGATAGGGCAGCGGTCACACTTACGTGGTTCCAAGTGATTTAAAAAAAAAAAAAAAAAATTTTAAAACCATTTTGAATTTTAAAATCACGTGGTCTTTTAAAATCTGATACCGCTACCAGAAGTTTCTACGAAGTGAAAGTTCACAGTTGAGTGCATAAGCTATATAGTATGAACTCAAAGATTGCATCGTCATGTATCCTGAAAGGTTTTCTGTCTTACAGTAATGTATTGTTAGAAGAAACACCCCCCCCCACCCCGGTGCTCTAGGACGATTACCAGGGAAGCAGAAACCAAAGAAAACAAAATCCCTGCTGTCTGAGAAGTCAGGGTCGCAGAGAGGACCCCAGATACTTTTCCAGGCCCTGTCCCCTTTTGGAGTGTAGAGGTTTCCCAGCCAGTCCATCTGCGCATTGTCACACTTGAGACACCGCCTGGTGGCCCAGGCGCCTCAGTCCCTAGAACTGTGCAGCAGACGATAGTTTGGGGGTGCACTTGAAGATGACTTCTCAGTGAATCCGGCCGTGATTGCAAAATGCTCCAAGAGAGATGCATCCTAATTGTCAGTTGAACTTTGAAGAACAGCGTAGGACACCAGTTGCTCACCACAGAAACCTGGGTGTCACCTGTGACACATACCTGTCGTTCAGTCAGTCACCAAGCCTGTTCCAGCAGTTCTAATTATTTTTCAGATTTGTTTCCCCATCAGCACCGCCTCTGCCAGAGCCCAGGCACTCTTCAGAATGATGGCAGTAACTGCCTGTCGTCTCCCTCAGGGTCACTCTCTCGCTTAAAGTCAGGGTGAGCTTAATAGAAAAACCCCAATCTTTGTTTTCTTCCCAGTGCCCTTAGGCTGAAGTCCATAATCCCTAGCACCCCTCCCCCCAGGCCTGTTTTCCGCATGGGGCCCTTGGCTCCTCCCTCTCCTTCCCCTCCTCTCTCCCTGTTGGGTTTCTGCAGCCTACCCCATCCTGCTCTCCTCCATATTTGCTGGACCCTGCTTCGGCCGCATTCCTCCCTGCCTTCTACCTGATTAGCTGCTGGCTGCTTTTCCAGTCTCAGCGCAAACCTCACTTGCCCGGGAGAAGCCTTGCAGCGCCCTGCACGCAGGCTGGGCGCCCACAGTGCCTTCTGTCTACACCGAGGCCCTTGGCCCCTTTGAAATAATTAGATTGCAGGTGGTAATTGCCGTCTCCTCCTGCAGACTGTAAGCTCCACGAGAGCAAGCCCCCCACTCATCCCTGGTTCACTGAATCTGCGGCCGGCCGGGACACAAGGCCTGGCCAGGTTGCGCTGCTTCTGGAATGTTTGGTGATTAGGATTCCTTATATTAGGAAATGAAGGGATTTGCATGCTTTGAATATTGCTTTAGGTGATGTTTAATCCTTTTAAAGTTGCCAGATTTAGTTCTTTTTTAACCATTTTGGATTAAAACAGGGGTTTGCAAACACGGCTTGCTGGCTGTTTTTGTAAATAAAGTTTTCTTGGAACGCAGCCATTCTCGTTCTCTATGTCTGGCGCATTGGCTCTCGCGGCAGCGACTGGGTGACCCGCGAACCCGGAGTGCTCACCCTACAGCTCTTCGGGGCAAAAGGTGGTCAGCCCTGGAACAGGATGATTTCAAAAATTACTTCATTCTTCCCTGTCTTCTCTCAGAATTTCAAATGGGTCCTAATCTTGAACTTCCTCGATGACCCTACCATGAACTGTTACTGTTTCGCTACTGTACAGGGATGATGAAGGGGGTTATATGAGGGTTTGGTTTTTCGTTTTTGGTCGGTTTTCCCCAGATTGGCTCTAACACTGTGGCTTTTACTTCGTGGATCTGTGCCTGCCACTCACTACTGGTGCACCCTCACCTCCTGCTCTGAATCTGTGACTTGCGACTCCTGTGAGTTAAGGAATGAGATAACCAGGCTTTTCGGAATTAACGGTCTGAAGAGTGAGAGCTCCAGAGGGAGTGCCTGTGAGGGTGCTCCCGTAAGCGGAGGGCAGGAGCTTTCTGCTCGGAAGGAATTGAGACAAGCAGTTTGGCTCCTCGGAGGCGTTCTGAGTGGATCCTTGCTGATTGCTGTCAGCCGAGATAGTGGCCGAGGGATAGGCTTGGGATGAGGGAGGGATTGCTGTGGAAGTCTCGCTCTTCTACTGTTGCAGAAGCCTGGGTTTTCACCGCGGCGGAGGTTGCTGGGAACCAGGTTTGCAAACTTTTCATCTTACTCTGAGTTCAGGGCTTTGACACACAGACTCAGGTAGAAAGTGAATTCCCGGTCCCCTGTGGACAGTCACCTTTACACTTTAAACTAACACTCTGCACCCTGGCTTTCTGCCAAAATATTTCTTTTCCCAGTGGCTGGAAACTGATTAGCTAGATGGGAGAACAAAGGTGCCTTTGTGCTGGGGCATATTGCTTTTGAGAATTTAGCAGAGAGCATTCAAACAGTCTGGATGCGATGCCAAATTATGCAGATTTGGGGTTGTTTTCTTTTTCTTTCTTTTTTTTTGGTCAGGTTTCCCATGTAGGCAATTTAGTTTTACTCTCAGTGTGTATGGTCTGGAATTTTCCTTATAAATCTTATGTGGGTTTTTTTTGTTTGTTTGTTTTTAATTTTATTTTTTTTTTGACAGAGATCACAAGTAGGCAGAGTGGCAGGCAGAGAGAGAGGAGGAAGCAGGCTCCCCGCTGAGCAGAGAGCCCGATATGGGGCTCGATCCCAGGACCCTGGGACCATGACCTGAGCCGAAGGCAGAGGCTTTAACCCACTGAGCCACCCAGGCGCCCCTTATGTGGGTTTTCTTAATTGATTCTTTAAAAATGAAAATATATACTTCTGAGAAAACACATTCAGTAGGACACCATCGTTGATAGGCTTTTGGTCAAATGTTACCAAAACGATTCTCGTATCAGTGAGTTAATTTCCAAAGCCAAATTATAAACAAATTTGTCTCTGTGAGAACAGGGTATACATACTTTATAAATAAAGACAGAATTATCCCCAGAGGGGGAAAAATGCCAAAAATTAAGGTACCCCTAGTCTTGTACATTTCTCTGCAACTAGCTCTTGGAGAATTGAAGCAGCCTGAGAAAAAAGTTCTCCATACTCAGACACACACCTGACACTTAATACTCATTCTGTGAATGTGTAAAGTATTGGCCTAGTAAGAAAATAAAGGTCCAGTCTTTGTATTTTGTACTTTCAATCATTACTTTGTACTCTTCATTTCCTGGTTTATGTAGTAAAGATGATAATATTTATCAATAGAGTGTGAGAGTCAAGGGAAAGAATATAAACAGCCTGTACAGTCACAGTGTGGTGATAGTACTATTATCTGGAGTTGCTGAGACTAGGATTTTGAACTAGTTCTTTGCGGGAGGGGGATTTTGTCTCCTTTGTTCTTCGGATATATATTTTTATCCTTAAAGATTCTGAATTTTTAGTTTCTCCTCCTTTGTTACTTTTTGGAAACATGATTTAAAGTTTCCCGCCTGATGTTAATTTCATTTCCTTTTTTTTTTTTTTTTTTAACCTGTCATTCTCTGATGAGGTGTTCTGTTTGTAGGTATTTTCCTTCAGCCGTATGATTTCAGAAGGCAGATCTGGTTTTAGGTGCCCTGTTTTCCCTTAGTTTTACATCAGAGAGGGTAGATCCTCTGGGTGGAAGCAGGACCGCCATCCATGCAGGTTGTTTGACTCAAACTGGTGTTTGTTTTGTTGTTATTTTAATTAGGTGTCAGCATTTAAAAAAAAAACGAGAACATTTTTACTTAAAAAACAAGGCTCCATGGCAAATGGGATTTGGCCACACAAATTCCTGTAGTGGAAGAAAGACTGTGGCACAACTGCCAAGAAAGGGCCCTCCACACTTCTTTTTCACACAGTGAAGAAAAAAGTTCAATCTTAGACTTCAGCCTCTTTCAAAAGTGGAGAAATTGAAGATAAGAACTCCCCCCAGAAAACTGAGGGAGAACATTCATTTGCAGGAGACTAAAATTCCTAAATTCTAGATATACATTCATCTAATTTACATGATCATTTCATGCATATTGTCTGTTTCATTGAATTACATCATCTGCCCCGCTGCCTGTAATACAAGTTTGTTCCCTTGATTTACCTTGGGAATCAAAAGTGTCCCATTTTTTATTTGTTTATTTATTTATTTTTTAAGATTTTATTTATTTATTTGACACAGACAGAGATCACAAGTAGGCAGAGAGGCAGGCAGAGAGAGAGGAGGAAGCAGGCTCCCCGCTGAGCAGAGAACCCGATGAGGGGCTTGATCCCAGGACCCCGAGATCATGACCTGAGCCGAAGGCAGAGGCTTAACGCACTGAGCCACCCAGGTGCCCCCAACCTGGATTTCTTAAACAAATGAAGGAAAAATATGTTTTAAGTAACTCACTTGAAATGCTGTTTAAAATGTGTGTGTAGGGGCGCCTGGGTGGCTCAGTGGTTTAAAGCCCTCTGCCTTCAGCTCTGGTCATATCTCAGGGTCCTGGGATGGAGTTCCGCATCGAGCTCTCTGCTCAGCAGGGAGCCTGCTTCCTCCTCTCTCTGCCTTCCTCTCTGCCTACTTCTGATCTGTCAAATAAATAAATAAATAAATAAATCTTTAAAAAAATAAATAAAATGTGTGTGTAAACTTACAAGAATTTGATTTTCGCCTCTTACTGTCATTAAGTAGTCCTTGAGCTTTATCAGATTAAACATTTGGGATTTTACGATGTGTGCTTGAGAGGGCCACCTAGTGGTTTCTTTTTGGTACAGCAGGTCTTACTACTGCCGCTACCTTTTGATCTGATTAGAATAAGCTAATATTTAAATTGTTTATGTACCAAATACATGTGAGTTATCTCTTCTGTATAGATTCAACTGTAGGTAAACTGGGTGTTTTTACATCATCTCTGTAATTATTTTATTTTATTTTTTTAAACAGAAGAAGCAGACTACAGTGCCTTTGGTACAGACACACTAATAAAGAAGAAGAATGTTTTAACCAATGTATTGCGTCCTGACAACCATAGAAAAAAGCCACACATAGTCATTAGTATGCCCCAAGACTTCAGACCTGTGTCTTCTATTATAGACGTGGACATTCTCCCAGAGACGCACCGTAGGGTTCGTCTTTACAAATACGGCACTGAAAAACCCTTAGGGTTCTATATCCGCGACGGCTCCAGTGTCAGGGTCACGCCACATGGCTTAGAGAAGGTCCCAGGGATCTTTATATCCAGACTTGTCCCGGGAGGCCTGGCTCAAAGCACAGGACTACTAGCTGTTAATGATGAAGTTTTAGAAGTTAACGGCATAGAAGTTTCAGGGAAGAGTCTTGACCAAGTAACAGACATGATGATCGCCAACAGCCGCAACCTCATTATAACGGTGCGACCCGCAAACCAGAGGAATAATGTGGTTAGGAACAGTCGGACTTCCGGCAGCTCCGGCCGGTCCACAGATAACAGCCTCCTGGGCTGTGTCCAGCAGGTAGAACCAAGCTTTGAGCCAGAGGACGAAGACAGTGATGAAGATGACATTGTTATCGAAGGTAACGGAATGCCGCAGCAGATTCCTAAAGCTGTTCCTAATACGGAGAGCCTCGAATCTTTAACGCGGATAGAACTGAATTTTGAGTCTGGACAGAACGGCTTTACTCCTTCCAACGAAGTGAGCTTAGCCCCTGTAGCAAGTGGCACAAATACAGAAACACATGCTCCGGGTCAAAAACTCTTAGAAGAAGACGGAACCATCATAACACTATGAAGCCTTCGTCCGAATGTCTTTGGAGCAAGGATGCCGCAGGGACTTGTAAATTTGGCTGTTCAAAGCATACATACCTCTGAACCAGTGACCTGGAGTAGGCATGAGAAAATTAATATTGCAAGCTTGAAATGTTGTTATATAGTAGTTTGATCATTGTTAATACAAACTTCAGTTTGTCAGAGGTAAGTTTAAGTCTGAAAGGGGCCTTTGCTAATGAAATTACGTGCTTTTGTTATTTTGTCTCTAGAGAACTGGATGTTAGAGCACATTCTCAGAACTGAGAGGACCAGATCATTTCCATTCGAAGTGGTTGCATATTTTTTAACCTGCTGTGCAGAACCCAGTTAGCTTTTCCTTTAACTATATTTTTTTTAATTCTAATGTGAAGAAGTCTGATTCTGTCCTTTGGGACCTTGGGGACCTCAGCTCCTATGTTCCCTATATTTTATTTCGATTTTTAAATGTTCCTCTGTTGTTCGTTGTTACAAGTAATTTTTTCAGATGCTTTTTTTTTTTTCCCTAATATTTAAGAAATCAAACCGATCGCCTGTTTTTGGGAGTCGCTTCCTACATCATAAAGCACTGAAACCGTGTTCCTGAATTAAGAAACTGTAACTGTTGTTCAAGTTCCAAGCTTGTTCATCCCATAGTTTTCACATTCACAGACTCACTCCATGTGCGTATAACTTAATGTTGCAAAAGGCAGCCCCATCAGCTGGTAATACCTGAGACTCCCTTCATCTCCTTCTCACCCGCACCCCCATCTCATTGGAAATCATTCCATTTGTTGTTGGTGTGTGTTTCGTGGGTGTGCTTTTATACTCTGCTATGTATTTGAGTAGTAGGAATCCTTTTGGATTTAAAAATGCACCCAAATTAAGAGATTTTTACACGCATGACACACTTGTGCACTTTGTTACATGAGATGATTTGGTTTTTCCCCTAATGGGATTTCTAGGAACACTACCTATACTTTACGAGAAAAGATAAGACTATTCACCTTGAACAGGTAGAGTGTATTGCTCCTAATTTTATGAGGCTATTTATTACTTTCCAGGGCATCCACTTAGAACAAGTGAAGGGTGAGGCTGCTGACTTCCATCCCTCGCCTGACTTCCCTGTCCAACACTCATGGTCACCGCAGTAGGCCTGTATGTAGAAACCCAGGATTGCGGGAAGTGCCTAAGTCCCCTGTGGCTTATGGCTCCTTTTCTCAGAGTTATTTATTAATTCATTTCACGATAGGGCTAGAATGGGTACCTTCGTAACAGTTGCGTGCTGGGGAAGCAATGAAGAATTCAGTGACTCCGTTTTGAAGGATATTTTCTCTCTAGGGTAAAGATATATGAAGAAGTCTTGGACTGAAGGAAGGTCACTTGACTCAGAATACTTAATGTATTTTGTTCACGTTACCACTAAACAGATTATCGCTGAACTGTTAACTGCACAACGTTATGTAATGCAATGTACTTTTTTTGTTGAATTCACCCAATTTCTTCCACTTCTATATCACCATTTGCTAATGGCATTCCAGCTTTAACCTTCTGTAAGGTATAGAAATTTGACTCTAGAACAGCAAAATGTTAACATGTAGGTTAAATTTCATTTATAAGTGGTGCAGGGGTTCAACATTTTAAGTAAAAATCCTTTCACACACTACCTCTCTCTCTCTCTTTTATTTTTTAACAAAGTTTTAACATCTGAACTTTTCTCTTGGAGGAAAAATACTTCAGGGCTTGACTTTTTGTACAAATTTTAACTATTAAGTACAGATTTGTCTTGTATGTATTCATGAAAATGGAAATCAAAGCTGCTAGTGCTTTTTATTTTAATTATCCTGCTAAAGAGTATATGTCAGTGCTGTTAAAACTAGATTTCTCATTTAAATTATTGGTGAAATAATTGATTACTAGACATATTGTAAAACCAATAGCTCTTGGTTATACAATAAAATGTCCGTTCATTGGTAGTCTGAATCGGTTATTCCAAGTGTACCTTATTAGCAGAAATATCAGTGGATTCAGCGTAAGGTTTTATAGTACTAAATGTCAAGCCTAACTGTGAATCTGTTCTGTATCTTGAGTAAATTTATGATAATGTTCTCATGAGCTATCAACAAAATATATGTACTTTTGTGAACTATGAATTTTCTAATTAAATTTTAACAACATGATTTTTACATGAATGATACTTTGTTTAAACTCTCAAATGTCAGTATTTTACTACAATTTTATTATAAAATGTACATTATCACTAAATGAACTTTGATTTTAAAAATCAATTTAGCTTTAGTTGTATATTATTTTTTACAAATAAAGATAGACTTGTATAAAGGCTACTTTCTTGTTTGCAAATATATGAAAAATGACCCAACAAATACTTACCAAGCACCAATATGATAGAAAATGAGTGGGAAGAAAATTGCTAAGTTATAACAATGTCCTGGCTTCCTCAACTTTTAATTTTTTAAAAGATAAACACCAAGTTGTGGATACAGCGACTGTGGCTTTGTATGAGCTTAATGATTACAGACAGGAAGGTAGTATTTAAAATGTAGTTACACTGGTCGTGTGAGAGGTTATGTGTGACACTCGTGCAGAGAGGTACCATTTGCAATAAGATGATTTGCAACAAGACAAAACTAGTTTGTAATGGGACAGTGTATCTTCTGAGATTCAAATTCACTTAGCCATGCTGTTTATTACCACCCTGTGTGGTACTGCCCGTACAGGTCAGATTGCGGTTATCCTGGATGACGGAAGAGCCCTGAGCTAGATCGGACCCTCCTACTGAACGATTTCTAATCCCAAATTCATCACTGTCCTTGGCTTAGCCGATCTCTGCTCTAACTCCGTCAACCAGAGTGGAGGATAATCCTTCTGATGCCTTCCCCCAATTTAAAAACAGATTGGGGGACACCGGGGTGGCTCAGTGAGTTAAAGCCTCTGCTTTCAGCTCAGGTCATGATCCCAGGGTCCTGGGATGGAGCCCTGCATCGCATGGGGCTCTCTGCTCAGCGGGGAGCCCGCTTCCCTTCCTCTCTCTCTGCCTACTTGTGATCTCTGTCCGTCAAATAAATAAATAAAATCTTTAAAAAAAAATTAAAATAAAAACAGATTGGAAATCCTTAGAGTCGAAACTCAACGTCATCTATGTAGGACTCTTCATGTCACTGATTGGTAGAGACCATGTTGCATTCAGGACCCGTTACTTCTCTCTGGGTTTCAGGATCCGTGGAACAACGGTAGGGAACTAAAACACCCCCCCGCACCCCCCAGCCACCAAAATATGGCCCCAGTGTCATTTGAATCATAAATCCCTACTGCCTCCAAGTCTTCAGTTCTGGGCAAAGAGTTAAGTTTGATTTTGAGGAAAAAACAGAAGTTTGCAAGGCAAAATTAGCCCCTCCGTTCTCCTTAAAGTGCTCGGACAAACAGCCACAACCGGGTGTGCTCCGATCTTCCCGTCTTCTGGATTGACGAGAGTTTGGTCGAGGGCGATGAGCTTTGAAGAGTGTGTAGGTCGGTGATTTGGCAGCCGAGCTCGTACACAGAGGTTTTGGCGTGTCTTAGAAGACACTGAAAGTGTTGACTGTATGACAGCATATTGCGTAGTGACGGCTCTTCCCGGCAGGAAAAAGCACAGACTTTCAGTGTCTCCTGTGTGTCATTGGGGGGTGTCTGACTGACTACTAGAAGGTAAATATAAAGGAAATTACTTCACTGGATTTAATCGTTTGAAAGTCCTCAGTATATAGTTTTTAGTTCTCTAAAAACCATGTATGATTTAGGTAATATTTTAAAAGAATGTTTTCCCTAAATCTTACTTTATAAAATTTGTGTATTTTAGAAGTTAATATTAAAATTCAGTAGAGTTCATATATTTTTTAAAGATTTTATTTATTTGACAGAGGTCACAAGTAGGCACTCTGCCTACTCTGCAGGCAGAGAGAGAAAGGAAGCAGGCTCCCCGCTGAGCAGAGAGCCCAATGCGGGGCTCGATCCCAGGACCCTGAGATCATGACCTGAGCCGAAGGCAGAGGCTTTAACCCACTGAGCCACCCAGGCGCCCCTAGAGTTTGTATTTTATTTACAATCTGTATTTAGTTTTCCCATTTTTAATAAGATTTTATTTGAGAGAGAGTGAGTACAAGCAGGGGGAGGGGCAGAGGGAGAAGCAGACTCCCCACGGAGCAGGGAGCCCGATGCATTGCTTGACCCCAGGACCCCAGGATCATGACCTGAGCTGAAGGCACATGCTTAAGGACTGAGCCACCCAGGTGCCCCTAGTTTTCCCATTTTAAAGAAACCTCTCTTTCAGAAATGGTATTTATTCCAAAACCAATGTTCTTCATGTAATATGAAATAACTCTTTTCTAGTTTATTATAATTAGCTAGTTCATCATAGTCCCAAGGGATGGATAACAAAGTTACTTAATGTGGTATTAGTAAAGGTAATTTTAAAATTTTTTTCAATTATACGAATAATACGTAAATTCATTCTTGTTATTTAAAAAAAGGCTAAAGTTCTTTTTTGGCCATCAAGCATACTTATGTATACTGTACTTTGTTATAAGAAGGAGTTCACGCATTTAAAGTAAGAGTGAGCATTTAAAATAAGAGTGACTATATAATCCAAATCAGGACTCTTCTGAGTGACTGAGTTTGCTATTAATTCTATGGACAGGACAGGTTGATAGGCATGAACTGGTGTCTCACGTAAATTAGAATGTGAGTCACCCTATTGAAGATACTCTAGTAGAACAGCTTTCGAACTTTTTTTTTTAAACTAACCCACAGTAAGAAATGCATTGGTCCATGTGATTCAGTACACAGATATGTGTATGAATGGGTGTATACACAAACACACACACACACACACGTATATGTATAAAATTGCAGGTGTCACAAAGTGAAACTTTATTATGTGAAAATGCTGTTTTTTTTTTTTTATTCCATTCTTTAAAATGTTTATTAGGACATCCCAAAACAATGTCAGGATGCACTATTTGAAAAACACTTGTGAAGCACTTTGCTTTCCACTTGAAAGATTTGCCATAGAACATACTAGTATATATTTTTTTTTTCTTAAGGGGGAAGCACTATTGCCTGCCTGCTTTTATATTTGGAAATCACTTCAGACATGGCAAAGAGCTATATGGAAGTTTGGCTGACACCCCTCACCCAGATAATACCCACATTTGCTTTATCTCTCTGCAGTTTCTCCTGAAACATTGGAGAATTGGTTGCAGAGAACACAGCCCCTTAACCCCCTAAAGACAAGCACACATTTCCCAAGAACACAGATATTCTCTTAGACATTCCTTCATACAACCAAAGTTCATTTATAGAATTCAGAAAACAGAACAGTGATACAAAAATATCTAATATACAAGCCACACGAGAATCTCACCAGTTGTCCCCCAAATGTCCCTTACAGGAAATGTCCCCGGATCAGAGTCCATCCAGAATCAGGCATCGCACTTAGGTGGCACATCTCTGCTCTCCTTTCATCCAAAACACTTCCTTGGCTTTTCTTTGTCTTTCATCGCAGTGAAATTTCTGAAAAGTAAAGACAAACTTTTTGCAGACTGTCTCTCAATTTGGGTTCGTCTGTTTCCTCATAATTAGATTCAAGTTACAAGTTTTGGGCCAGAATACCACGTATATGATGTTACATCTTCTTTGTACCATGTCAGGAGGCACAGCATGTTGGTTTATTTCAATGCTGCTGATGTAAAAGCACTTAAAAAAATTTTGGGAGGGTGGACGCCTGGGTGGCTCAGTGGGTTAAAGCCTCTGCCTTCTGCTCAGGTCATGATCCCAGCATCCTGGGATCGAGTCCCACATCGGGCTCTCTGCTCAGCAGGGAGCCTGCTTCCTCCTCTCTCTCTGCCTACTTGTGATCTCTGTCAAATAAATAAAATCTTAAAAAAAATTTTTTTTTTTTAAGTTTCTATTTATTAGCTCGAGAAAGCAAGAGGGGGTGGGGGAGGAGAGCAGAGGGAGAGGGAGAAGCAGTGTTTTATGCTGAGCACTGACCCTGATATGGGGCTTGATCCCACGACCTGGAGATCATGACCTGAGCCAAAACCAAGAGTCCAACCCTTAAATGAGCCACCCAGGTGCCCCAAAACACATTTAAAAAAAAAAAAGATTTTTTATTGGAGAGAGCAGAGCAAGCAGGAGAGAACACAGGGCAGGGAGGGGCAGAGGGAGAAGAAGCAAGCTCCCCGCTGAGCCGGGATGGCCCTGAGATCATGACCTGAGCCGAAGGCAGACACGAAACCAACTGAGCCACCCAGGCACCCCACACGTTTTGTTTTTTTTTTTTAAGTTGATTTTTTTTTCTTTTCTTTTTTTTTTTTTTTTTAGTAATCTCTACATCCAACACGGGGCTCAAACTCGGGACCCCGAGACCAAGGCATGTGCTCTTCCAACTGGGCCACCAGGCGCCCTGTAATACTTGCTCATGGGGAAAACTGCTTTCGTTCTAAGTCGTCCACGATTCTAATTATTCTCAGGCTAACAGACACGTATGGTGCTTAGAAAAGACATCTGTGTCCACCATCCGTCTGTTCTGTATCTTTGCTCGTTTTCTAACTGAAGACGTGATGGGAACAGTGAGCCAGCAGGAGTGTTCCCGAGGGTCGTCTGCCTGACCACGCTTCTGGACGCGGGGAGAGCTTTCCGCAGCGCTGTCTCCAGGGAAGGAAAAGGCCCCAGTGAAACCCAAAGCATGTGCACGGTCATGTCTGGCGAGTGCTAGTCGGAGGCCTTTGGATTCTGTGGGTTCTGAATACACGCAGCTCCAGCTGCTGAAATCCGAAGCTTTATTGGCTGCATAGCTAAAAAACCAGGGCTGGAACTAGGGCACAGATACTATCTACCGGTGCTGTCCATTAAAAATCTGCAATGATGGGAATGTCCCATATTTGCTCATACCAGACAGTCACCGCTGGCCCACACGAGGCTGCTGTATATTTGAGAAGCAGCCCACGCAGCCGAGAAGCTGTATTTTTACATTCACGTGATTTATATGGAGCCACACGGAGCTCGTAGGTACTGGATTTTACAGCACCGGCTAGACTCTCTCTGCATTTCTTGCTTTGCTTTCCTCTGCTCCTTTCCCAGGCAAGTGACCCACTTGTGGTGGCAAAAGTGGCCTCCAGCATCTCCGGTGTATTTTCCGTCATAGGAGCCGCTCACCCGGGAGGGAGACTGTCCTCCCTGTTGATCAGACCCGAAGCCTCAGAGCCAGCTTTCACCAGCCTGGGCTGGGTCACCTGCCGGAATCTGGCCTGGGGAGGCGGGGCTGGTCCCTAAGGGAAGGAATCAAGGGTGCTGCCCCCACAAGAAAGAGGAAAGACCCCAGGAAGTAAGCGTAGTGATTACCCCTGGCAGCTTTGTTGATAAAGTATTTGGTCATGATCCTGGAGTCCTGGGATCGAGTCCTGCGTGGGGCTCCCAGCTCAGTGGGAAGCCTGCTTCTCCCTCTCCCCGCCGCCCCACCCCCTCATGCTCTCTTTATCTCTCTCTTTCTCTCAAGTAAGTTTAAAAAAAAAATCTTTAAAAAAAAGTATGTGGGCATTCAGGTTTTATAACAGAGAGGGTCAAAGGCATGAAGTACTCTGCAAAGGTAAAAGGGGACAGAGCCGTCCTCTATCAAAGGGAACAGTACTGGTGAAATTCTATTTGGGGTCCAACGGCAGTGTTGTGAATTTGAAGGACAAGTTTAAATCTAATAATGACAGCATCTAGACTTGTGTTTTCAGGTACTGCTGTTTGATTTGATTTGATTTAACTCTGATCTAAATCTAATATATAAAGAATACATAAATCCAATAGAAACCTCAATCTGAAATGGCAGAAAGTTCAAAGTTGGTTACTTTTGAAATATAGAAATGAGAGAATCTTGGTCTTAGAGAAACGGGTAAATTCAGATACCCAGGGGGCCAGGGTGGGGCAGGGCCAGTGGGCTTGTAAATCAGAGTCCCCTTTTACACGTTTGTGTGTGTGCGTGTGTGTAACACTCGGTAATTGCCACGTGGTATGTGTGGCCTCAGTGTTGCCCGCTCTTTGAACTTTGCAGAAGATGCCAGAAACCCAGAACTTCCCATGAGACGGTCTGATTTTTAAAACTGTCATGACACGGGCTGCCTATTGGCCAGCCCTGTCTCAGAGCATCAGCCACCACAGACCCACCAGCGACTGTTCCCTGTGCTGTGTCCCCTTTCCCTCGAAGGTCACTGTGAGGAGGGAACTAAGTAATGTGTCCCAAGGGTTGGGAACAGTACCTAAGGCTTAAGAGGCGCTCAGCCAACGTTAGCCTTTCTGTCCATTTCTCAGGGAGCTGGCCGAGGCCCAGAGGGACTGAGTGACCAGCGCACGGTGTGGCCCCCAGAACAGCAGCATCGGCATCCCCCGGGCCCGCGTTAGAAACGCAGGTGTCGGGCCCACCTCAGTTCTACCAACTAGAAGCTCCGCTGGTGGGGCCCGGCCTTGTGCTTCTCAGCCCGATCCCCCCAAGTGATTCCTAAGCACGTTAAAGTCCGGGGAGCTCTGACATGCAACGCAGTCCCTCTGTCCCTCTCCGGTGCTGCTCAGCACTGCTTTCATGGGCATGGCTCCCGTTTCTTCTAAAATTCATAAAATGACAAAAAGCCTCCCTCGTATACGTTGTACTGCTCACTCACTTGGCAAAAGAAGCTGCAGGCTCCGGCCCCCTCTGCAGCGGACCCTGCTTCCAGGGTAGGCCAGTCTGCCTTATCGGAACTGCGGTGTGATCGACTGTGGTTAACACCCCCCACAGATGCTTCCAGGTGTGTGGAGAAAAAGCCTCTGAAAACCCCAGGCTGCATTTCTGGGCTAGGTGCTGTGCTGAAAGAAAGGACGAGAAAGGCTGGAATTTGACTCGCGGTGCGACCCCCTGATTCTATCTGTGCGGCATTCCTCGCCCGTGCCATCTACAGCAGCGCACGGACCCCAAGGAAATGGCATTCACCCATTGCTTCTTCTTCTTCTTTTTTTTTTTTTAAGATTTTATTTATTTATTTGACAGACAAAGATCACAAGCAGGCAGAGAGGCGGCAGAGAGAGAGGGGGAGGCAGGCTCCTTGCCGAGCAGAGAGCCCGATGGGGGACTCGATCCTAGGATCCTGGGATCATGACCTGAGCTGAAGGCAGAGGCTTTAACCCACTGAGCCACCCAGGCGCCCCCACCCATTACTTTTGACAAAGAGCAGGTTATGCTCCAAGGAAACACGGTGCTGTTCTGAGACAACATAGGGGTCCTGTTCCCGGGCCTCTGGGGCTGCCAGCCAGGCCAACCTCCGATTTATGGGAGCTAGTGAGTTGCAAATCAGGTTTTCTCCAACATTCCCAGAGGCCTTCAGGAGCTGTCTCAGGTATGAGCCCACGGTGACTCAGGCAAAACCCTATATGCCGAGTGACTCAGAAACTCAATCATTAACTCGGGAAATGCCTGCAGAGCATGGGTCCAGCGAGCTTGGAGAGGGCTTGAGGATGCAGGACTTCCAGTAATGCCAGCGAGGATCGGGAACAGCCATGCTGGACCGTGGGGCGTCTCGGGTGGGCCAGACACCGGCCCCACAATCCCCTGGAGGCAGAAAGAACCTCGAGTCAGTCCCGCTTGAGGAGCAACCCGCCTCGAGGATTGCAGAATGCACGCACAGAAGTGCAGACTCCACTTGTTTGAATTCCCGTGTGGTAAAGCAGAAAAATGTGCAAAAGCCCTCTTGACCTAAAAACACAGACAGCTTTTGACTCGTTGATTTTAAATCGGGTAGAAGCATGTACACATACACACGCACACACACACGCACGCACGCACACACACACCTCTGGTCTGTCGGAAGGTAAAAATAAATTTCTGGTACACACATCCACAAAATGCCAGGCAAGGCTTGAGGAAGGATTCCAAATAAACCTCACCCCCAAATGGCCATCGTCATAAATTTTCTGTCCCCCGCAGAAGGCAGCCCTAAGACCTTGGCCATTTAGTTGCGACACCAGAAGGCTTTTCTAGTGAGCCGGCCTGCCTGTCCCTCCCGCAGCCCCAGGGTGTCTTGGCTGGGGTTCACAGGGCCTGTGCCCAGTGGGGCTGGCGTGTGCCTCCAGCAGCCAAGCAGACGGGGCCAGGGGAGAGGGAAGGAACCAACGGTCAAGGGACAGAGCCAGCAGAGAAGGCAGGGCAGCTGGGGCAGCTGGCCAAGTGGCCAAGGCCTGCATGGGTTCCATCAGCTCCTGACAACTCCTCAAATACCTTCCTTGGCTTTTTCCACTCACTGCGTGGATACAGAGAAACACAAAAGCCCTTCTCCTGGGCGTCGCCAAGAACTCACAAACGTCTCTCTCTCCAACAGCGTGCTAACCCAAGCAAAACGCCCAGGATCTGGAAGGAAGACAGTGTGGAAGATGAGGTCACCTTGACATCCCTCAATCAAGATGTGAGGCTCCAAATGGACCTGCCGAGTCATCTCTTATTTTAATCATGGTCAGAGCTTTTCCTCTTCAGGAGGGTTTGTGTTTGAATGTTAGTGGCCGTTCTAGGAGAGGATGGATGACCGGCCTCGTAGTGCTTATGATGTCTTTCCTCTTTTAGCCACGTGAAGACAAATAATGGTGAAGGACGGATGAAATATTTAACAGTGGCCATGCATAATTTATTCCTGAGTGGATGCTCATTTCCAGCCCAGTGGTTGGCTCTCAATTAGGGCTTCTCAGAACATCGAACCACTGTCTCCTTGGCAAATAGACATTCTGCTTATTTTTACTCCTTTCTTCCTAAGGCTAATTGTTTTTGCATTTTTCTTGTTGAAGGACTCGTTCCTAGATGCTCTTCTCATCAACTGGAAACAAAAGTAAAAACCGTAAGCGAAGTTTTTTGTATATATTCATCTCTGGGCTCAGAGATTCTCGTACCCAGGAAAGAGAAACATGAATTTGCGTGTGTAACTTTGCTTATGAAACGCAGACTGTTTAAGCAAGCCAAGTGTCCACTGAAGTGATTGAAGATTTCGGGAGAAATTTTAGAAAAAAAAAAAAAGTGCATATATAAAAGAAAAAAGTCACCTCCCCCCAAAATCACTTTTCAGAGATAACCACCCTTGAGTTTTTTGGTACATATGTACACCAATATATATTACCTCATGTGTGTTTCGACAAAACCAGGATCATAGCAACATATAAATTATTCCGTAGTTTGCTTTCTTCAGAGGACAATATATTGTGAGTATCTCTGCTCTGTCAAAATAGCTTCGCATCATTTGTAACAACGGCTTCAGCGTATTTCATTGTACAGATGAGCCATCGTTTTGGAAAAGCAATACCCTATTGTTAGCTCCTTTCATTTTCTCTTGATTATAAAGATTTTATTTGTGTATTAATTTGAGAGAGAGAGAGTGCACACAGCGGAGAGGTGCAGGCAGCAAAGGGACAAGCCCACTCCCCGCTGAGCATGCAGCAGGACTCGGGGTTCCATCCCAGGACCCCAGGATCATGACCCAAGCCGAAACCCAGAGTCAGCCACCCAACCGGCTGAGCCATCCAGGGACCCCCAGTTTTTCTCAGTTGTAAACAGAGCTGTGGGCAACAGCTTTGTAAATACATGTTTTTGTTCTTTGTTTGATTATTTCCTTAGGATAAATTCCCAGAAGAGGAATCATCAAGGCAAAGCACACGTGTTTTTTGGAGAAGGAGAGGATTTGGCTCAAGAAAATATCCACTTTTCTTTCAGAAAGGGTGTTCTCCTTTACATCTTTACCCGGAGTATGTGTGAAGCTTTTCCCCTCCAAAACACTAGATTTATTGTTTTTATGTTCTGCCTATTCAGTTAAAAAAAAAAGCATTTCATTATTTTACTTTGCAGATCTTTGATCATTAGGATAAGGTTTTTTTTTTCTTTTTTAATTGTTTATTTGTGTTTCATTTATTATCTTCTTTTTTTTTCTTTAAGATTTTATTTATTTATTTGACACAGAGAGAGATCACAAGTAGGCAGAGAGGCAGGCGAGAGAGAGGAGGATGCCGGCTCCCTGCTGAGCAGAGAGCCTGATGCGGGGCTCGATCCCAGGACCCTTGGGATCACAACCTGAGCCGAAGGCAGAGGCTTTAACCCACTGAGCCACCCAGGCGCCCCCATTTATTATCTTCTTTATTTGGGTCCTTTGCGTGACATTTAATAAATTGAGATACTGGCTTTTTTTTTTTTTTAAGTGGGCTCCACACCCAACAGAGGGATTGAACTCACGACCCTGAGATCAAGAGTCACGTGCTCTACTGACTAAGCCAGCTAGGCACCCCTGGCCTTTTCTTGACATGTGCAAGTGTCTTATATATTCAGGTAGTTGACATTTTGGCCGTCATTTTTCCCTAATTAGTCATTTGCTTCTTACTCTGTCTATCCTTGGTTTTTGTATTTATTGCTTAGGAATCTTTTATTTCCTATAGGAAGATCCTTTATTCTTTCCTCTTATAGTTTCACTCTCAAATTATATAAATATTTGCCCAGAGTGTACCCCAAGTGTTATTGTACTTTTACGATTTTTTTTTTTTTACGTTTAAATATTTAATCCACCTGAAAATGATCTGATGGTCAGGTGAAGGAGGTCTGGTTTTTCAATGTCCCATCAGTTATTCTTTTTTTTTTTTTTAAAGAGCCTATTTATTTATTTATTTATTTATTTTTAAAGATTTTATTTATTTATTTGACAGAGATCACAAGTAGATGGAGAGGCAGGCAGAGAGAGAGAGAGGGAACAGGGTCCCCACCGAGCACAGAGCCCGATGCGGGACTCGATCCCAGGACCCTGAGATCATGACCTGAGTTGAAGGCAGCGGCTTAACCCACTGAGCCACCCAGGTGCCCAGGAGCCTATTTATTTTTTGACAGAGATCACAAGTAGGCAGAGAGGCAGGCAGAGAGAGGGGGAAGCAGGCTCCCCACTGAGCAGAGAGCCCAATGTGGGGCTCGATCCCAGGACCCTGAGATCATGACCTGAGCCGAAGGCAGAGGCTTTAACCCACTGAGCCACCCAGGTGCCCCCGCATCAGTTACTCTACCATAATGTACCGAATGAGACCCTGCTTTCTCAGCGAACTGAAATCTCACCCTGACCATGGACGCACTTCTTCGATGTTCTTGGGTTTGTTCATTCTCCTTTACTGATCTCTTCGCCTCCTTTGGAAGCGTTTCATACTGTTTTGATTCCTGAAGCTTTAAAATACACTTTAGCGTCTACAGGGCAAATCCTCTCGCTTCTCCCAATTTTTCTTTACTTCTTACAGAATTCATTATTGCAATGGTAAGGAAAATTCACGTGGCTCAAACAACAACAAAAAAGCTTTAGAAAATATACAGTGGGGCGCCTGGGTGGCTCAGTGGGTTAAAGCCTCTGCCTTCGGCTCAGGTCATGATCTCAGGGTCCTGGGATCGAGCCCCACATTGGGCTTTCTGCTCAGCGGGGAGCTTGCTTCCCCTTCTCTCTCTGCCTGCCTCTCTGCCTACTTGTGATCTCTGTCAAATAATAAATAAAATCTTAAAAAAAAACTTTTATTTATGCTTGAAATTCTCCATAATAAAAAGTTTTTAAAATCCATCAATTCCTACTATAGTGTGTGTGTGTGTGTGTGTGTGTGTGTGTGTGTGTGTCTATTTGTGTATATTCGGGTATTCAGGATTGTTTTCATCAAACAAGGATGCCAGATCTTGTCAAATGTCTTTCAGCTTTAAAAAAATAATTTTTCTCTTTGGATCTATTAATATGAATTAATTCTCTTAAGAGATTTTCTAACATTGAACCAGTCTTCCTGGAATAAGCCTCACTGGGTTATGCTATATTATTATTTGTTAACGTGCTACTGGATTCTGTTTCCTAATGCAATATTTTTGCATAAATATTCATAAGAGGAAATTTGCATTTCCTTTTCGTGTAACTTTCGTCTGACTTTGGCATCAGGGTTAACGCTTACTTTTGAAGACAGTTTGAAGGAAAAGAAATTTTTATGTGTTCTCAAGAAGTTCAAATAATGTTGGAATATTTTTATAAATTAAAGATGTTGTAGGAGGGGTGCCTGGGTGGCTCAGTGGGTTAAAGCCTCTGCCTTCGGCTCAGGTCATGATCCCAGGGTCCTGGGATCAAGCCCTACATCGGGCTCTCTGATCAGCAGGGACCCTGCTTCCCCCTCTCTCTGCCTGCCTCTCTGCCTACTTGTGATCTCTGTCAAATAAATAAATAAAATCTTTAAAAAAAAAAAAAGATGTTGTAGGATTCCCTTGTGAAACCATTTGTACCTGATGCTCTTGGGGGTATAGATCTTTGACAACTATCTCTATTTCTCCTGGGAAATCGGTCTATTTAGATTTTTTTATATTTTTCCAAGTTATATTTTCCTAGGAAATTGTCCATTGTATCCAGGTTTTCACATTTTATTTTTAAAATTTTTAAAGATTTTATTTATTTAGGGACATCTGGGTGGCTCAGATGGCTAAGCCTCTGCCTTTGGCTCAGGTCATGAGCTCAGGGTCCTGGGATCGAGTCCCATATCGGGCTCTCTGCTCGGCGGGGAGCCTGCTTCCCCCTCTCTCTCTGTCTGCCTCTCTGCCTGCCTGTGCTCGCTCTCTCTCTCTCTCTCTCTGACAAAAAAAAAATACATTTTTTAAAAATCTTAAAATATGAAAGAAAAGTGTCTTTGAGGATCAGTCAGATATGATATGGTTAATTCTTGCAGGTGGATATTGGGATCTTTTTGTTATATTTCAAAAGAAAAATTCCACTGCAGGCCTAGATGGAGATTTTGCTAAGTGTGTGGATTATTTGATGGGAGAACAGCTTTATAAAGTGGAGTCTCCTCTTCAGTAAACACAGTGTCCATCCTCTCACTTGCTTCCTCTTCCATGTTCTTTACTAGAGTTTCACAGTTTCCTTCCTCAGGTTCCTGCACATTTTCTGTGAAGTATCTTCCTAGGCAGTATATGCTCTGTTCTTTTAGAAAGGAGTTATTACAACCACTAAGTAATTTTTTTGAGATTTTATTTATTTATTAGACCCCATGAGAGAGAGCACAAGTGGGAAGAGAGCGGGGAATAACTTCTTTAAATAAAACATTTGTATTTCTCATTGAAAAATTAATCTATGTTCACTGCAGGCAAAATCTAGAAGAAGAAAATTAAAATCGCTGCATTACCACCGCTTGGAAATAGCCACTGTCAGCATGGTGTTGTGTGTGCAGATGTAGACCTTTTCTTTTACATACATAAGACCCAACAGCACAGTCCTATAACTTTCTTTTTTTTTACTCAGCATATTGTGAATAGTTCTTCACCTCATTACATATTCATCTACAACTCCTCGTTTATGGCTGCCCAAGGTCTGTCTATGGACATTGCCTGAGTTATCTTCCCAGTTCCCCTGTCGGTCACCATGTACACTATTTCTTAATTTTCTCCTATTGTAACTCCTCTAAGGATTTACAACACAACCATGATTATTTTCTTGGGAAAGATCTTAGAATTGGAATTTCTGGATCTAGGGTGGTGCATAAATTATAAAACAGTTGATACAGATAGCCAGGTTTCCCTCCAGGAAAGTTCTTCTTCTTCTTTTTTCTTTCTTTCTTTCTTTCTTTCTTTCTTAAAGACCTTCATTCTTTTTTTTTTTTTTTTAAGATTTTATTCATTTACTTGGCAGAGAGAGAGATCACAAGTAGGCAGAGAGGCAGTCAGAGAGAGCAGGGGAAGCAGGCTCCTCGCTGAGCAGAGAGCCCAATGCGGGGCTTGATCCCAGGACCCTGAGATCATGACCCGAGCTGAAGGCAGAGGCTTTAACCCACTGAGCCACCCAGGTGCCCCAGGAAGTTGTTCTGAGTTTATATTCTACTGGGTGGTCCAGGTCCTTCTCCAGACAGCAGCCTTTCTCAATCTTTTGTGTGTGAAAGGCTGTTTATAAAAACAAAAACAAAAACAAAAACAAAAAAAACCTTTTTTTCTAAAAAAGATTTTATTTATTTGACAGACGGAGATCACAAGTAGGCAGAGAAGCAGGTGGGGGTGGGGGGTGGGGAGCAGGCTCCCTGCTGAGCAGAGAGCCTGATGTGTGGTTTGATCCCAGAACCCTGAGATTATGACCCGAGCCAAAGGCAGAGGCTTTAACCCACTGAGCCACCCAGGCACCCCAAAAAAACCTTTCATATGGTGATACTTTGATGAGTAGAACAGACAAGAAAAGGTGAGAAGGAAGAAAACATGACTACAGAGATGGTCTACTAATTGGTAACCATTGGAGACCATTAAAGAGTGTCCCATAACCAGCCCAAATGGCCATCAACTGAGGAAAGAAAAGCAAGCGGTGGAACATCCGTATGACAGAGTCGGACACGAAGCCACGAAGGACGGATATGGGCTGCCACAGGGAGTGCATCTGAAGACATTATGTCCCATGGGAGCGCTCAGTCACAAAGGCCACACACTGAATGGCACCTTTCTATGGAAGGTCCAGAAGAGACAAATGCAGAGAGACAGAAAGCAGACTGGTGGTTGCCAGGGGCTGGGGGGAGAGGGAGAGACGGAGGACTGGCAAGTGGTGGCAAAGGAGTGTGGGGTTTCTTTCTGGGGTGATGAAAGTATCCTAAAATCGATTGTGATGATGGTCACACAACTCTGCGAACATACTTTAGTATACACCATTGAATGGCGCTCTTTAAATACATGAACTGAACGGTATGCAAATTATAGCTCAATAAAGCTATTAAAAAGTGATTCACAAACCTCATTCATTCGAAACATGTCAACCTTTTACAATGCAGACTTTGTGGCGGGGGTGCGGTCATAGCACTGAACAGGGAAACTCGGTTCCTGTCCTCCTGGAGCTAATATTCTCCTGGACTTGATACCCCATCACAGCCTTGGAAAAAAGATAAAAAGCAAATGCTTGGAAGAGGAAACACTTGGAGACCCTCAGGAATCCTGCGGGCTTCTGGTCCACGTCTCGGGAAGGGCGGCAGTCTCTGGTCTGATCACAGTCTGCTCCTTTCACAAAATCCCCAGGGGGTGTGTCCTTCACCAGGTGCATGCCTGCTTGACAGGCGCCGATCTACATGTTGACATTTTGTCATCGAAAGCAGAAGCGTTCTACACCACCCCAGATCATCTGGCTACCTCAAGCAGAAACCCCATCTCTACTACGTGCTGGGGACAGGGACTTGGCAGCCTGATGGGAGTCCCACTTCCCATCAGTGGGGACGCACTACTTGGAGCATAAGCCTCACTTTTAGAAACTTCTCCCCTCGTGTCCAGGTACCCCTCATGCCCCCGCACCTGTTTCTACTGCTACATAACAAATTCCCACAGTCTTAGAGGCTTGACACGGCACACATCTGTTACTTCACTTTCCATGGGCCAGGTGGGCGACCCGGGTCCTTGACTCCGAGGGGCTCTCGGCAGCCTGGGTCGGCATCCAAATGCATTCAGGCTGCCGTTCCCGCAGGTATAGGTCCAAAGTGCAGGAGTCCTGGGGGCGCCCGCAGTCCCCTGCCCCATGGCCCCCATGGACAGTGTGCAGCATGGCTGCCTGCCTTCTTCCAGCTCAGCAGGACTGTCTCTCTCTAGAACTTCTCTCATCTCTGACCTCCAAACTCTCCTTCAGGGCCCACCTGATTAGGTCAGGCCCACCCAGGATGTTCCCTTTGATTCACTGAAGTCCAGCTAATCAGTGACCTAATCACAGGAGTCATATCGCGTCATATCCACTGATCCCACCCACACGTGGGGATTACACAAGGTGCAGAGACCCCAGGGGCCAGGAACCTCGGGGCCTGCTGAAGGACTCAGCCTCCTTCGGCCGCTGCGCAGTGCCAACACCAGAGGGCGCCCTTCCCACGGCGGCGCTCCAGCGCTTTGCAAAGACCGGCCCGCGCCGCCGGGCGGGTGGGGTTTCTCCGGCTTTTTGTCTCTCTGGCGGAACTCACTGACTCCTTCCTCGTGATCTTCCTTCCCACAATCCAGGCTTTCTCCGCGCAGAACAGCGCCAGCTCCTTCAAACGGGCGTCACGTGACAGGACTTTCTATTCGGTTTGTCTCAACAGAGATGTATCCAGTGCATCCTCCGTGACAAATCCCTTGCCTGGCGGCTTCACCTGTTATCTGGCCATTTTCCTTGCCCTCCTTTGGAAACACTCTACCTCGCCAATAGCCCACTTGTACTGTGGACTTGATGGAACATTAGCTGTATTGCAGACACTGACGCAGTTTGCAGAGATGAGCTCGTTGAATCTTTTCAGCAGCGGGAAGGGGTCGCAGGATGCCCTTCTACTGATGAGGAAACTCAGGCACAGAGAAATTAAGATAACTCCACCGAGGTCACGCGGCTTTTAGGGGGGCCGGTTTGACTCTGAAGTCTGTGCAGTTAGCCCGCAGGCTCTGGTCCCTCTCAAAGCTACGCTCTGTACCCAGCAGGGGCCATCTGGGGCCAAAGGACATTCTGCTTTTAGCTCTTTGCTCCGCATTTTTTCAGAAAAGCATCCTCTTTCTCATTTGCCTTTTAGCAGGTGTGTTATTTCACTTCTTAAGTTAAACTCCAGACTAATTTAAAAATTCCCTGTATTTGTCAGTTGAACTGCTGAAGACAGGGTTTCCCACATTGTGATTAAGGGAAATGCCTTCCCCCCCACCCCCAATGGCAATTTCGTTGTGTTTATTTTGGGCCATTGCTACAACCTGCGGCCCCTCTCAGCCTTTTTGTTTGCTGCTGAAATGACAGCAGGTTTCATATAGAGCAGCTGAATCCTTTATGGAGTACCTACTGTATGCACAAGGCTGTACCATGTGCTCCAAGGACAGAAAAGGACCTTTGAATCCTAGTGAACGGAGATACACATTCCTGAAACAGAAAAGCAAATATATTCAGATGTCCCAAATTGTGTAAAGAATACTGTTTGGGGGGCACGCCTGGGTGGCTCAGTGGGTTAATACCTGCCTTTGGCTCAAGTCATGATCCCAGGGTCCTGGAATCCAGTCCCATATTGAGCTCCCTGCTCAGCGGAGAGTCTGTTTCTCCCTCTCTCTCTCTGCCTGCCTCTCCCCCTGCTTGTGCTCTCGCACTCTGTCAAATAAATAAATAAAATCTTTAGCAAAAAAAAAAAAAAAAAAAAAGAGTGCTAGCTAGCTTCCTAGCGTCTTCTGATGTGTTCTGATCCATCTCCACATGTGATCCTGGAAAGCCTGTGGGTCCAAACCTTGACTCTGCTTCACTGTTACATGCATGCACCTGGGCCATGGAGCCTCAGTTTCCCCAAACGTAAAATCAGAAAATGAGTCTACAGTACCTTTTTTGTAATTTTGAAATCCAGGAAACTCTAAAAGCCATCACCCTCCCTCCCCATTCAGTTCAGCAGACATTCATTGACCAGCAAAGCCCAAGCTGAACAGACCTGCATCTTATTTAAAGCCTTTATTCAGCTCACTTTGAATATTAACACATTTTGCTGAGAAATGCCAAGTGTGATGACGGGTGCTGCCCCAGCTCACCCTGGAGTTGCTGCCTGGGATGTCGGATGCACTGGGTGTTAGCATCCCAGAACCCACGGGGCTCTCCTCCTGAGACCCGGCAGGCCCCAGGTGGAGCAATGCTCGGGGCGGCTGTGAGCCCCGAAAGAGAAGTCCCCGGAAGCACTCAGCTCACACCTCAGTGACCCAGTCCCGCACTTTGGACCTCTGTGCATCCAGCAGCAACTTCCCCCCACTCCTGTGTAGCTGGAGCTGGGGAAAATGACCCGGGATCCCCAGGAAAGAAGGAGAAAGAAGGGGGAGAAGTCCTTATTCCTCCAAACCCCCGAATTCTCCTCTCGCTTCTCAAATCCAGGCTGGCTCTAGCTGTAGAGCTAAATGCGGACATGGATGTGACGAGCGGTTTGAACCTTGCCCCTTGCCTCCCAGGCTCTGAGAGACCCTTTGTGTAGCTCTGTTCTAGAAGGGAAAGAGGTTGGAAAAAAAAACCCTGTCGAATGACTGCAGAGAATTCCAAGCTTTCCTTTGCGGGCAAAGAATGGGACCGTGCTCTTGCTGTGTCCTGCCCCTCTCGGGTGACAATTTCAAAACCTGGTTTTTCACTGTGCCTCTTTGAAGAGGGGTTATGTTCTAAATTAGTTTGCTAGTGGGAAACAGAGATGCTAAGCAGGAGAGGAACTTCAAATTTTAGATATATGTGTTTATTGAGGACTTCCTATGTGCAAAGGCAGCCCACTGGACCCCCTCGGCAAAAAAGAAAAAAAAATGCATGGAATATATTCTCCGTCCTCCGGGAACTTGCTGTCTGGGGGGGGGGGGGGGGGGGGGGGGGGATTTGAGACTTCGAAGGTGGAAGGTCTCAGAAAGCAAGCCTAAAGGGCACATCTGCTTGCAGCGGAGAATCCTGGGTCCCTGAAGACAGGCAGAGGCAGCTCCGGGGAAGGCAGGGCGTTGCGGACTGGGAATGCTGGGCACAGATGTGGGGCCGTGTCCAGGGGATCCGGGAGGGCCGAAACCCAGACACCTCTAGGGGCCGACAGGTCAGTTAGAGACAGTGGAGGGTGGGAGACTGGCAGACTGGGGCAGCTCCTTCACTGGCCAAGTACTGCCATGTCCCAGTGCGGGCTCGTGGTTTCCAGATCTTTCCTTTCTTGTCAGGAGAGGCCAGGAGTCTGAAAGTCCACATGAACTGTAAAAGACCACCCTGTCGGGGTGCCTAGGCATCTGACTGTTGGTTTGGGCTCGGGTTGTGATCTCGGGGTCGTGAGATGGAGCCCCGTGTCGGGCTCCGTGCTTAGTGCAGAGCCTGCTGGAGAGTCTCTCTCTCCCTCTCCCTCTGCTGCTCCACCGGGAGCTCTCCCTCTCTCGAATAATCCTTTTTTTTTTTTTTTTTAAGATTTTATTTATTTATTTGACAGACAGAGATCACAAGTAGGCAGAGAGGCAGGCAGAGAGACAGAGAGAGGAGGAAGCAGGCTCCCTGCCGAGCAGAGAGCCGGATGCGGGCTCAATCCCAGGACCCTGGGATCACGACCTGAGCCCAAGGTAGAGGCTTTAAGCCACTGAGCCACCCAGGTGCCCCATCTCTCGAATAATCTTAAAAAAAAAAAAAAAAGAGTCTACCATATTAAAAGATATATATTTTTTTAAGATTTTATTTATTTATTTGACAGACAGAGGTCACAAGTAGGCAGAGAGGCAGAGAGAGGAGGAAGCAGGCTCCCCGCTGAGCAGAGAGTCCAATGTGGGGCTCGATCCCAGGGATCATGACCTGAGCCAAAGGCAGAGGCTTTAACCCACTGAGCCACCCAGGCGCCCCAAAAGATATATCTTTAAACATGATGTTATCTACATCAAACATGCAGATGTCTTAGTCTGTTCAGGGTGCTCTCACAAAATCCCACAGACCATGACTTATAAACAACGGTTATTTCTCGTGGTTCCAGAGGCTGGAAAGCTGGAGGAGCGAGCGGATTACATGTCTGGTGAGAGCCAGCTTCTGGGCTGCTGGCTTCCCACTGCGTCCTCACTTGGTGGAAGGGGCAGGGAGCTCTCCGGGGCAACTTGGATAAGGGCACTCATCCCATTCCCAAGGGCTCTACTCTCATGACCTGATCACTTCCCACAGGTCCTAACGTGGGGTTTAGGTTCAAAGAAGGAATTTGGGGAGGGTCAGGACTCAGATAAGGCAAGCAAGACACCCAGGGCACGCAGTATGAGGAGACCCCAAGAGCGAGGTCCCCATATGGTTCACACTCCACATGGCTCTCCTGACTCCCCCGATTCCTGACCCCTGCTCCATGGGCTCCCATTTGTCATTTTAGGGTTCAAGGAGAAAGGCAGAGAAAACAGATTGGCAAGGCAGGGCCAGGGGTGTAGCCACCGAAGGTTTCTGAGCAAGAAGGAAGATGGCTAAAATGTGCTGTAGAGGGAAGGCACTGAAGAGGGCAGGCTGGCACCGGGCAGGGCAGCAAGGCTCTTCTAACAGGCCAGGCTACAAGTAGGGAGGCAGCAATAGGAACCCAAAGGAGTTATCTTGTAGGAGGCAGGATGGTGTGAGAGGCAGGTAAGGAGGTGGGTTCTGGAATCGGATTGTCTGAGCTTAAATCCTGGCTCTTGCTTATAATAGTTATGATGCTGGGCAAGCGGTTTAGCCTCTCTGTTTCTGTCACAGTTTCTTCATCTGTGAAATGGGCTCACAGCAAGGCCCACCTACCTACCTCACAGGGTGTGGCCGATATTCGACAGGTCCTGTCTCTGTGGACAGCGCCTGGCCTGCCGTAAGTGCAAAGGACACGGTGGCCACGGGGACTGTGGTAGATACAAGGGACCCTTCAGTCACCAGCGCCCACAGAGTTAAGCAAGCCCTGGAAGAGTATAGATTAGAATCGCTTGGGGGATCTGTTAAATGTCCCCAGACGGAGGCCACGCCCCAGGCCAATTAAATCACAATCTCTGGGGTGGGGACTGGGCATCAGTATTTTCTGGAAGCTTCCCAGGAGTTTCTGAGGTGCTGCCAAGCTTGGGAACCATTGCTAATCTTGAACCCTGTATGCCCAAGTACTGGACTGGGAGAAGTGACCTTGAGAAGACACAAACAAGCAACCATTTTGTAGCTGGAGGGGAAGCCAGATGGGGGTGGGGTGTGGCAGGCTGTGTGACCCCGGGGGCCCAGCTTGGGACTCCTACTACGGCTCCAGGGAGCCTTGCGGGCCTGGCCACCACTGGCACCCCCACCCCCAGGCTGGGAGAGGGGCCGCTGCCCGCACCCGCGGAGGACTCCCAATCGGGAGACCAGAAACGAAGCTCGGAGCCCGGATTGGGCGCCAGAGGGAGCTCGTGGGGACACGCCACGGCTCCATCCCTGCAGCTGGTTCAAACTGGTTTAGGCAGGGTGCGGCCCTGGCAGGCTGCATGCCAGGCCTCAGGCGTGTTGCCTGCCCCTGGGTCTACCCAAGAGCTGGGAACTGGGGGCAGGGCGCTGAGGCACAGCCAGGCACCACCGACCCGCCAGGAGATCGTTCCACACTCAGTCCCCTTCGTTGAAAACCATGGACGTGGCCTCCCCCAGGGTCCCTGGGTAACGCCCGCAGCAAGAGGGAGCCCCCGAATAGGGGTCCTTCTGACACTTTGGCGAGCATCAGAAGAACCTGCGGGGCTGTTAAGAGGCAGATGCCTGGAGCTCCTCAGAGATTCGGATTCAGAAAGTTGGGGGAGGGCTCCGGGCATCTGTATTTTTAGCAAAATGTTTCTAAGGCATAATCACACATTTAGGGGCGGGGTGGGGGGAAACCTGACAGCAAAATGACTGTTGGCTAGCCAACTCAGCTCAGGGTAGAAATCGCTGAGACTCTGGGGAAGAGGCCGGATCCTTCCGCAGACACCCCAATTCCTGGGCCAAGGGGGTCTGAGCCTCCTGCCCTTTCAGCCAATATCCCAGGCCTTTTATTTGCCTTGCTTTTAGTGAGTCATTCTGGGCATCCAGTAGGTTTAACTCCGATAGCCACCAACGTTAGGGATCTAACTGAAACCCCGTTCAGCCGCCTCCATCCCCTCCCCCCACCGCTTTCCTGAATGGGGTTCGCACCGCTCCCAGGCGCTGCTTTCGCCTTTTACTCCATATGGCTGTATCCATACACAATATAGAGTGTGGTTTTGCATGTTTTTAAACCTTTATGTTAATGGCAGAGTGCCCTACGGAGCCTTCTGCAACTTTTTTTTTTTTCCCCCCTTGTTAGCATTATGTTCGTGAGTCTCATCCACCGGGGGAAGTTTGCTGAAGTCATCTGAAGTCAGTCCTGGGCTTTCCTAAGGATCCCAGCCCGCCTGTCGCGGTGAGGGTCTGGTCTTGTTCCTGGGGATCTTGTGTGATGAGAGGAAGGGCTCCGAGCGTCAGGAAAATCACGACGGTAATGAACATTCAGGTCCCGTGAGTTCCTATCAAGACCTTTAACAAATGCGGCCCAAATCTTTCCCAAGATTTTTCCAGAAAGCGACCCTGACCTGAAGGCCTGAATGTTTGGGCCGAGATGTGGAGAAATGAGTGGGAAGCAGATGTGGAAGTGGGAATTTTACAGCTTGTACGGGGACAGATCACCCACAAGCCGGAGGGAGCAGGAGCTCACGCCTCCTACCTGGGGTTGTCAGATAAACTCTACATGTAGATTTAACCGGGATTGGGTGGGGGAGCGAGGAATGGGGGGCGTTGCCGATATTTATTAATAACCCTAAGCCCAGCCTGATTTTGTTCCACGCATGCAACATTAAAAAAAAAAAAGGCGTCATAGGAAAAATGAGAACTCTAGATTTCCCCAGACCTCTTCACCATTTTTTGGATTTTCCTTATTCGGGTTTTTTTTTTGGAGGGGATGCACCCCGCCCTCTTCAGCCTCTATAGAGGGTCTACACAAGCCTCCCAGGGCTGACTGTGTATGCATGGGGGGGGGGGGGTCAAGCTTAGAACATTTACGAATTCCCTGGGGAGTTTATTTTAAAAAGCTGCTCCTGGGAGGGAAAGGCTGCTACGGCCGGTTTCTCTAATTCCCAGGACTCTCCGCCGGGCGCAAACAAGATGCTGGAGTTAGGGCGGCCTTGGGGGCGGGGCTTTGGTCTTTAAATGAAAGGATCCTCTGGATGGCGGTTCTCTATCCTGGATGCTGGAAACACCCGGGAGCTTTAAAAACTACTGATGCTCAAGCCCCACCCCCAGGGGTTCCGGCTGGATCGGCCCGGGTGAGGCCCGGCTTCCGGGCTTTTGAAAGCTCCCCGGGGCAGTCTAAAGTGCCATGGATGCTGGGAACCGTGGCTCCGCCCGGATTCCAGGGAAAAGGGGTGGTCTCTACGCGCGGTTCTCAAACTCGGCTGTATTTTGGAATCATCAGGCGAACTTCAAAAAACACTGGTGCCCTGGTCCCCACCCCAGAGACTGCGTGTGGGCGGGACTTTGGAAGTTCTAAGGGTCCCAGGTGATGGCAATGGGCAGGCGAGTTTGAGAAGCTTTGCTTTACCAAGGTGGTGCGAGGGCCGGGAGCAGTGAGCACCGCGCGCCACTGGGTGGCGCTGCCCACTCGGCCCGGCGCTCGGGGAGGCGTGTGGGGGCCGAGGCCCGGTGCGCACCTGCCCCGCCTCCTCCAGGCGGGCCACGGGGCATGCAGCCGGTCGGGGGCGGGGCTCCGAGGCCGGGACGCGGCCACCGGCTCCCCCGCAGCCTCCTCCAGCTGGACCCCGTCGCGCTCCTGATGCTGCTCGTGGACGCCGACCCGCCGGAGTCCGTGCGCAGCGGGGCGCGCGAGCTCGCGCTCTTCCTGACCCCCGAGCCCGGGGCCGAGGTAGAGGACAGGGGATGGCGGTGGGGGAGGCGCGTCTCGGGGTTGAGGGTCTGGGCTCTTGCACCCGGCCGCAGGAAAGGGTGGGTGCGGCCTCCGGAGCGCCGGGACCCGAACCCTTGGCGTCCCCGCCGCATCCTCTCACACCCGGCACAGGGGTCGGAGGGCCCCCTCCTTTGCGGAGAGGTGATGCCTGGCGCCGCCCAGAGATACGCGGCAGGTCGCACCGCTCCCTTCTCCAGCGGATAAGGCCCCCGGGGTCGCAGACTCGCGTCGCTTCCCGGTCAGGGCTCCCAGCATCCGCGGGGACTGTGGAGCAAGGCGCGCAGGCAGCCGCTGCCCTTTTCCAGGCGGGGCCCTGGGGAGGCCGCCCCCGGGTCCTGCCCCCCGCCGGGCGCTCAGCCCACTTCGCTGCGAACCAGGGGCCCCGGGCCTGGGAGGAGGCGGGCGGGCTGCGTCTGTGCGGGAAAGCCCTGGGCCTTGGTCCTGCTGTTGCTAAGAGGGAAAATACCTCGTCTCTATCTGTACTTTCTATTTTAAAAGCACAGAATAAAAAGTAGATCTGAAACTAGGCCCTTCATCTTCCAGCTGAAGCCAGTCTGTTAACAGTGCCGTGAAAAAGTTATTTATCCAAGTCGGCCAGGAGTTATTTAAGGCTTGAATTCAACTCATTATCTTTTTAAATCTCAAAAGCAGGACAGAACTATAGCAAATAAAGGGTGAGCACCCTCTCCTTTTTCTCTGCGTCCCTAACTCCAGTCCCCAGAGATAACCATCACCAACAGTGTGGTGTGCCTCATTCCAGACACTTAAAAAATGCATTTTCAAATGTGGGTATGCATACATATTAGTAATGCTATGTGTTAGTTTTTATAAAACCCCACTTGATACTGTAATGCCGTTCTGCAGGTTGCTTTTTTCCAATCAAAATCGCATGAACAAATGGGGAGTGACTGCTAATGATAAGGGACAGGGCTTTTCAGGGTGATGAAAATGTTCTGGAATTAGTAGTGATGGTTGCGCAACTTCGTGAATACACTGAAAACCACAGAATTGTACACTTTTAAGGGGTGAATTTTATGATATGTGAATCACATCTCAATTTTACAAAATAGCATGGACATATTTTCATGTCAGAATGTATCCATAAAAGCTGTCCAATAGAAATATAATCTGAGTCACGAATATGAGCCATTCATGTAATTTGAAATGTTCTGGGAGCCATATAAAAAAGGAAAAAGAAACAGGTGAAATTAGTCCCATTACACTTAAAATAACAGTGCCTCCAAAATGTCAATCATTTTAATATGTAATCAGTGTAAAACAATTTTAATGAGATTTTTACTTTTTTATGTGCTAGGTTTTCAAAATCAGGCTTTTTATTTTTTTATTTATTTTTAAAGATTTTATTTATTTATTTATTTGACAGAGAGAGAGATCATAAGTAAGCAGAGAGGCAGGCAGAGAGAGAGAGGAGGAAGCAGGCTCCCCACTGAGCAGAGAACCTGTTGTGGGGCTCGATCCCAGGACCCTGAGATCATGACCTGAGCCGAAGGCAGAGGCTTTAACCCACTGAGCCACCCAGGCGCCCCTTTTTTTTTTATTTTTAAGAGAGGGGGAGAGAGAGAGAGGTGGGGAGTGGGGAAGGGCAGAGGGCCAGGGAGAGAGAATCTTAAGCAGAATCGTCTCCCAGCCTGGAGCCGGTCCTGGGGTTCGATCTCACGATCCCAAGATCATGACCTGAGCCGAAATCAAGAGTTGGACCCTTAACCAACTGAGCCACCTAGGCGCTCCCAAATCAGGCTTTCCTACTGAACTTACAACATATCTCCATTTGGACCAGCCGTATTCTAAATGTTTAATAGTTATATGAGGCTGGTGGCTTCCGTGTTGGAGACCGCAGGTGCCATCATTCTTTGGCTTCCTAGTATCCCACAATGAAGTAATAATTACTCCCGTTTCCTGGGCACATACTATGTGCTAGCTGTGTGCTACGCCCTGTTCCCACTGACCCAGTGGCCAGGAGGTTTTTGGGTGGCTTGTATGGCTGAGAAAACAGAGGCCCTCGCAGAATCAGCACCGCCCACTGGAGGGGCCGTAATTTATGACCTCTGCCCCCAAGGGACGGGCTTTTGGGGGTGTCTACAGTTTTTCACTGGTTTAAGGAACGTGAGCGTGTTTCTTGTTCCTTCTCTGCCTTGCTCTCAGCAGAGAGATGTCATTGTGCCCAGCGGCTAAACCTCAGCTTCATTTTGTCTCTATTAGGGACAGCCTTCAAGACAAACTGCGTGTGTTAACTTCATTTTCTCACTCAGGGCTCTCTTTAACTCAGACACGGGCTGGCTCACCCTCGTTTGTGAGGGAGGTAATGAAGAGCCCCGCTCCCTGCAGCTCCGTGTGGCAATAAACCCACTTAGAGCGCTGGCTGAAGTTTATTTACCAGAAGCAGCAGAAACTGCGGGAGCAGAGTCACTCGTAACCTCTACTTAAAGCTTAATTCATTAGCGGGTCCCCGTGCTGAGGCTGTTTGCAGATGGGTCAGTGAGCTGGAAAAGGGAGATCTGAGTTAGTTGGAAACAGGCCTGGACAGCTGGGCCCTTCTCCTGGGGCCACTTTTGGCTTTTAAATGGGTCCCAGACCAGCCAGCTCCAGTCCTAGGGGTGTCCTGGGGTTCCTAGTGAAGTGGGCCCTGCTGTGTTCAACACCTTGAACCTCTGGTCTGTGCCAGGAGCTGGGGACAGCAGTGAAACACGCAGGGGCCCTGCTCTCAGGACACCATCGGGCCACAGACACGTCATGCACAAAAGCTCTAGATGGGGACAGCAGCCCTGGGAGCAAACACGTGGTGGTGTGATAGAGGGTATCTGTGTGAGTCAGCAAGACAGGGGGCGGGCAAGGTCTCTCCAGGGAAGGGGAGACCTGAGTGGTACCCACTGAGGAATGTGCAAGAAAGAAGCAGCCCAGGGACCTGACGTTGTTGGGGTGCAATCAGGGAAGGCTGCCTTGAGGCGGCAGCATTTTAGACTGAGGCCCAAAGTGTGAATGAGAGCTGGCCAGGCTACGAGGAGAAAAATCACCCAGGCAGAGGGAACAAAATCTGCAAAGGCCCTGGGGTGGAAGGAAGCAGGATGCCCTTTGGGATGGGAGAGTAGCCGGTGGAAGGGGCAGCCGTGGGAGGTGTGGTCAGCGAGGAGGGCAGAAGCGCGGCGGCAGCGAGGCTGGCTGACATTGGCGGGCAGGTGAGTATTTTACTGTTTTTGGTGCCTTTAGGGTATTCTGGTCAATCAGTTTTTTGTGTTTTACTTTCTCTCTCTTTCTGGTTTGAACTTCCTCTTTTGTGGGGGAGTTTCAGGCTGGTCTCGAGAAGCTGCTTCAAGATGGCAGAGAGAGAGATGTTTGCTTCTCGGGCACGCTCTGATTTACAAGGACAGGTCGTTCAGGGCCCTCCCGAATAGCGGAGCGTCGGTACCACGCACGGGTGAATCCTTGGCCAGGCTCTTTCAGCGTTGTCTTTGGTTCCTCTGCTGAGACACAGGACAGGCTTGTGAGGTTCATGGCCTGGGTGGGAGGACATCAGGCCAGCACTTTCCGAGGCCCAGGTTCTCTGCTTGAGTGAGCAGAGGATGAAGGCGGAGAAAACACTTGGTTCTGTTCACCGCATGTGGACTAGAGCGGGGGTTGCAAACTCCTAGCCCAAGTGCTGAGTCCCGCAGTCTGATGTGACTGGATCTGTCAACATAGGGCTTCTTAAATAGAGCACTCTCGTGAAAAACTCCGAGTTTCTGGTTTATTTAAAATATTAGGCAGTCTGTTGTATTTTGTTTTGTTCTAAGGGAAGCTCTATGCCCAGTGCGGGGCTTGAACTCACAACCCCAAGATGAAGAGTCACATGCTCCACCAGCCAAGCCAGCCCGGAGGCTCTCGGTCAGTGGAGCAGGTGACCCTTGATCTCAGGGTCAGGAGTTCAAGCCCCACATGGAGCATAAAGCCTACTTACAAAAATGAAGTAAAATAAAACATTAGCTGTTCTGGTAGGTCTGGGTCCCTGTTTGCCACAGTCCCCACTCCTCCCTGCTGTCTTCCCCATACTGAAGCTTCCCATAGCATTAGTTACCATTTACCCTTGAGCTTGAACTTTGGATTTTTCTGTCATCACATAGGGAGAAAGTGGAATGGCTTTTCCAAACCATGTGTTTGGACTAAAGTAGGAAAACCTAAACTAGCCAAAGATGCCCCGGAGTTTCATGAAAAAAAAAAAAAAAAAATCAAAGAGAGTATGTCCAACCTGCAAACACCATGTGCTTGTGTCCCCCTCCCCCGGTCATGTGTCCTTGTGACCTGCTGGTCCTCTTTTGGCGTTCAAGAGAAAGATGTTCAGATGCCCCGTCTCAAAGTGCAGTTCCGTGTTCCTTTATTCCTCAGATCTTTATGGTGAGCCCTGTGTGTGCCAGGCTCTGTGCTGGACGGGGGACCAGGGAGAGGCCCGCAAGGCCAAGGGGGTGTCTGGCCTGAAGGACTGGCGCTGCGGAGAGGGAGATAAGCGCACTGGTCACGATTGAGCAGAACTAAATGGTGCCCAGTGCCATGAAGGGGACAGCAGAGGGACGATGACAGACATGCAGGGAGGGTTGGAAGGAACCATCTGGCAAAGCTCCAGCAGCACGTGCATGGCCTGAGAGGCAAACATGAGGCACAGGGTGTGGGGGGACCTCGGCAGCCAAGGGCGAGAGTGGGTGGGGTGAGCCTAAGGCATAAGGCCATGGGGAGGAATCTGGATTCGATCCTAGGGTGCTGGCCGTGAGCAGGGGTGCACTGGCCATCAGCTGGGGAAAGCCGTGATCAGGTTCCTGGCCTCACGGCTGCAGGTTCTCAAATGTGTTGCTGGAGTGGGAGCAAGAGGACCACAGATGTGGCCGTCTGAGGGGATGTGGCCTGAGCTGGCCATGTTCCCTGAATCAGAACCTTTAGGATGTGAGGGGCCAAGGCGGGTGCTTGAAGGGGGCAGCCTCTCTCAGAAGGAAGTTCCTATCTTTCTGCCCCGTGGAAGGAGCCATACCTGGGTCTGAACAACCTCTTCTTATAGGACGTCCCCGCTTTGTGGGAGGGTCAGGCTGGCTGACCGTCAGGACCGACTGAGGAGCTTTAAAACAGAGAGGTTCCGAAAGATTGGGAAGGACTTCAGTGCCTGGCAGCCGGGCCAGTTAACAGCAATGCATCTGCACAGTGGACAGTTGACGGCTGCAGGGGGAGTCAGCTCTGGGTGGCCGTTCATGGTGGCCTGCGGCGCCCGGCTCCAGGACAGAAAGGCAAGGGGTACGGAGATGTGTGTGGTGTATACAGCAACTTACCCGGCAGAAAACCCCACACCTATTTCATGCACCTATAAATAGAAGATAAAGGGGAAGCTGTCTCCAGGGGTGGGGCGGGGCATAGCTGAGGTCAAGAGCACTGATGTAGGGCATGGTACCCAAACTTTGCTGAAGGTTGGAGTCATCTGGGGATTTAAAAAAAAAATCTTTTTGGGGGGTGCCTGAGTGGCTCAGAGGTTGGGCCTCTGCCTTCAGCTCAGGTCATGATCTTAGGGTCCGAGGATCGAGCCCCGCATCGGGCTCTCTGCTCAGTGGGGAGCCTGCTTCTCCCTCTCTCTGTCTGCCTCTCTACCTACTGTGATCTCTCTCTCTGTCAAATAAATAAATAAAATCTTAAGAAAAAAATCTTTTGGGGGCCTGCTGTGTGTACCACCCCCAACACCCCCACCCCAGCCCCGGGTAGTCTGATTTCACTGGTGTGGGTGCCACGTGGACACTGGCCTTCTGAAAGCTCTCCATTCTGATGGGCGTGCTGGGAAATCAGTGTAGTTGCTGATCGTGGAGGCCCCCTGTGAACAAGGCCCAGGGCTGGGCTGGTGAACTCTCCCGTGGGGATTCTGATGGCCAGCCTGCCTGTCTCATATGGCGGTTGCGGGGGTTGGATGAGCAAATCTGCAGGAAACATGTGGCATGGGGCCTGGCCTGTGGTTAGCAGGCTGGGAACATCCGCGGCCGTGGTTCATTCCCTCATTCTGCACGTGTGTCTTGAGCACACCCCTTGCTGGGTGCTGGGAGGGAGAATGCGTGAGACGCTGCTCTGGGGGTTCTTTTAAAGTAAACTGGGGTTGGTTTTGCTCTTAAGGTAAGTTTTGTTTTAGGGGCACCTGGGTGGCTCAGTGGGTTAAGCCTCTGCCTTCAGCTCAGATCATGATCCCAGGGTCCTGGGATGGAGCCCTGCGTCGGGCTCCCAGCTCAGTGGAGAGCCTGCTTCTCCCTTTGCCTCCTGCTTCTAGAGCTTGTGCTCTCTCTCTCTCTCTCTCACAAATAAATAAATACAATCTTTAAAAAAAAAAAAAAAGTAAAAAGTTTTGTTTCAGAAAATAAGTATATGCACTTTTCACAAAATTCCAAGGCCCCAGTGGCCAAGGAGTGGTGAGGAAGCTTCCTCCCACCCAGGTCCCCAGCCCCTTGCTGCCCAAGCGGAGGCCACCACTGTTCCTGATCGTGTCCCCTTCCCGCAGGCGTGACAGGTCCTTCCCCATCCCCACCTGTAGCCTTCCATTGGCGGATCCTGCTTCCTCCACTCAGTTTGTCTTGGAGATGTTCCCGATGAGCACATACAGGGCTGCCCGATTAGTTTTCGCTGCTCAGCAGAATTACATCATCAGGACTGCGGGTCGACAGCCATTTCTCTGCTGATGGACATTTCGGTTACGCAGTTTCTTTACTCCCACAAAGCCTGTTGCAGGAGGAGCTCTGCACACACATTGTTGCATTTGTGCAAGCATGTCTGTCAGATAAATACCTAGCAGGGGATTTCCTGGGCCCAAGGGTACCTGTGTTTTAAATTTTGGTTGCTGTTGCCAAGTAAACCCTTTTCGAAACCAGGGTGAAGGCAAGCAGAGTGGAGTGGCTCAAACCTCAAAGTCAAGGGTCCCTTGAGGCCTGGATGGGCACTCTTGTTTGCCCCGTTTTGGGGCCGGAGAGGAAGGAGTTCCTGTGTCCCCTCTTTGGGAAGTGGGTTTCTCTGAGCATGTCAGGTCCTTCCTGGGTCCGGCTCCCAGGGGCTTTCGACCATCCCTCTGGCCCTTCCGTCCTGCGCACAGAGACAAGGCTGCTGTTTCTGCCTTCTGTCAGGCTGGTGGAAAAGTGAACACCAATGTTAAAAAGACTTGACTTTGCTGTCCTCTGAAGGGACCACCACAGCTGCTTCGGGAGAACAGGTGACAGTCCTGCTGGCGTGCCCAGGGTGAGGGCAGGCCCTACCGTCCTCGGGTCGCTTCCTTTCCACCTTCCTTTCCACGCTTACTTTCCCGGGTCCTTGGGAACCCCTGGCCCCGCCTGGATGGAGGAAGCCCCAGGGCAGGGGCAGGCAGCGGGTGTGGCGTCAGAAAAAGCTGAAAAACCCGCCCTGGACCACGATGTGGCTGTAGGTGGGTGTCCTCTGGCTGGCTGGTGATTTGATTTGAAAAAGGCTAAGTGGTTGCCAAATTCTATAAAGGGGGAGTTTTCTTTCTTTCCTTCTTTCTTTCTTTCTTTTTTTTTAAGATTTTATTTATTTATTTGACAGAGACAGAGATCACAAGTAGTCAGAGAAGCAGGCAGAGAGAGAGGGGGAAGCAGGCTCCCTGCTGAGCAGAGAGCCCGATGTGGGGCTCGATCCCAGGACCCTGAGATCATGACCTGAGCTGAAGGCAGCAGCTTAACCCACTGAGCCACCCAGGTGCCCCAAGGGGGAGTTTTCTCATAAAAAATCCAATGTCTGGCTTGTCTGAAAGTGTTACCCTGTTCCCGGCCTGGCTGGATGGACCTTGTGGTTGCCTAGGAGGATTCTCGAACATGCGCGCGCGCGCGCGCGTGTGTGTGTGTGTGTGTGTGTAAATGGCGTTATTGCAATGTAATATATACACTACACAATGGAAGTGTACAATTTAATGGCTTTTTGTTTATTCACAGAGTTGTGCAACGATCAACCTGAATCAATTTTAGAACATTATCATTACCCCTGGAATTAACCCTGTACCCCTTGCTCCTGCTCCCCGGTCCTCATCGTTGGACTGCTTTCTGTCTCTATAGATTTGCCTGTTCTGGACAATTCATATATGCTTATGTTTTATTTATTTATTTTTTAAGATTTATTTATTTATTTGAGAGAGAGAGAGTGTGCGCGCGCACTAGCGGGGGGAGGGGCAGAGGGAGAGAGAGAAGCAGACTCCCCTCTGAGCACAAAGCCCCATGCGGTGCAGAGCTCAGTCCTACGACCTTGAGATCATGACCTGAGCTGAAACCAAGAGTCAGATGCTCAACCAACTGAGCCACCCAGGTGCCGTATATATCCTTGTGTTTTAAAGACACGGGTCCGTGATCGAGCCCCGCATCAGGCTCTCTGCTCAGCGGAGGGACTGCTTCCCACCCCCACCCCCCCACTTGCCTCTCTGCCTACTTGTGATTTCTCTCTCTGTCAAATAAATAAATAAAATCTTTAAAAAAAAAAAAAAAAAACCACGGGCCCGTGGTTCAAAGGCCACATTCAGCTAGCAGACAGGTTTGTTTGGCTGTCATACTGTGTTTTAAGTTGGGGGGTTTTGAATTCTCATACCTGGAAAGTTTGCATACATTCCTGGGTCGCTGTCTGCCTTAAACAAAACAAGTTTGGCGCCTCACCCCCTGGTTCATTCTGCTCAGGTCAAGTAGCAGCTGCCCTCTTTAGAGGGGGATGGGCTCTCCTGTGAGCCCCACTCCCCACCCCTCCCTATTGTCTCTCTACCTGGAAACCGAGTATTAGCTGCCATTCATTATCCTGCATGTGCTGCTGTGTTTCCTAGAGAAAAGCAGAAGGTCTCTTCGAAAAGTGAAAAACTGAAAATAAGCAGTGCGCAGAAAGCATACTCCCTTGTATTCCTTTCCTACCTGGCTTTTGTGTCCATGGCGTTTGAATGCAGAGACCTTGGTAGGTCCCAGTCACACCTGTCTTTTGTATGGGTTTGGCAACTTGCCAAGAGTAACCCAGAGAAATTACTTCATTGATCCTTCTCGGCTTCCATCTCAAGACGGAGTCTGAGGATTGTTTTCCCCCAACTTTCAAATGGGAAACCAGGGCACACAGATGTCAGAGTGTAGTTAAGCCCACACAGCCCAACACTCAGGGGTGGGACTGGAAAGCGGTCTGGGCTGCTATCCTCAGGCTGTAGCCCCGTTTCTCCCTCCTTCCCTTGCTCATTTTTCTTTCCTTCCCGCTCCCTCCTTCTCTCCTTTCCTGCAACAGGTGTTCTCTGGGCACTGCATTGGTTTCCAGTTGCCGGGTACCAAACTACCCCAAGTCTTTGTGGCTGAAAACAACCACCATATAATGGCATGTGGTTTTGCAGGTCTGTGGGGCTCCCCTGAGCAGTTCTGCCCCCAGAGTGCGGGCTGGGCTTAGTCGGGGGGCTCCCTTCCTCTGGGTCCTGCAACACAGCCTCACTCAAGCCAGGCAGTGGGTGCTGGCTGGGCGTCTCAGTCCTCCACGCAGCCACTCTTGTCCTGTGGGGTCTCCAGCAGCATCACCAGGACTAATCAACATGGCTATTGTGTTCCAGGAGGATGAGTCAGATGCTGCAAGGTCTCTTGATGATGTCACAAAATATTCTTGCACCCATTTTATTGGTCAGAACAAGTCATGGGCCAGGCCGGATTCGGGGGGAGGGAAGAGTGGATTCCCCCTCTTCCTGGACAGGGTGGCAGAGTCAGCTTGCACAAAGGTATACAGATGGGAGGGAGTCAGAGGGACATCTCCGGAAGCCTGAGCCCCAACTAGATGTCAGATGTTGCTCTAGGCCCTGGGAATGCAGAGATGAGTGAGAGGCACTAAGACCCCTGCCCTGTAGGGGCTTTCTTTCTGATGAAGGAAGATGACACAAAACAGGCAAAATACACAAGATGTTAGACAGTGATGGAGGCTGAAGAGAGAGATAAATTGGTGTAGGATGGGGAGTGGTAGGGACTGTAAGGCCAGGGAAGGAGGACAGTTGAGCAAAGGCTGAAAGAAGTGTGCAGTGAGCTCTGTTGATAACGGGAACAGCAGGTACAAAGGCCCTGGGGTGAGAATGTGGTTGGTGTAGTTGATGGGGAGTGAGCTGTGGGCACAGAGGTTGGAGAACAGATGGAGGGTCCAGATGGTGTAGGGCTGGCAAGGCGTCTCTTTGGTGATTGCTGAGGGAGGTCTTGGACAGGGGAGGACTTTTTTTTTTTTTTTCTAATTAAGATATAATTCATGGAACAAAACATTTACCCTTTTAAAGTGTACAATTCCGTGGTTATGAGTATATTCACTATTTGTGCAAACATCACCATGACCTTGTTCCAGCGCATTTCCATCCCCCAAGAAAGGAAGACCATGGCCATTAGCAGTCCGTCCCTCGTTCTCCCGCTGCCTGTTAACCTCCAACCAGTGATCTGCTTTCTGTCTCTGTGCATTTGCCTCTTCTGAACCTTGCCCCTCAAAGGAATCATGTGATGCTCGGCCTTTTGTGTCTGGAGGCTTTTGCTCAGCCTCACGTGGAGAATTACCCATGCTCTAACACGTAGCAGGTCGACATTCCTCTTGATTGCCACGTAATATTTCTTTTCTTTTTTTTCTTAAGATTTTATTTATTTATTTAACAGAGAGAGCAAACACAAGCAGAGGGAGAGGGAGAAGCAGGCTCCCCACTGAGCAGGGAGCCTGATGCAGGGCTCGATCCCAGGACCCTGGGATCGTGACCCAAGCTGAAGGCAGACGCTTTGCCAAATGAGCTACCCAGGTGCCTGCCACATAGTATTTCCATAGTGTGGACACGGCATATTTTGTTTGTTTGTTCATCACTTGGTGAAGCTGAGTTAGTTCCACTTTTCGACTCTCATGGATAACGCACACCATTCCTATAAGAACAGTGTGTTTTGGGGCGCCTGTGGGGCTCAGTGGGTTAAGCCTCTGCCTTCAGCTTAGGTCATGATCTCAGGGTCCTGGGATCGAGCCCTGCATTGGGCTCTCTGCTTAGCGGGGAGTCTGCTTCCCCTTCTCTCTGCCTACTTGTGATCTCTTTCTGTCAACAAACAAACAAACAAACAAAAACAGCGTGTTTCCCACTCCCTGGGCTCTGTGGCTGGGTCATAGGGTAACTCTTGAGTTTCACCTTCTGAAAGAGTGCCAGACTGGTTTCCGCAGCAGCGGCACTGGGTCCCAGCCCTCGCCCCCACGCTGCCAGTGCACAAGGGTTCCAGTGGCTCCCGACGCTCAGTGGTGGTTGTCATTGTCTAGTTTTGCAGCTGTAGCCACAGCGGTGGCCGGAGATGGTGGGGTGGGAGATTTCCAGCTGAAAAGGGCTGTGATTGTGACGGGGTCTTTCAGTGGAGTAGACGGTCACAGGGGCCAGCGAGCGAGGACTGTGCCCGGTGCCCAGGGGGTGGCAAGGGGGGGCGGATGGAAGCCGTGGGCTTCAGGCTACGTTCCGAAGGCGGCACAGAGAGGATTTGCAAACACTCCGGATGGGGCGGCCTGAGAAGGACAAGTGCACAGAGGCTGCCCCCATCGCCTGAGCAATGGACAACGGAGTTTCCACTTGAGCTGCAGAAGCCCACGGTGGAGGGCCTGCTTGTGGGGTGTTTGGTGCCTGTCACTTGTGGGCAGGGACCAGTCGCATTTCAGTGTCCTGGCATCCCCGGCTGGGTAGCTTGGATTGGCACTTTGGGAGATTGATGTAAGAAAGTAGATGCCGTGATTCACGTGTATTAGAAATACCCCCACCGTCCCCGCTGGCTGAGCCCCAAATGTCACGCTAGTCGAGCCATTTGCTTTCTTCCCCTCAGAGTGCGACAGTTTATGCCCGGGGAGTTGCACGGGAGGGTGAAGGCATTCATTTTGCTGATGGGCTGGTGAACAAGGCATGTGGACTGCAGCCGGCAGGACTCTCATTTCTGAGGCCACTTAGGGGATTATCTCGAGAGAAAATTGTCCTATGAATGATTTGTGGGCATGGCGGGTTGGCTAATCCCAAGCTCCTTCCTGTTGGTTGGGAATGTCTCCGGCCTGTTCCTCCTCAGCTGGCCAATCAGAAAATGCCTTCTGGGCTTTCTCCTGCTTTGGGTCCCTGCCCCAGGAGGTGGGGGGAGTGGTGGGGGATGGAGACCGCAGCTGACAGGCAGCCATAAAGGGGACACTTTTCCCAGTCTCCAAAGAGCCTCTGGTAGTGACAGACCTCAGCTCTGCACTCTGAGTGCTCAGGGTCAAATCTGGCTTCAGACTTTATTAACTGTGTGACCTTGAGTGAGTGACTTAAGCTCTCCGGTCCTCTGTTTCCCAGTCCATAAACAGGGGGAAGGTATAGCCCCTGCTGTACTGAGTTCTTGTGAAAATCAAGGGAAAGAATCCACATATAGCACTTAGCCGTTGTTTTTATTGTCTAGTGAGAGAGATAGGTAAAGCGGCCACCTAATAGCACTTACCATGTGCATTATGTGAGGGTAACCTCCTAACAACCCTGCCCGACGGGTGTGGCGGTTGCTGTCACAGGGGAGCCCACCGAAAGGCAGAAGTCAAACCCTTGAATTCAGGTCCCACGGTTGGCCCAAGAGAAGATGGGATTTGAACCCGGGATGGACTGACCTCTCAGAACACACCCGGGTAGAGTGAGATGTGCTGCCTCTGAGGAAAAAGCTTCGGGCCCCGCCGGGGAAGGAGGCGGCCCATCCAGCTGGGGCGGGGGCGTCCATGTCCCTCTGCTGGCGTTGCCTTCCTCAGCGGGTCTGGGGTCTGGGGCTTCTGCACCTGCACTCTGGAGGGAGCCTCCCCTGCCCGTCTGTGCCCTTCTCCTGTCTCATCCCTCCCTCTGCAAGCAGAAGGAAGCGCCCAACCTTCCTGTCTCCCATGTCTGTGGCCTCTTGCCTCCTTCTTCCCTCCTTAGCACAATAAGGGTTTATTTTCCTATGATCTTACTTTTTGGGGGATGGAGAGAACTTCCTTTTGCCTCTCAGTCCTCCCTCCGCTGTGGTCCCCTTCCCTGTCGAGCCTCCCCCGTGCAGGCACAGAAATAGTCCCAGCTGTGAGACGAAGGTGCCAGAGTTTAAAATTGCAACTTGGTACTATTTTTACTCCAGCCGGAAAGATGTTGTGTGGTTTTTTTTTGTTTTTGTTTTTTTTGCACAGCCATTTATTTTGTTGTGGTAGCGACGGCTCCTGCCGCAAGCAGCGGGCCCTGGTGGGGTATCAGCCTCTCTGCCAGGACGAGGGGGCAATGAGGGGAGCCTTCAGGTGTCAGGGTGCTGGGACCAGGCCTGCCCAGAAGTGTCTGGGGTCACCTTCCTGGAGGAGAAGGGTCTGGCCCGGTGAGCCGAGCAGGTGGCTTACGTTCTCGGCGCACTTTCTTCCCAAAGGCCTCGTCGTTACAGAAACAAAACAAAACAAAAAACTGGTATTTTAGAAGTCATGAACACGGTACATACTTGAGGAGGGATAAAAAAGTTCAGGCTGATTTTTGCACAAGTGATTTGAACGGGGTGTAGACCGGAAGACCTTTCCACAGTCATGTTCAAATTGGCCCATGCTTGGCAGGACATGAACCCGTGCTGCCATTTAAAAATTGGGACATTTGGGGCACCTGGGTGGCTCAGTCATTAAGCATCTGTCTTCGGCTCAGGTCATGATCCCAGGGTCCTGGGATCGAGCTCCGCATCAGGTTCTCTGCTCATCAGGGAGCCTTCTTCCCCCCCCATGCCCCCGCCCTTCCTGCCTCTCTGCCTACTTGTGATCTCTCTTTTTCTGTCAAGTAAATAAATAAAATCTTTTTTAAAAAATGGGACAATTTCCATAACATTAAGATTCCTGGCTTCTCTTGAAAAACACAGCCCCGAGTCTGTGTTTACTGATGGCTGCTGGCTGTTCTAGATTTGGGCAAGCACTTTTCAGATCACCGCAAAGCCCCGGAGGCCTGCTTTACTCCTTGATGTCACTCATGATGTAATTCCCCAGCCCCGGTACCTCAAGGTTTGGACCCTTCGGATAACATAAAGCACTCGAGGCCCCCTTGTCAGACCCTGTTCCCCAATTCCTACTCCCCAGGGCCAAGGACGAGCCATTAACAGGTTGCCAAATAAAGTAGGGGATGCCCAGTTCAATTTGAATTTCAGATTGAATGATCGTTTAGTGGAAGTTCATTTCCTAATTATTAGCAGTTTGGTCTGTACGGTTCCAGGCCTTTCTGGTAAACCACATATGTCCTTCGTGCGTTGTTAGGAGGATGGGTTTCTATTTCCATCTCTTCTGCATCTTTTGTGCGCTCTCCGTAGTATTTGTTAGGGGGCGTTTCTCACGGTGTGTAAGACCTTTGAGGCTGTGGACTCAAGCTCAGTGAGAATCCTGGGCCCCCCCACCTGCTACCTGTGTGACCTCGAGCAGGCTTCCCTTGCCCCTGAGGCTCAGTTTCCTCATCTGAACAATGGGATGATGCGGATAGCTTTGTCCTGCTTCCTGCTAGTTTTCACTCAGCTCCTTCCTTGTGACATCTGCTCGGAGTGGATGGCCGGTGGTGGCTTTAACCAGGTCTCTGTCCAGGGGCGTCAAGATTGCCGCCAGCTTATCACGATTTTAAATGAGGCTAGGAGAGATTTTGAAAAGGGAAGGGAGGTCTGAAGGGAACTGGGCAGATAATCCTAAGATTTAGTTTGCTTTAAAAAAAAAAAAAAAAAAGTGAAGGGCGTTTGTCTCCCTGGAAACCACTTGCTAATCTCCAGAATATTGTCTCTTTTCAGGCGAAGGAGGTGGAGGAGACCATCGAGGGGATGCTCCTCAGGCTGGAAGAGTTCTGCAGCCTGACTGACATGGTGAGTGCCTGCCTGAGAGGCGTGGATTTAGGCCCAGGCCAGACTCCAGGCCCTTCCTGGGGTTTTCTGGGGAAGCCATTTTGGTGGTGATTTAGCAACCAGAAAGAATGGGGCAGCAGCCAGCGGTGAGAGGAAAGCCACACACACACTCTCTCACACTCTCTCGCTCTCTCTCAACACCAAGGCTTCCTGAGGCGGCCATCTTGGTAACGCCCATCCCCCCCAGATGGCTCTTATTCCACCGAGGAGCCTGGAGTGGGCCACCAGGTGGCACTCTCGGGCACCGATGCGGGGAGCCATTCAGCGGGGATGCTAAGACTATATTTAACTTTCGGCTCTGCACGGTCCGCCAGGCAAACATGGAGACAGCCAGGAAATGGCTTCAGGCCTGCAGGGCCTAGAGGAGCGTCCAGCCCAGGCTGTAGCCCGAGGCAGGGGTGGGCATCAGGTTCCTTCCCAAATCCTCTTGCTCTCTTCGCTTTTGCCTCCTACTCTGTTCTGTTGGATCAAATCCCCTTGGCTGGTGGAGAAGATGGAAGATGGTGCCTTAGGCCCAGAAGACAAGGTCTCCACTCCAAATTCTGTAAAAATCTCTAGATCCTTGTGTCCCCAGGATGGTAGCCAGCCAGGTGTGGGGCCCTGAGGAGCAATGATAGAATTTTCTAGAAACTTTCAGCACCCTGGGTTGAAGGCTTCTGCCCAAAGGCCCAAAGGGCAGAGTTCCATATTGTGGTGAGGCCCTGCCTGTCCCCGGAGCAGAGGAAGCCCGGCTGGACCCAGTGGGGTAGATTTGTGCCCCCGTGAAGCAGGTGTCTGGGGAAGTGTTTGTGAGAGCCCAAGGGTGTAACAGTAACAGCAGCCTCAGACATACTTGGTGCCGGGCACGATGCGAAGCGTTTTTCCGTGTCACCCCATTTCTCCTTGAAGCAGAGTGAGACGATGGGCGCTGTGTCATCCCCATTCATTCAACAGACCTACCTCATGCCACCCTCTGGGAACACAGCAGTGAACAAGACAGAAACATCCCCAAGAGGACCTGTATGTGTTTCTCTCTTGAGAACCAATTTTCTAGTTTGGGTGTGGGTCCGGGTGGGAGCCTGGTAGTGAGACAGACTTTATTGATTGATTTATTTAGATTTTATTTATTTATTAGGGAGAGAAAGAGAGAGAGCACACGGGTAGGGGGAGAAGCAGGGGGAGAGGGAGAAGCAGACTTCCTGCTGGGCAGGGAGCCTGACCTGGGACTTGATCCCAGGACCCTGAGATCACGACCTGAGCCAAAGGCAGGTCCCACTGACCCACTGAGTCACCCAGATCCAGGAGCCCTGAGACAGACTTTAAACAGCCCGGACAGTCCTTCCTTCATCACCAGCCATTGGACACCTTCCCTGACTGGGCTCCTTGGTGAACCTGAGATTAAAGAAAGATTCAGCTCTGTCTCCCATCCCCCCTGCTGCAGGAGTCCCCGTGTGACCAGGGCTGTCACCTAGAGTTGAGGCACCAGCCTGAAGCTGTGTTCAAGGTACAAAGGGAGACTGCAGAGGTTTTGAAGAGGGAGAAGAGGGTCTAGAAGGAACTGGGCATATGATCCTACGACTTAATTTGCGTTTTTTAAAAAAAAGAAGAAGAAGTAGAAGAGCAGAGGCGTTAAATTCTGCCTGGAAAATTGGGAAAGCTTTGCCGAACAGGTGGTGATTAATTTGGGGCTTGAAGAAGGAACAGAAAGAATTCAGCCGCTGGGGAGGGCAAACATCCAGGCAGAGGCACTGACCCATGGGTATGGTGTGCTGGCACAGTGTGGACCATGGGGACCCACAGGCAGGGGGTGGATCTGGAAGATGGGTGGACAGGTGACCTAGGGACACTTTGTTCTCAAGTTCAGCCATCCTGCCCCTTGAAAGGAGACCCACTCCCTGCCTGAGGGGAGAGCTTGGAGCAGGAGTCAACCTGGATGGGCAGAGGTGCTCGGCCACCCTGCCTTAGAAACTGTCAAGGCTTCCTGGTGTGGCAGGGGGGAGCCTGTGTGTGTGTCACCTGGAGTCAAAGGTGTCAGGCAGTGCTGACAAAGCCCACCCCTAACCAGAAGCCTGGAGATGCATTTATGCAAAGATTTTAAGACTGAGATCACACACGACCCATGGGCCCAGTCCCACCTGCAGATATGTTAGATGTTTCTGGAAGGAAAAGCAAAAGGAATTTGCTGCTGACATTTATAGAATGTCATGCAAAAAAATCAGGATTTCTGGCTTCTTTTGGAAGAGCAAAGATCTGGCTCCCTTGGGGTATGCTTGGTCCCACCTGCCCAGCATCAGCAAGGGTGGCTTCGTGTCCTCCCCACTGTGGACAGCATGTGAGCTCTCCAGCTGGTCACTGTCCACGGTTCCTATGGGGGCTCCCCGACTCCATGGCCACCTGCCAGGTATATCCGTCACGTGCTTGTGCGTTTTATGGCAGAGTATGTTTCTCTGTACTTTGGGCCCTATTGAAAGCAGGAAAATGAAACCAGACCAAGAGGGTCCTGTGTTTCAAGAAAGGGAAGAGAGTGGGTTTCCCATGGGAGGGAAGACCATCTCATGAGTTTATATGTAAACAAGTGTGCCTGCATTAAGAGAACATGTCAGGTATGATGCTTTTTTTGGCCCCTGCCACAACGCTCAGTGCTGACGCCATTTCGATTATGGAAATCCTCCTGCCCCAACGGGTGAGGCTCAGTTTACCTCGAGTGTGTGTCCACATGGCACAGAGAGAGGCGTCCAGCTCTCGCCTTGGCTTGGGACCTCGTTCTCTCTTTTGATCCAAGCTAGGAATAAGTGGGGACCTCGGGGGAGCAGGTGATGTCACAACACGGACACTGTCCGCTGGGTCCCTGCATTGGCCTTTGGAAACACTGATCACATTAGAAATCTGAGAGATGCCAGGCTCCCTGCACAGTCCAGAGAGAAGCAGCTCTGTTTCCGATCAAATCAGGCTCTTAGAAGCAAGAGTCCGGCTTCCTGTCAGATGTATTAGCTCCACGGTCACCCTGTCCCTGACCACTCTGTGTGGCTGGAATTCATGGCCCTGCGCCTACCACCTGTTTAGACCTTAGATATAATGCTAGTCACTGCCACTTTGAGCTCTGACTCTTCCTGCTCTGGGGCCTTAGGCATAGCATGTCCCCTCTTGGTGCCTTTCTTTTCCCTTCTGTAAAATGGACATAATGGTCCATAATGCATCACACTACCCCAAAACTTAGAGGTGTCAATCAACAACCAATGTATTGTGCGGGCAAGGGCAGGGCACAGAGGGGATGTTTCATCCAAGCCACATGCCACCTGCTGGGGCAGGGATTTCCAAGGTGGCTGCTTCTCTTGCTTGTGATGTCTGGGCTAGGAATGCTGGGTGGCTGGGGACAGGCTGGTGTCACTTGTCCCCGTGCAGCCTCTCCTCGGGGCTAGCTCGGGCTCCTGCAGCGGGGCATCCCGCCTCCCGCAACAAGCGATCCGACAGATAGGAAGTAGAATCTGCCAGTTCTCTGGAGGGCTCGGGATGGAAATTGACACAGTCTCACTTCTGTCCTGTTTTACCCGGTCGAAACCATCAGGTAGTACACCCAGATCCAGGGGGAGAGGTCCCAGACCCCTGTGTCCGTGGAAGGAATGGAAAGAATTTGTAGCCCTCTTTAATCTGCAAACCATGTCCTTCTCCTAAGAGTTGCAGCGCAGACTCGATGAGGCAGGGACGTGCCCATTACATCCTCTAGACTGCCCACAACAACAAAGACCGACAGTACCAAGTGTGGGCGAGCGTGGAGCCCAGAGACACCCGCTCACACGTCGGTGGAAGCGCAAAACGGCCCGGCCCCTTGGGAAACAGTCTGGCAGATTCTTACCAAGTCACACGTGCGCTGACCCTACGTCGGTCCCAGCAGCTGCAGTGCGAGGTGATTACCCGAGAGATGAAAATGAGAGTCCGCAAAGACCCGCACACGAGTGTTCTGAGCCGCCTTGTTCATGATGCCCCAAACCGGAAACAACCTTTTTTTTTTTTTAAGATTTTATTTATTTATTTGACACAGAGTGATCACAAGTAGGCAGAGAGGCAGGCAGAGAGAGAGGAGGAAGCAGGCTCCCTGCTGAGCAGAGAGCCCAGTGCGGGGCTCGATCCCAGGACCCTGAGATCATGACCTGAGCCAAAGGCAGAGGCTTAACCCACTGAGCCACCCAGGTGACCCCGGAAGCAACCTTAATGCAGAAGAGTGAAGTGGCCCGAATTCCGTGGGCGCCTCTCCTGAACGTGAAGCGGGGGAAGGAGTCAGACATGGAATACCTGGTGTCGGAAGCTGGGTCATGGTTCGCCCCAGGAGGGCGGTCGTGACCGGAACCTCTTCGGTGATGGGACGTCCGACACGTTGGCCGGGGTGGGGCCGGCACAGATGCGGACACACATACTCGTTCACCCCGCCGTCTGCTTGAGGCCGGGGCCCTTCGCTGGCCGTCATTTCCTATGTTCAGTTAAAAATAACTGCTTAGCCAGGTGCCAGGTCTGTAAGAGGTGACCCACGTGTGGTGGCTCCCAAGGTCACCGTCGTCATCACCAGAGCAGCAGAAGGTCGTGACACCCAGGAGGATTTGTACGGCCTTCAGCTCAGTGTCCTCTGGAGCTTGGGCCCCTTGTCCGGGCCCTACCTCCCTGGCAGGGAGCAGGCTCTTGCTTTGCTCACGAGGATGGAGAAAATTCCTTGTTGGCCTTGGCCCAGTACTTCCATTCGGCATTGGTAGGAGTTCTTGGGCCAAGTGCGCTTGGCTGTCCTTCCTGGAGGCCCTGAATCATCCTGGACAGCCGTCTTTGCTCAGTGAGAACCCCCGTGTCCGCTGGCCAGCTCTGGGGAGGTGGGAGAACAGGCTGGAGAAGGGTCTGCTGGGTGCTCAGGCGGGTCAACCTGGCTAGGGGTTCATCCTGTGGCAGAGGCTCAACCCGCATTGGCTCTTTGCTGACCTCTCTTTGCTCAGATGCGTGTGACATGAGCGTGTGAAGTGGGCGTGAGGACAGAAACGTCTTGCTTTCCTTTGACTCCCCTATAAGAAGAGAACACACAGGGTGGCCACAGACACCGGGGAGACTCTAGGGAGTGGTGGGGACGGATAACCAAAGGAGACAGCTGTCACCCAGCTCCAGGTGATTGCTGTCAGATGGGACATGGACCCAGGATGGCCAGGTCCTCTGCTTTTTCACAAGAAGCTAGATTTCTGAGCTTCTAAGGGAAATATGCCTCATTTTAGATTGTGGCGCCTGGTGTGGGTGCGCTTTGGTTTTTTCAGACGTGACGTGGGCTGTCTCCGCAAGGCCCTGCAGAACATGCGTGTGGACCTCTGATGTCACCGGTAGCCTCAGACCAACCAGGATGGGAACCTGCCATCTCCTGCATGGTAGCCTGTGACCTTGGGCCGGCTCATTTTGTCTTCCTGTCTTTGCTTTGTCCTCAGCCAGGAAAGGTTGAAGATAAAATCGGTTCTGAGTCACAGGACCCGTTCTCAGCATGTGGTGAAGGTTTGTGGAGCGCTGGCGTGGTGCCCCTCCAACCCTTATTTTCACCTTCCAGTTCCCAGCTCACAGGGGAGCCACAAGAAATGTTTGGGGGCCGTTCAGACCCTGAGGATTACTCTCTACTTTCCCCCACACACATGCAGCCTGCCATCCGGGCGGGTGTAGCTGGCTCCCCATTGCCCACGAGTCCCGTGAACAGGTGTCTTCAGAGAGGGGCCTTCTTGGCTGGCCCAGACCCTCTCTTCCTTGGCTTCCTTCAGAGCTGGCGGAGGGGAGGGATAAGCTCTGTGAATCTCCTCTCTGCACCATCCCTTCTCTCCGGTGGGTGGGTCACTAGGACCAGACCCTCCTGATTTTCTTTGTTCTCACCCTACTCGTTTCTCTAGAAAGTAGCAGAAAGAAAAGATTTGTGTTTGGTCCACCATGTTCTAACCCTGCCGTGAGTTATCTGCTCTTTGTTGCATCATCGAACCTTGGTGATTTCTCCAGTTTAGCCTTGTTGTGGGGAGGGCAGGGGGGAAATGGGTATGTCTCTAGAGATTTGGTCTTGGGGGAGGAAAAGGAGCATAGTGAGGACTTCTCCCCAACCAGGGTAAAAAATGCAGGTGCCCGTGGGAGCCAGGCAGGATCTGGACCCGAGTGAAGGGGTTTGGGGGTGAGGCATTAGGGAGGGATGGTGACTGTGTCCCAGAGAGCTCGTGCCCCACCTCTGGGGGAGCAGCCCCTGCTCAGCCCAGCCCTCCGTGCCTGGGAGACGTAGGCCCAGTGTTGCCACAGGGGCAGACTTTTAAGACACCTTGTAAAGCCGTGCTTAATCACTGGAGCATTTTAAAGCCATGTTTATATGTTTTGTTTTGCAATAGTTTTAGATTTATAGGAAGCGTGCAAGGATGGTACACAGGGTTCCCACATGCCCTCTCCCCCTGCCTCTCCCCGTCCCCCACCCCCACCCCGCCCCAGGGCTAGCAACTCGCATGGCCATAGCTCCTTTGCTGGAACTGAGAAACCAGCAGGGGCGTCTTGATTTTCATTTTGCAGGCTTGCCACAAATGCCCTCTTTCTTGTCCAGGATCCCACCTTGCTTTCAGTCATCCCCTCCACGTAGTCTTCTCCTCCGTGACTTTTCTGTCTTTCCCGGCATCTCATGACCTTGACCATTTTGCGGAGCTCTGGTCAGATATTTCGTAGAAGACCCTTAGCTTGGCTTTGTCTATTATTTTACCAGTGGTTGGCCGGGGGTGGCGGGTTTCTGGAGAGAATCCGCTGAGCTAAGGGGCCTTCTTGTGGCATCATGAGGGGCACATGGCCCCCGTGGTCCCCTTCCTGTAGCTTGTGTCCCATTGTTTCTTCCTGACAGACTTGCATGGTTTCATTTTGTCCTTCGGGTTCAAATCCCATATGGCCTTACATTTTCTGTTGTCCCGATAATTCCAGCTTCGGTCATTTGGTCTTTCTGGTTGGCTCCTGTGATCCTTTGACAAGCCCCATCCTTTATCTTTGCAGACGCTCCCTTACAGAGTGCCTGGCTGGCCCTGGTTGCCTGTGGACCACTGACGACTCTGGAGCTCAGGGTCATGAGTTTGAGTCTCATGCTGGGTGTAGCCATAACCTAAGGAAAAAAAAGTTTAAAAACAAACAACAATCACGTACATTCTGGCACCAGAAGATTCTCCAGGGCCTTGTCTTGCCTACCCCAGCTCTAGAATCAGCCATTTCTCCTAAGAACCCCTCTTGACTCTTAAAGTCAGAAATTAAGTCAAATTAAAAAAACTCAGACAATTTGCGAGCCGCACAGGGTGCATGTGTGGGCCCCACCCAGTCAGAGATGGTCTCGTTTAACCTCCAGAGCATTCTTTCAAGAGAAGTACTTGTATGGTACCCATCTTATAGACTAGGAAACCAAGGCACAGGGAGGTCAGGGCTAAGACAGGCCAGGTGGCATGATGCTGGATGCCAGCCTCTCAGAACCTGTCTGTGCCCTTGTGGGGCCAGGGCGTGGGACAGGGGTGTACCCAGGACAGTGACTTGGAGCCAGGTGCCCAGGGAGACGGCAGCTCTGTGACCAGAGGAGGGGAACCAGGAGGGGAGAGTTTGGTTTTGGACACTCAGGGGATGGGGTCGCTTCTGAGACCCAGGGAATGGGGTGGGGAGTGTCATCCCGCAGGGCGACAGGAGCAGAATTCTAGGAGGACCACAAGAAGCTTCATACATTTAGGCAGGAAAAGGAGGGAAAACAGAAACAGTTTTCCAATCATTTCTGAAATTTCAGAATTAATTTCTGAAATTTAAAAAAATGTATTGAGTTATCGCTGTGTTTGTTATTTCCTGCTGGGTAACACACTGTCCCAAAACTCTCGGTCCTCACTACCTGGCAGCGCCGGGGGCTCAGGCCGCCGCCAGGTGGTCCGTGGGGTCCTGCTCACGCAGTCCTGCTCACCTGGCAAGGTGTTGGTTCACCCCAGGCAGGACCGCGGGTAGCAACAGCAGCGGTTGCGTGGCCTCCATTCTGCACGGGCAGGTGGCTGGAGGCTGCCCTCTGTCCCCAGCCACGCAGCCTCTCTGCCATGGCAATTGGCTGGCAATGGAGAGGCCAGGTGAGAAAGAAGATGGGGGAGGGAGGGAGCACACATGAGCAAGAGAGAGAGAGAGAGAAGGCCAGCAAGCTGGAGGGACAATCTTCTGGAACCTTGTCTCCAGAGTGACCTCTCTCCTTTTGGCTGAGTCCTCTCTGTTAGAGGTCAATCTCCAGGGCTGATTCCTAGTCCAGGGGAGGGGACCCCACAGGAGGCAGTAGTCACTGGGGACCATGTCAGGCGCCGCCTGCACGAGCCACACCAGGCACTCCTGCCAGACGTTGTCTCCTCACTGCACGCCAAGGAAGCAAGGACCACCGCGACTGCTTCCCCGTCCAGAGAAGCAAAGCAGGGCTCAGAGGGGTGCAGTGACTTGCCACAGTCGCACCGCTCACGGTGGGTAGACCCGAACTCACACACCAGGCTGAGCCCTGCGTCCAGCTCCTAGCGTCCCCACCGGTGTTCTCCGACGGTCCCTGCCACGCCCCGACTCCAGCGCGGCTTTGGAACTTGCCTGAAAACACATTCCCAGCTGACCCCACACAGGGAGGGGCCCAGGAATCCGCACCGGGCGGGTCTCCCTCGGGGGACCCCTGATGCTCCCTAGCATCCCAGAGCGAGCTCCGCCGCCTCCCTGCTCCGAAAGGAGATGCTAACGTGGAGACGGTCTCTCTCTCTCTCTCTCTCGCCAAAGGGTTAGGCTTGGTCCTTTGGCTTTTGAAAAAAATCGAGGCCTAGGTGTCCGATTTCGGAGATCAAGGGAAACATGTGGCTTTGTAAAGGTCATAGGCACTTTTGGAGCGCTTCCAAGCAGAAGCAACATGAGATGCTGTGTGGGGGGGACGCTCGGCGCGGCGTGGACAGACACGGCGCCCTTGGATCCACGGAGCTGCGTTTTCCATTCGCGTTGTTCACGGACGTCAGTAATCGCGGTCAACTTAGTACCGTTAATTTCAGTGCAGTGACAACTCTCAACTTGGGTTCCAAGGAGACACTAGGCTTCTCTCCATTGGCTCCGGCTGAGTGGTTCGGAAAACGGGGCCCTTCCGTCGGGCACTGGTATCGTCAGGTGTTTGTGGGGGAACCAACTGGTGGTTCAGTAAGTAACAGCTGGGTAGCTCTGGGGCCTGAGAGGCCGTGGGCTTGGCCCCCACCTCGGACTCTGGGCTGTTCCCGGGCCCATCCCTGTGCAGGACGCCACCAGGTCTCGGTAGACCCCGGCGGGCCGAGCGGCGGGCAGGAGCCTGGGGTACCCGGGCAGGGGGGCTGATGACCTGTCTTATTTCTTGCAGATCAGGAGTGACACTTCACAGATCTTGGAGGAAAACATCCCGCTCCTTCAGGCCAAAGTGACAGAAATGCGTGGCATCTATGCCAGAGTGAACCAGCTAGAGGTGGGTCCGGGACTGTGAGCTTTCTTTGTGAGATCCGTGGGATCATTCTGGGTCTTTTGTCCTGTCTTCCGAAACGCTGATCTGGCCTCGAGAGTGTCAGGTGTGGAGACCCGGTGCAGAGGCTTGGTGGCAAAAGAGGGTCTGCATTTACGTGGTATTTTTTAAAAATACGACAAATACAAATTTATATAAAGTACCCCACTTAAAAATCAGGGTACTTTTAAAAAAGAAATCTGACTTTTAAGCTGCTTTTGTAAAGTCAAAGCTTGGATAGCACTTAGCCCACATTTCTTTAAATACTTTAAATACTTTAATCTTGAGGTTTACTTCTTGAGGTATAAATACATAAAGTCTACACATCGTAAGTGTATGGCTTAGTGAATTTTACACACATAAACTCCCCTATGAGGATGACCCACATTGAGAAGCAGAACGTTTCCAAGCCGTGAGCTGTGTTTTTGTGGAGCCAATGGCAGGCACCCCTCAGGTGGGGCCTGTGTCCCGAAGCTGACCGCAGTCCCCACCATGCCCTGTTGCCTCACTGCTGACTTACATCACCTGCATCCTTTTTGTGGAAGCCCCAGCAGATACCTCAGGGTATCTCCTTTTTCTCCTTGCTGCATTACAAAGTCGGCACCCTCCCTGTCCCATCTCCCAGAGGGCGAGCATAAACTCCAAGAGGGAAGCCACTTTCCCAGTGTCCTCCCACTGATGCCTTGAAGCTGAGACTTTCGCTGGCATCTGCTGGAGCCCAAGCTCTCCATCATCCTGGGCCGCTCCGCCTGGGGTCCTGGATCCTTACACAGGAAAGAACCCGGGAGGCTGGGAGGAGCTTGCCACTTAAGCGTGGTCGCCTGGACAGAGGGGATGGGAGCACCGCCCCCCCCCCCCGAGCCACGGAGGAAAGGAACATGGCAGTCCAGCCTGGGGTTAGCAGAGAGTTAAACTTCTTGTCAGCAGAGGATGAGGCAGGAATATAATTAAAACTTTGCCCTTGGAATAGCTGATTCATTTGAATTTTATTCCACACATTTGACAGAGGAAAGAAAATGTGAAGATTTGAAGCCCTCCCTGGTTCTCTCCTCCTCAGGCTGGCCCGGCTCTTCCCTGGCAGTCAGTCCACTAATACTGAGGACCTACTGTGTGCCACTGAGGGGCTCTCCCAGTGAGACAGGTGCCATCCTTAGCCCTGCTCCAGCAGGAGAGACCCGACCTCAAAGCACTGCTGTAACAGTAACAGATAACCACAAACCTAAGGGCTTAACACAACACGGATTTGTAGCTTACGATCCTCCCGAGGCTGGAAACCCAAAATGGGTCTTACAAGCTAACACTGGGCTGTCAGCAGGGCCGGTTCCTTTTGGAGGCTCCAGGGAGCCTCCGTGTCCTGGCCTTGTCCACTGTCCAGAGGCAGCCTGCTTTCCTTGGCCCACAGCCTCTGCCTCTCCTTCCGCCCGACTCGTAGCTCCTTCCAGACTCACTTTTACTCTGCCCCTCCTGCTTCCCTCTGACAAGGGCCCTGTGACGACATGGGGCCCATCCAGACAAGCCAGCATCGCCTCCACATTTCAGGATCTTTCATCCCTTCCGCGAAGTTCCTCTTGCTCTGTAAGGTGATCCAGTCATAGGTTCAGGGGATAAGGACGTGGACCTCGCTGGGGGGACATTCAGGTGCTCGGTGAGGACCACCGCTGCTCTGCTGGTTGTTGGCACCGGCCGAGAGCAGAGTCTGTCTGGGACGGCTGCTCGCCGCTCTGCCCAGTTGGCCGCAGACCCCTGGCTGTCTGGGGGCTGGGGCGGGGGTTAGGGCCTTCCAGGGAGCTCAGGACCACCCTCAGATCAGTGCCACCTACCAGGAGGGGCTTGGGGACCGCAGGGTGACCCCTCAGGCAGGCACTGGGCCTTTCTCAGGTTTAGTATTAAAAACGAACCATACAGGGCACTTGCTGCGAATCAGGAACCCCAAGTGCTTTCCCAGGGAGAAGGCACTCTATCGGCCAGCAGCCCCAGGAGCCAAGCCCTGTTATTGGTCCCATTTGGGAGAGGAAGCAGGGGAGGCACAGAGAGGGGAGGTGGTTTGCCCACGGTCACACAGCTGGGAAGTGGTAGGGTTGGGGGGTGCAGACATCTCCCGACTGCTCCTCTGTGCCCAGTGTTGGCTCTCCCGGCTGGCCAGTGCCCTGGTCTGAAGCCGGGGCCTTTTGTCAGAAGTATTTACGCCCATCAGCACTTACCAATACGTTCAGAAACAAGGCGGAGTTTCCTCTTTCCTCCCTTCTTCCCTCCCTCCTGATAATGAAAGTCGCACATTTTCATCCTAGAAAAGACGAGATAGGTGTCCCCCCTACTCCCAAGGTGCAGCCCTCAGACCGATGTCACGAAGGGGTTGCCCTCCTGCTGCCCCTGCCCCGCCTGTGCCGGAGCCTCCCTGAGTCGGGCATCTCCCTGGACGGCGGGTCCTTCAGCCTCAGGAACATGCATTCCTCGGTGTCCCCTCATGCTCCCCACCACATTGGCGTCACCACGGGGAGGACAGGGAGGACGGACACCACGGGACTCTGTGCTGGGTTTCACAAGCTGATGCCTCTTGGCTGGGGGGCAGCTCCCGGGCCCCGGGACCCCTTGTCTCCCGTCCCCCCGAGATCTCATGAGGCTCATTGGACCTTTTAGCTGGCCCCACCGGCAGCCTGGGGTGGCAGCCATGCCACACCGTCTTTTTGCTCAGGACGCCCTCGTTTGCACATGCTCCCCTCCACATCTCCACCATCCAGCAGAGCCCCTGCAGGCCGACCGGCCTCCGGGGTTGGCCTCGTGAACAATATGGACTCCACACCTGACCTTTCAGGACCCACATGCTAGAGGCAGATGGGTTATGAATCAGCAGACAGGAAGTTCAGAAGGGCTCAAGAGGGCTAAGAAGACAGGGACATTGGGAGTCTCCAGAGTGCCGGGGGCTGTGGTAGATGAGGTAGTGAGGGCAGGCCTCTCTGTGGAGGGGACAGTCAGGCCAGGGCCTGAGAGAGGGGCCGTGTTCACCCCACCAAGGACAGAGAGCAGGGCACAGCCTGGAAAGAGCAGGTAGAAGGGTCCTGTGGCGAGTGGGGCCTGTGTTTTGGAGGAACCCAAGGGAGGCCTGTGTGCCTGGTGTGCAGGAGGAGGAGAGGGCAGGGCTGGGTATGGGGGGCTCCTGGTACACCTTGGGGGCCATGAGCTTCCTTCTACTGAAGGGAGGCTCCTCTGTAGGGCCCAGCCCTGAGATGTCCTCCTTCTTCCTGCTGAGAGAAACTCTCTTCCAGTCCACTGTGGTTCAAGGGAGGCCCACAGAGGTGAGGCTCTTCTGACGCAGCTCTGGAGTCGCTACCTTTGGTGGCCTTAGCCATGTATGCATGCAACACACAAACACATTCACACACGTGAATACATGCACACGCAAACACAGGCACACACACGAACACAGATACACACGCGTGAACACGCACACATGTGAACACAGACACACACGTGTGCTCAGTGTAGAGAAAGGCATGCAGAGAGACCAAAAGTGGGTTAAATTTTTCTGGGCCTACACAGTATTATTTTTTTAAATTGTGAATTTATTACTAGTGTGGATTAAAACGGGAGACTTCTCATAAAATCAACAATTTTTTTTCAAAGCGAACCCGGACATTTGTTTTTTTTCTTTTTAAGATTTTATTTATTTATTTAACAGACAGAGATCACAAGTAGGCAGAGAGGCAGGCAGAGAGAGAGGGGGAAGTAGGCTCTCTGCTCAGCGGAGAGCCTGATGCGGGGCTCGATCCCAGGAATCTGGGATCATGACCCGAGCCAAAGGCATAGGCCTTAACCACTGAGCCACCCAGGCACCTCGAACCCAGACATTTCTCGAGCTCAGTGTTGCTGATCACCTAACTGCTTAGCAAGGTTGTTATTGTTCGTAGTCAGGACGGCAATATCAGCACTGTCTCAGGGATAAGGAAATTGAGGCTTGTAGAGATTAAGTAAATTGCCAGAAGGCACGCAATTAGTAAGTGGCGGAACCTGGATTCTAATCCACAAAGTCTGACCCCAGACTTCTCTCCCTCCCTCTCCATCTCTCTCTCTCTCTCTCTTTTTTGCAACTGGGAATTTTGTGTCAGAGGCCCTGCATGGAGTGGCCCCTATGGGCCTGGACCCAGCTTTCTGGGCCGTCCTGGCCTCCCCTCCGCCCTCCTTCACCTGCTAGTCTCCTGCCTGCCCCGTGCGGCCTCTGAGTGTGACTCTGAAAGCCATCAAGTATGAAAGTGAGCATTTTGGAAATTTCTAAAACTCGTTTCTAATACAGAAGGCTTTGAGGTCTGGGGGAGGTGCCCCGAGTCCCCTCTCGGCCGCTTGTTGGCCAGGCAACCCGACCTCTCTGAGTCTCAGTGTCCCTCTGCTATGAAACAGAGGCTGAAACTAGGGTCCCCATGGGGAGAAGGTGAGAGGACATAGCAGAGGTGGCCGGGCCTCCCGCGGAGCTGTTACTGCTACAGTCAGGGTGTCTGAGGATGTCCTCCGCCGAGCGGGCCCTGGGTGACCTCCTCAGGAGCCCGCAGGCCACCGCGAGGGAGGGCCTGGCCTCTCCACAGGCTGGGACCGTGTGGCCAGGACTGTGCCCCAGTCCGTGGCAGTGGGGGCATCTCGGGCTCTCCCTTCTCTCCGCCAGGCCTTCGTCAAGATGGTTGGGCACCACGTCTCCTTCCTGGAGGCCCACGTGCTTCGGGCCGAGCGGGACGATGGGGCCTTCTCGCAGGCTCTGCGGAGATGGCTGGGCTCCGCCGGGCTTCCCTCCTTCAGGAGCGTGAGTATCTCCCCACCGCCTGCCTCCTCCCCGGCCCCAGAGTGGGGAGAGGGGCTCAGGAAGTGAGAGTTCAAAGGGCACATCTCACTTCCACAGACAGGAAACGGGCGTCTGGAAGGCTGGCTGAGGGAGCGCTGACCCAGGGCCCACGGGGGTTGGTCGTGGGGCAGCTGGAGTGTCTCTGTCCCTCCCTTGAGTAACTCTTCTTGCCCTGAGGTTTGAGCTTCAGTGCTGTGACCACTCGCTTATTTATCCAACCATTGAGCACCTGCTGTATACTGAGCACTGTGGTCCTTCTGGGATTACCGCAGTGAGCAAGGACAACCCCTGCCCTCCTGTCCTGTCTTTATACCCCTAAGGACAGGCTCAGGGTGACATTCAGAACTCAGGGTGGGTCCTTCTCCTGAAGGCACAAGTTACCCTCCAGCAGACCAGAGGGGCCGAGGTGGTAGAGGGCTGGGGACGTGGGGTGCTGGGGGATGGAGGGCCAGCCTGCTCGTGGCCCTTTGTACCTTGCAAAGGTCTCTTCCCTCCACATCTCGGCTTCTTTGGGATCCTCCCTACAACCCCAAAGAAATTATTGTTTTATCCCTTTTACCAATGGGAAGCCTGAGGCCAGACTGATTCTGCAGTGGAGATCTTCAGTGTTTAAGACACACCTGTCTTTGCCACTTGTTATCTGCTGGCTTCCCAGTCCAGGGGACACTGGGCAGTGTCTGGACATATTTTGGTTGTGAGCTGGATGTGGGGTAGGGGGTGCTGCTGGCATCTACTGGGTAAAAACCAGGGGCAATGGGGCACCTCAGTGGCTGAGTCTGTTAAGTGTCTGCCTTTGGCTCAGGTCAGGATCCCAGTGTCTCGGGATCGAGCCCTGCATCAGACCCCTGCTTCTCCCTGTATACACGTTCTCATTCTCTCTCAAATAAGTAAGTAAATCTTTTTTAGAAAAGAAAGAACCCAGGGGTGCTGTTAAACACTCTGCACCGTCCAGGAAGACCCCCCACGTCAGAGGCTTCTCTAGCGTGCACCTGAGTAGTGCCAAGTCTGAGAAACCCCGCCCAAAGCCGCCTCCGGTCATTGTCACCATGGTTCCTGTCAGGCCTCTTCCAAGTGCTCCATCTGCTGGTTTCTGGGGCACCTCTTCTCAGACCAGTCTCTGGAGGAAGGACCTTTATCATCACCCCCTGCTTTACAGATGGGGAGACTGAGGTTCTGGGAGGAGAAGGGACTTGTGCGAGGCCACACAGCCCGGTGTGGCAAGGCAGGATTGGACCCTGGTTGACCTGTCTCTGGGGCCTTGCCCTTCACAGCTCAGCCAGCTGCCCTGTCCTGCCCCTCAGCAGGGTCTCTCACTGTTCCTGGGGCCTACCTGGGGGGTCCCCTCTCCGCTCCTCTGACCCCCTGCCTGCCTGCACATCTCCACTTTGTTGACCGTGTTCCAGGCACTGCTCTAGGCATTTCGTGGGTGTGGATTCATTTGCCTTTCCCAGATGTCACGTGCACTGGCCGTGACCATGATTCCGACCGGATAGGAGGTGCAGTGGAAGCTCGGAAGGTTTCAGCAGCTACGCTCTCGCAGCCCACCAACAGCGTTTAGCTGGTGTACTCCGTCCTCTTTGGCCAGGCAATGTTATTTCAGCGGTGTGAATTGGGATACCTGATCAGGCTTCCCTATCTAGTCCCTGCCGGGACCCCATTGCTCCATTTGTCTTACAGCTGCCTGAGGCATGTGCTGCTCTCTTGCCTGCCTCCAGGTGAGTCACTCGCCCAAGGCCAGTAACAGCCAGACAGTGGCCTCGCAGAGCTCATGGTCTTGAAACTCCTATTAATCCTTTAGAGCCTAAGTTAACACCACCTCCTCTGAGAAGCTCTCTGGGATTGCCCCACCTCCAGGCAAAGGCTACCTTCTGTCATCGAACAATGATGAAGTCCGGAGCTGCTTCTCTGTCCCCCTCTCCCTTGAGCTGTGGTGACTATTCCTTGGTAAACAGGAACCCACCCAGTCACGCAGTGCTCTGCCCACCGATGTTCAGAAGTACATCGGGGGAAAATCAGAGGACTGCCCATGGCCTCCAGCAAGACTTCTAACAGTGGGTTCTTTTGGGCCCTTGGTCTTTGCACTTTCCAGTCTTTTGCTGTGATCTGCTGTTGTCCCCATGTGGTTGGCCCTAGTGTCCCCATTTAGATGTGGAGACTAAGGCTGAGATAGAGAGTCATATATCTGAACTCAGTGCTGGGGTTGGAACTCAGGCCCGCAGGCCTCTGAAACTGGGGTTCCCCTGCCCACTCCTGCAGCAGGATCCCACGTAGGTGTGGCTGGGCATGCTGGGACCTGCGCCCTCTCATGTCTACCAGCCAGCGGGAGGGGGGGCCCCCAGGTTTACCTGCGGTGACTTGTTCCAGGAAGTGCATTCCAGCCAGGGGTGGTGAGTCATTCAGCAACCCAGCAGGTTCAGCTTAGCCCCAGGAGAGCTTTGTCTGGGGCAGGTGGTGCCCATTGTTGTGTGCACGCGAGTGTGTGCAGACCCAAGGATGTCCAGGGCTGCACCTGCACTGAGGGTGTGAGCCGGAGGAGCCCTTCTAGCACAGTGGTCGTCACAGCTCGTGTTGGGGCCCTGACTCTGCAGGCACCAGATGTTCCCCCCCGGGAGGTAGGTCTGTCACTGTCCCTATCTTACGGAGGAGGAAACTGAGGCAGAAAGACTCAAATAGCTTGTCCACCCAGAAAGTCGGGAAGCCAGGATACAGATCCGTGAGTGCAGCCTGGGCTCTGGGCAGGTAACCTGCTCCGCTCAGCCCTGCACTCTCGCTATGCCCGGTTCTGGACCTGGGACCGCTGTCTGGGAGATGGGGGCTCTCGCAGAGTACGGGGTGGGTTCCCCCGAAGCCAGGATTCCACACTGGGCTCAAGCCGCTTCCTCTCAGTGAGTCCACACAGGCCTTCCTCCCCTGCACAGTGGGAAGCCGCCCCTCACAGCCCCAGATTCCATCTCCTGCCCTCATTCACCCTCTTTAGACTCCCTCCAAGGGTCCCCAAGGGTCCCTGAGGGCCCCGTGGAGTGAAGGACGAGACAGGGGCTCTCGGTCTCCCTTGGCCCTGTGGGAGTGCTGGCAAGGGGTCCCGTCCCTCTAAGATGAGCCATAGCACTCCCCCAAAATCCCGCCAACCATCACTGCCCCCTATGACCCTTCTGGAGTCAGGGGAGGGGTGGGAACACTCTCATGGGGCCCAGGAGGGAGGGCTCTCGGCCTTCATCTCTAGAGCTGGGCAGGGGCCTTTCAGGGTATGTTTTCCCTATTCCTGCTAGTCCATGAGCTGGAGCAGAAGCTCCTCGGAAGGCGGGGGAGGGGGGGCGCACACAGAGAGAAAACTGGTCCTTGTTTTTATTAACTTGGCCAGCCCGCCCTCCCTCCTTTCCACCCTCCTCCTCTCCCTCCTTCCTCACGTAGCTGGGGGCCCAGGGAGGGTACAGGGTAGCTGGGCCGGGGTCTCCCTGCACCCCAGGAACAGGGCCGGGAAGTGGTCCCTCTACCCCCAAGCCCAGGGCCAGGGACCCAGAGCAGGGTGCTGGCTGTGGCCTTGGCTGGCCTGAGGACAGCACCTCATCGCCGGCTCGCCTGAAACCCAGGCCTTTTACCTCTGACCTGAGCCGCCCGAGAAGCAGGCCATCTGTCCTCTGGCTGAGATGAGGGCAGGGCTGGCACCTCAGGCCGCCCCCGGCCCAAGAACGTGCGTGGTTCATGGTAGGATTTCACTGCCGACGCACATGTGTGTGCTTATGGGATGATGGTCTAGCTTCATGCTGTGCTGCGTTTCCCATTACACTTTTACACTGATTCTTATAACGTTCCAAGATTTTTACCTTATAACCTTTGGCTAAGCATGACACTTCTCTTGCGGTAGCCAGGCCCCCCCGTCTCCGGCGAATTGTAGCTGTGTGCATGGGCAGGTCCCTCGGCCTCCGGGAGCCTCAGACCGCTCAGCTGCTGGCTCACGGACCAGAGCACGACCAGGGACGTTCAGCCTGCCAGGGACCTGGCTCAGTGTTTGATGCAAGGGGACGAGGGCCTCCACCCAGGCAGTGGGAACAGAAAGGAAGAGAAAGACTCCAGAACTCTCCGAAGGACGGTTCTGAGTCTGAGCATCAGTAGACCCGAAAAGCCGGCTCTGCCTGGACATGAACGGAGTGACCCAGGACAAAGTGTCCAATTGTTCAGCGGGACATGGGTATCGTGGCGATGGAGACACAGAGCCAGGCCAGTGGCGGCACGCGCTGTCCTCAGCTGGTCAGTGCCCCAGAAGGTGGGGGTGTGGGGTTGCTGCTTTTATCCCCATTGCACAGGTGGGCCAACTAAGGCACAGAGAGGTTCAGTAATTTACCCAAAGTTACACAGCTGGGCATCTGGATACGAACCCACTTTCTTAACTCTGTCCTGCCTTGCCTTAGGAGAGAACTGTGATCTCTTCCCTCAGAGAGCCTGGTCTCGTGGGAAAGAATACAGGCGGTGACCAAATCCTAAGAAAATTCAGTATATAGTCATTTCGAAAGGGGGCCCTGGCTTGCTCTGAGGGAGCCAAGGATGGCCTCCGAGGAAGGGCCACGTTCGCTGGGACCCAAATGATGAGGAAGTCCGGGTGAAGTTGGGAGAAAAGGGCCCTGGATGGGGAGGGCACGTGGGGCGGGGCAACGGCAGGAAGTGCTGTGTGGCTTGGCCGAGGGAACAAAGGGGACAGTTAGGGGACATGAGGTCACAGCTAGGTTAGGCAGTGTCTCAGGCCACATGGAGGTGTTTTATACTATTCTGAGGGCAATGGGGAGCCATGGACGGGTTCATAGCAGGCAAGGGACATGGTAACTGTTTCGCTTGGAGAACCACCAGGCTCCTTTCCCCTTAGCTCGGGCTGGCGTCCAGGGTCGGCCTTGTTGTGTTGAGACCTGAACAGTGTCATGTGAGAACCGAGTGGGGCAAGTGGTACCGTCTGAGCTCCGGGGTTCAGTTGGTAGGAGCGAGAGTCCTTAGCCTAGAAACATCGCATGCTGTGCCCTGAGCTCGCCAGAGTCCTTGCCTCCCTGGGCATCAGGGCCCCTGTCCAGTCGAAAGTGAGAACAGAGGCTCCAGGTGGGGGATCCAGGTCTCCTGGATGAGTGTCTGGTTCCAGGGACCCCACCTGAGCAGACGCTGTCAACCCAGGTCAACACAGAGGGCCCCTCGCTCCTGGAGATCTTTCTAGATGTGTGCGGGACTGGAAGTGTGAGAAGGAGCTGGAGCCACAGGGCCTTGGAAGGGCCTCAGAAGGGCATGGGAGACAATGTCGGGTGTCCCCGGGGCCCAGGCCCTTCACGGCCCCGTGGCCATCCCCGGCGTCCTATGGACCACACCAGGCTTCCTTCTCTGCGCTGGTGCCTGGAGGCCCAGAGCAGCCCCACTAATTTGTTTGTTTTGTTTTTCGTTGAGCCAAAATATCTTGTTCAGGAGGTGTCATTTTGATTCATTTTCTGGTGGATCAGAGTGTGATGCTTTCCAAGGAAATCTCTTTGGCTAATAGCAAAACCACTCGGGGCCAAGTCATGACACCCACACAGAACCAGGCTGCCCAGGGATGGGGGGGGACTGCAGCCCGGCCTGGCCCCTTCCTCAGCCGACAGATGCCCAGGGGCAGCCCAGCTGTGTGTGGGAGCATGTCTACCACCCTGACGTGGCAAGGAGTAGTGAGTGGGACCCGCAGGGGACTGCAGAGCCCCCACCCCACCTAAAGGGGGACGGATTGTCTGGCTGCTCAACTATATTCTCCCTGGGATGACCTAATTTTCCTGTTTTGGAGAGAAAGCTAGACCTCGAAAGTCTTCTAAGAACGTTCTTTTTTTAAAAAGATTTTTATTTATTTATTTGACAGAAAGAGAGAGAGATCATGAGTAGGCGGCGGGGGTGGGGGAGCAGGCTCCCTGCTGAGCAGAGAGCCAGATGAGGATGTGGGGCTCTATCCCAGGACCCTGAGATCATGACCTGAGCCGAAGGCAGAGACTTAACCCACTGAGCCACCCAGGCACCCTGAACCTTCTGATGTCTAAAGTCAGCAGCAAATGTTTCTAAATGGTAAGCACAGTGGGGAAAACCTATGGCGCCTTGTGTCTAGCATCCTCCCCTGCTCTTGATGTCAGGCTGATGGCTGTACATCCTTAGAGGCTTTTGGAGACAGGGAGAGCCAAGAGGCGTCTTCTCGCCTTCTCTGCGCCGGCGCCACCAGGCGACCACCAACCTGCAGTTTCCGTGAGCATCTACTACAGCCCCAACTATTAGAGCTCTAGTGAGCACATACATGAAGGGCCTTCTGCGCCCTGAGTCCGCTTCCCACAACCAGCCCAGAGCGAGCTGTTGTTATCCCTGTTCATGGGGAAGGAACCTGAGGTTCAGAGGGGTCTATATGCTCGCCCACGTTCACCGAGTGTCAGTGGCAAAGCCAGGATTTGATCCAACTTTGACCGTGTTCCGTGCGTCTGTCCCCTTTCTCTTTCTAAGGCCCCGGACCCCCGCCTCAGTAGCCACAGTGGTGCACGCAAGATCCTTAGATCCAATCAGCCCTACCGAAGTACGCTCTTTGCCTAGCTTGGGGGATGTGTGTGTGTGTGTGTGTGTGTGTGTGTGTGTGTAACTGGAATGAGTTGCCAGCATTTAAAAACCACATTTCACAGAAGCATCTGTACTTGTCTTCTGTTGACAAAGCAGATGTCTGGGCTCCTGAGCAGCATCCCTGCTGAGCCACCATCTGGCCCAAGCCGCCCCTGCTGGGTACCTGCCCCAGGGCCTTTGAATTTCCTACCCCAGCGGAGCACATAGTAGGTGTTCAGTAAATATTAATCAGCAGATGCTCTTCAGGCTTCCGAGGCCCTTGATGGCCTCCCTGCTGATTTCCTGGGAGGCGGTCCGCAGGCTGTGCTGAGCTGGGATGAGTGTCTGGGCCTGCCCCTCTCCCCTGCAGCTTGGGGCCCGCCTCTTGGGTTTTCCTGGAGGTAATGGAGGCTGTGGGCGGAGCAGCCGTGCCCAGGCTGGCCTGTAGGAGTCAGCAGTGCCAGGCTCGGTGTCTCCTCCCCTCCAGCTTGCTTGCTCTGTGCACCCCCAGCTCCCTCCCCACCCAGTCCAGCAGAGTGAGGGAGGGGGGGAGGGAGGGAGGGAAGTTCTGGCTGGCCAGGGCGCCTCCCCCTCCCTCTGCCCAATCCCCCTGGAGGGGTGACTCCCGGAAGGAGGCACGGCTTGGCTGGGGCTTTATCTGGCGGTGGAGGCTGAGCCAGGCACCAACACAAAGAAGGCAGAGGAACCTCCAAGGCTCCTTCTCCGGGGCCCTGAGCTGGCGTCTTCTTCTCCTTCTGTCCCATCATCCCTTGCGGTGGAAATGCAACACGAGCAGATGGCAAATATTAACGCAACAATGGAGGGCTGAGTGGCGCTCGGTCCCCAGCCCCCCTACTCACCAGCCCCCCGCCCTCCCCACCACACTGGCCCTCCGTGAGCTACATACTCACACGTTCATGGATCTGCTTGACTCCGGATGTTTGGTGGCATGTGTGCTGGGGAGGGACAGAGGGCTCCCGGCAGGCTGGTTTGCGAACCAGATTTTTTTTTTAAAGCATTACATTCTTGTTGAGGTTTTGAGGACGACTGAGAAGAAAGTTCCTTTCAATGAGAAGGGGTTTCTATCTCATGGGGGTCCCTTCATTGAAGCCCATGTGGGAGGTTTCCAACTTCTCCCTGGGGGGTGGCGCACGGCGCGCCCTCTCCAGCACCGCCACCATCCGCCTCGGTGCCCACCCCCAGCATCTCTGTGACCGCAGCATCCCTGGGGCTGGTAGACACCCTGCCCTTTGCACATGCTGTTCCCCTGCCTCGAATACCCTCCCTGGTGATGCTGATTCATTGCTCAAGGCCAAGTTGAATGTTACCACACCTGGGAAGCTACCCTTGCCCCCGCCGCCCCAGGCATCGTTCCTCTGGGCTCCCCGTTTCCTGTCCATCCCCTGGTGTCCTAGCGGGGTGTCATCTGTGTCTTCCCCTGTCATTCCCTCAGACTGAGAGTTTCTCAAGGGGAGGGACTGTCTTGTCTTTGACTTAGTGGTAAGCAGCCAGAAGGGCCAGTGGGAGCCAGTACCCTACCTGCCCTGGCTGGGTTCCCCCCATGCCCACCTGTCACTCAGGTACTATTACCATGTCCGCTGTACGGATGAGGAGACAGACTCGGGAGTTAGAACACTGGACTTCGTTCCTTTGACTCTAGAGCCCTATGTTCTTCGTGCCCCGGGGGTTGAAATTCAGACAGTGGGGTCTGGTGTCCCTAAGTGTGGCACTGGGTGCCGGGCAGGGACTGCCGACGGGACAGGCAGGTGCCCTCAACGCCAGCCCGAAGCTACTGCTCGGAGTGGCCTGACCTTGGCCTTCTTTTAAAAAGGAGAGGTTGGGAATGCAGATTTTTATGTGCACTCAGTTGATTTGGAAAACAAATCTGAGGCTCAGAGAAATCTCAGGGAACCTATTGGCCCCCAGGCCTCCTACAGAGCCTGCCCAGGTGTGGGGTCAATGCCTTTTGGCTGAGGGAGTGGGAGTGTCCCCCTCAAGGTCATCCTTCCTAGATCCCCCTCTCCCTGTTTCTGGTTATAAGGCACTGCCCCCGCCCCTCCCAAGTGTAGACCAAACTCCTGTGGTCCTCATAGGCGGGTAGTTGAAAGCACGGGTTCAGACCAGGGTTCCATATAACCTTGAAACTACTGTCATTTGTGGCCAGATCGTTCTCTGCTGCGGGGCTGTCCTGTGGGTCGTATGATTTTAGCAGCGTCCCTGGTCTCTGCCCACCAGATGCCCCCATTTATGATCATCATAAAAGTCCAGAAATTGCAAAAGTCCCTGGAGGCAAAATTGCCCTGGGTTAGGAACCTTCTGCTGGCCCAGATGAAGGACAGTTCTCAGAGCCAGACAGTGGTATGTGGGACTCATCATCGTCCTCTCTTTGCTTTCTTGTGTTTCCTGTAAATACAGAAAATTTCCAAGGTAATTTTTTAGAATATTATCATTATTATTTAATATTATTAATATCAAATAATATTTAATGCTATTTATTAAATAATATATTTATTTATATAACGTAAATATATTTATTATATAAAATTATCTTATATAAAGTTATATATAATGTAATATAAATTTATTAAGTAATACATATTTAATAAATATAATAAGTAATATTATTTAATGTTTTTTATTTTTAAAAATAAAATCTAAGAAATTTTATTTATTTATTTATTTATTTATTGGAGATAGAGCGAGAGAGAGCACAGATGAACTGGGGGAAGGGCAGAGGCAGAGAGAGAAGCAGACTCCCCGCTGAGCAGGGAGCCCAGTTCCCAGGACCCTGGGATCATGACCTGAGCCGAAGGCACTTAACTGACTGAGCCACCCCAGCACCCCCTAAAATAGGAGTTTAAAAACATGAAAGCGTGGGTTCTAGAGCCCAACAAGTTGCTCATCAGCTCTGTGGCCTTGGAACAGGGTCTCACCTTTCCCTTCTATGAAATGGGGGAGCAGTGCTCAAACCTCCTGGGATCGGGGTGAGGGTTTCAGCGTGCAGGATTCCCTCTTCACTCTGCAAGCTTTTATCGGGCCCTTGCTCTGGCGGGAGCACTGTTTGGGTGATGAGGCTCATAACTCACTAGGGGAGGAGCCAGGGAGGACCCCCGCAGGGCAGGTGCTGTGCTGGGTGCTCCCTACTGAACTTGGGCCTCAGTTCCTGCTTGCTGTAGAGAGGTGGGCGGCCATCCCTGGCCCATTTTATAGAAGAGCAACTAAGGCAGGGAGAGGTAGAGCTGCTCACCCAGAATCAGGCGGAGGAAGAGGGAAGAGAAGCAGCCAGATGCCCCCGGCCGTCCTGCCCCAGAGCACCTTCGGGCTTGCACACTGCCTCTGGGAATGGGGATCCATGTGTGCGGCCCTCGGCTGCCCTGTGAGTTTGTGCTGCTGGGGTCCATTTTGTAGAAACTTCCTTTTGAGCGACTGGTGGTTCCACAGCCCCCTCTTCCCCGGGCCGGACACCCCCACTCATGCCAGGACCGCAGCTCACCTGGCCGAGGTGGCAATTCAGAGGGGTCAGGCACCAGGGGCATCTGGGGTCCCCCTCTGAGTCCCCACCACTTTGAACCCACCGGTGGCCATACTGGCCACACGTGGAGAGGTCAGCCCCTGTCAGGCTCCGTGTCCCTCTGGATCCCCACCTCTGAAGCGTTCATCCGCCTGTCTCTGCCTCTTTCCATGTGTCTCTGGGCTTCTCTCTGTCTCCTCGTGTCACACGCACCACACAAAGCTTCACCTACCCTCCCTCCCTCTCACCTCATCCTCCCCTCAGGGGTCTCACAAGGATCCCTCCCTCCTCAGATGGAAAGAGGGGTGGAGTGGAGGGACCCTAGGGCTGAGTCTGGTTCTGCATCCACTGGCTGGGCTACACCGTAGACACCACCACCCCCTCAGAGCCCCGACATCCTTGGGGACATAGGTGTACCGGGAGAGGGAATCCCACGGTGACGCATGCTACAGGGAGCCCTAGTGAGTACAGCTGTGACTTGAGTGCCCACGGATGATAGAATGACGAGACTGGGTCCCCGCCTAGGCTCAAGTTCTCCCCAGAAAGTGAAGCTTCCCAGGCAAGGGCTCTTAGCAGTTAGAGCTGAAGAGGGCTGTCTGCCCCCGACCCGTGCTTGTGACAGAGAAGGAGCAAGCGGGCAGAAGAGTGGCTGCCACGGAGAGGGAGGACTGGCTTGGCGCCGGGTTGCTCGGTGCCCCCAGGCAAGGCCGGGCTGGCAGAGGGCGGGCAGCCGCCACAGGCCATCCTGGTTCCGAGGGAACGTGACGCGTGCAGGCCGGCCCTCGGTTAGCGCAGAAACGTGTGTGATGCCCGCAGCTGGGGTTGGGGCTTCTGGAGGAAGTGTGATCCCTTTGATGCCCAAGGAGCCTGGGAAGCTCTTGAACTTGCCTGTGTTCATGGTCAGCTTTCTTCTGGGAAAATAAACCACGTCTCATTAAGCAGTAAATTTGTCCAGGTGCCTTTCCGGCTGATACCATCACACCTGGTCTTGCTGCCAGACCTAAAGTCAAGGCCAAAGTTCCCGTTACTTGGAGAGTCCTAATAATTAACCTAGAACCTCAGTCAGAAGGGGGTAATGCTGGCTTTTAGATGTAGTGAGGAGCTGGAGCAGGGAGGGCTGTTTCCAGGCCTGGATGTTGCTGAACGCTGGTAGGGAGGTGCCCCCTGGGGCCTGGGTTGGGGGTCTCAGCACTCACCCTCTCTCCCCCTCCTGTGATTCTTCTCTGGATTGCGCCTGGCTCCAGAGGCCTCAGGTGATTCCCCAGGAGTGGGTTGTGGGGAGTGGCCAGGAGCGACTCAGATAGCATCAGTCATTGGTTTGAGAGAAACGGGAGGCCAGGCCGCGGCCAGGGGCTGCTCTTGGGGCTGGCTGCCAGCGTGTCCGTGCCGGTGTGGCCTCCGGTAACTTGTCAGTGACCAGCAGGCGTTTATTGAGTATCTACTGTGAGCCAGCTGCCGGGATTGATAAATGAGCCCTGCCTTTCTGTGGCCGGGAGAGGCCCCCACGCTTATTAATTTTTGAGGCCCCTTGTTATTAAAAATCAGAGCAATACCAGCATGGGTTCCCACAACTGTGATTTAGTTTAAATGTTCATGTTTTGAAACTGAATGCATTTAATACCAAAAATGCAATGTTATGAAATTGTCCGCTTGGGCTCTTTCTAAGCTACTGACGGTATTTAAAAAGAATATGAATTCTGGGGCCATAGTAATAATGACGTTAGTTGGGAACCGTTGGGCACTTACTGCTTTCTGAGCACTTCATGGTTATGTGGGCATAACACCCTGTGAACACCATTATTAACCCTGTTACCAGGTGAGAAAACTGAGGCACAGACTGGGTAACTTGGCCAAGATCACACAGCTAGGCAGGCGGACCACTGCTGTCCGAGGGATGTGGAAGTGGGGCAGTTTCCTGTGCTGGATGGAGGGACCGGCTCTTGGCGCTGGTAGGTCCATGGGGGGGCTTTGGAGACCACTTCAGAGCAAATCCAAGGCCCTCTGTGACCCCTGCCCCCCATCCCCGCCTTCACGCACATCCTTGCTCCCCAAGCAGTGAGCCACTTGGGAGGAACTGGGCACATGGTAGACTTGACCCCTCAGTCTTGACCCCTGTATCCCCAGGAGGCCCCAGAAAGTGAGCTCAGCCTCCACCTAAACCCAGTTTCTGGTTTTCTTGAAAGTGTGTTGGGATGTGTGCCGGGGGGTGGACACATGGTATTCTCTGTCCCCTGGGTTTTTGCTCTGGAGCTGGCTCTGCCCATCCCCCCTCTGTGCTGAGGCACACACAGGTCTCTCCACTACCTCCCCCACCTCCCCACCCTGCATTCCCCTGTTAGACGTCCTGGGCTGCTCCAGGCCCCCAGCCCCTGGGCCAGACTTAACTCCTTTGATGCCAGATCTCCACGGACCTCCCCTTGGTTCTTTTGTTCATTCACACATTCCTTTCCTCGTTCAGCAAATACTTAGCCACCCACCTGTATGGGCTTTTGGTCTTTCAGATCCTCAGGACCCAAGGAGGACAGAGAATATTCCTGCCCTCCAGCAGCTGACCCCCTAGGGCCCCAGGGGACAGAGAAGATCAAGAAGCAGTAGGTAGGGAGTGGGCCAAGGGTAAGAGGTGGTCAGGGAAGGCCTCCCTGAGAGGGTGACTCGAGCAGGGGTTGCCCTGGAGGAGGTAGGAAAGGGGGTAGCTGCGGGAGCAGTGAGATCTGAGAAGGCAGCCCTCGGGAGCCAGAGGCAGAGGTGGAGGGCGCAGAGAGATCAGACCTGGGCCCAGGGCTGTGACTCAGCTCTAGAGGGTTCCAGATGGCTGTCCTGTGGGCCAGAGTGGAAGCTGGGAGGTCTGAGCCGCTGGGATGGTCCAGGAGAGATGCGGATGGTCTGGACCAGGGTGGAGCAAGGAACCCTGGGGTTGAGGAAACAGGGTCCATTCTTCCTGTGTGTGTGTGTGTGGTTGGGCGGGGGGCGGTGTGTAATTGTAGATTAAATTGTAAATTGTAGATTCACAGGTAGAAAAGAAATAATACAGAGAAATCCTTTATGCACTTGGCCCATTTCTCCCCAGTGGTAACATTTTGCAAAACTGTAGTAAAGTATCCTGGCCAGGTCTTAACATTGAAACAGTGGGTTCTCTACAGTTGTATCGGTTCTGTACGTTTTTACATTATTATTTGGGTTCCTGTCTCTGCCTCTACGGTCAGGCTGGGGAACATCTCCAACATTACAGGGGTCTCCCGCCGTCCTTTCATGACAACCTTCACCTCTGCTCCGTCCCTGGCAACCACAGATCTGCCCTCTGTCTCTCAAATTTTGCGATTTCAAAAACGTCCTATAAACGGAATCTTGCACCGGGGAACCTTCCAGAACTGGCTTCTCTCACTCAGCATCATTCCCCAGAGATTCGTCCAAGTTGCCGTGTGGTTCGAGAGTCTGTGTGGCTGTGTTTGCCGATGGAGACCCAGTTGGAGATGCGAGTTTGGGGTTCAGGTCTAGAGGTGTCCCGCTGTGGAGCCGTGGCCTTGACCCCGAGGCTGCACGAGGTCACCCAGAGAGGCAGCGGGGCTCCAGGCTGAGGACTGAGAGTCAACTGATTCAGCCTCGAAATGCACCAGGCACGGGGATGTGGCCAGCCCTGAACAGACAGATGGACAGACAGACCGATAAAGTCCCTCAGGGCTGGGTTGCAGGGGCCAGCGTGAGAGAGGGCGTGTGCTTAGGAACTCTCCCTTACCCCACTTTGTCCCTTCGCCACCAGAATGCTGGGCCCCACGGGCTGGGCTCTTTGGCTCAGAGTTTTAGACCAGAGTTTCCACGAGTCCTGAACCACATGGGAAAACAGCAAAGCGTTGCCTCTAAGATGAGACGGAGTCCCTTCCACAGCAACGGACATCTCACGGCCTCTGTCCTCCGGGAATATTATTTCTTTGACAAAGGGATGGGGCTGCGGGGTGGTTGGCGAGTGTTTGCTCGTGGTCTCTGGAGCAGCGACCTGGCTGGGGTTTGGAGAGACCCTGAACGCACTCCTGTCACCATCTTCTCCCCTCCAGGTCCTTGTCCCCAACCTTCCCCCATCACCCTCTTCCTGGTATGCCTCCCTCTTCTCCCAGGGCCCCGTCCTTCCCTCTCCTCTTCCGTCTTACTTCCTTGCGTCTCCCCCCATCCCCCTTTCCCTCACTTCCCCTCCTGCTCTTGCCCTCCATCAATTTCTGCTTTTTCTCAGGCTCCCCTATCTTGTTTCCACATCTTCTCTCTCTCTCAGGTGTGTCTCTGTCCCCCTCTGGCTGTCCCTCTCTTTGTCTGAGCCTCCTTCCCCGTCTCCAGTTACCTCCTGCTCTCCCCATCTCGAACCCTATTTCTTTCTTTCTCTCACTTTCAAATGTTATTTTCCAGGCCTTAAAAATCATCCCTTGTCACTTTCAAGGGGCCCAGTGGAGAAAATGTCTTAATCAGACCAGGAAAGCACAGGGGCTGGCGGAGGGGGTTGGTGGGGGCGGAGTGGCGCAAGCTCCTGGAAAAGGGCTTCCTGAGGTGAGTGCTGGGGCCACGGGAATAGCAACATGGATGTGGTGGCCGCAGCCCAGGCTGCCTGCTCGGAGGAGACAGGCCCAGCCGAGGTTTGTAGGCCCAGACTAAAACTCTGAGAGCCCCTGGGTCTGAAGGAAGGGTGGCTTGAGACGAGGGTCGGAAGGCTGCCCGGGTGCGAGGGACAGGGGACAGTCTGGGTGGTGGCTGTGAGGCAGGCTCTTTTGGCTGGCAGGAGGTGGCTGCCCAGCCCTCGGGGAAGAGTCTTTCTCCCCGCTGGGCAGGGGCATGGGGCAGGCACGGAGGCGGCTTCCTGACACCTGCTGCTTTGGGTGGACGTCTCTGTTCTTGCCCTAATGGCTTGATTATTGGACGGAGAACAGCTGCCCCTGTTAGGGACCCTGACCCAACCGTTGCTCCTGTCTGTTTGCTTTCTGCTTCCCGGAGCTGTTGGTGCTATTTTCAACATTCTTTTATGGACCCAACCACCTTTGAGGCTGGCTGACAAAACCTCCAAGGAGTCTATTGGTGACCAGCATCAGAGTGAGAGCTGTACGGCTCCCTCACAACAGTGGCCAACTGGGGCCTCGGCCAGATGTTGACCGAGGCCGTGGACGCTCGTCGGGAGCTGGGCCACCGCTGGCTGACATCCAGGCATGACTGGGCCTCCGGTGGGGAGTCGAGAACCTGACAAGGCGGCTGCAGGACTGAGCAGACCCCTGGGAGGGGGCGGCTGGTCTGATGCTCTGGGCTGGGAAGGAAACTTCTTTCCTTGCTCCCTGCCAAGAGTGGGTCAGTCCTGGCTCCGCCCAAATCCAGCCCCCGCTGTCCCCACCCCCTTCAAATTCACCACTGCTCCTGCTGCCACCCTCTGCCCCCCGGGGGTGTCTCCCCAGCCAAGGGTGCTGGCCCCAGGCTTCCCATGGAGCCATCCGTGAGTGACCCTTCTGAGGTGTGAACACTTACCTGGGAGCCCAGAGATCCTAGGACTGGCTGCAGGAGTTTGTTAAAGCTTTTTCAGAATTTCCAGGCAGGGACAACAGAGCATTCGACAGAGTATGACTGCACGGGCAGGGGGAGGTGGGGGGATCACCCAGCCACGAGGCTGTCCCCATGTGTCTGTCACCTGCATACGTCACACCCTGAGTGAGGTCCTGAGCCAGCTGAGTCTCACTTCCCACACCTGTGCAGTGGGATTTAGAGTTTGAGCCTCTGCAAGGGGTCGTCGTGAGCCGTGATTTCAAGTCATGGAAGGTGTAGCAGCTTTTACTGTTCCTGGTGACACTGGGGTAATTTAACAGCTCTTCTCTGGGTCGTTGGCTCCGTGTTTTGCAGATGCTGCCATGGACACGCCTTATTTATTTATTTTTAAATGACCTTTCTGTATCGGATGGTTTAGACCTGCAGAAAGCTCGTAAAGACAATACAGAGTTCCCGTTGGCCCCTTAATCACTTTCCTTCACTGTCCTCTCACAGCATGAAGGCGGCAGTGGCGACACCAACACACCGACGGGGGTCCCTTACTGTTCACGAAAATTCTGGCCTGGCTTGGATTTCACCAGAATTTTCGTAGATGACCGTTCTCCGTCCCAGGCTCGCATCCAGACCAGGGCGCTGTGTTGCGTGTGTTTTATCTTTGACATGATCTGGTGTCTCCAGCAGCGGGGCACAGACCTGGCAGGGCAGTGAGGCCAGCCTCAGGCCACCTGGTGACTCCAGAACAGGGCCCCTTCAGGTGTCCCTCCTGCCGATGTCACCATTGGTCTCAGGCTTCTGAGCCCTGACTTGGCAAGAGGCCAGCCCTTCCTGCTCCTCTGTCTTGGGTTTTGGGCACATTCTAATTCATTCGCTTCTCGCCCGCTCTGTGGCTCTGAGGACTAACATGGGTCCCATCCCTGTGGAGCTCAGCACGGTAGGGAGACTGAGGAAAGAGGCAGACAGGATATGCTCCTTCGTGGTGCAGTGGGGGAAGAAAGGTGACCGGTGAAGTTGGGGGTCCCTTAGGAGGGTCGGAAGGAAGACACCAAGCATGAGAAGACCCTTTGTCACTCAAGGTGACAGCCTTGAGCGGGGAGTAGCAGGTGTAAGGGTCCAAGTCAGGAAAGACCCCGGGGAAGTCCGGGAAGGGATTTCCAGGCTGGAGGGTTATGAGTGCTGGGAGGGGGCAGACCGAGTTTACGGTCAGCCAGGATCACAAGGTTCTGGGGTGGCAAACGCCATCTCTCAGGGCCAGGCCAGTGGCTGAGGTGGGAGCACGTGTCCCCTTTGAAGGGGTGTGACCAGGGGGCGCCTGGGTGGCTTAGTGGGTTGGGGCCTCTGCTTTCGGCTCAGGTCATGATCCCAGAGTCCTGGGATCGAGCCCCGCATCGGGCTCTCTGCTGAGTGGGGAGCCTGCTTTCCTTCCTCTCTCTCTGCCTGCCTCTCTGCCTACCTGTGATCTCTGTCAAATAAATTAAAAAAAAAGAAAAAAAGAAAAAAAAAAAGAAAGGGTGTGACCAGAGCTCAGTACCAGCTCATCATCACCACTCCATGCCCCAGAGCTCTGGAGTTTTTAAACGAGAAGCTGGAGACTCATCTTTTCTAGAGAAGTGGCATTTCATTCAAAAACAGGAGAACACCAGTGACCAAACAGAAGCAACAATACGGGTGCGGACACTCCGCCCAGTGGAGGCAAAGCGGGACACAGCTCTGGTCTGGGTTTGGCCAGATGAGTGCCCACCGGTGACCTCACTGGCAGGGCCTGATGGTGACAGTGGAGACTCGCATTTTCTTCTAAGCCCTGTACTTACCAGAGGATCAGATCTGTTTCTTAGGACCGTCCCTCGGGCTGCTAGGTGGAGAGTGGGTTAAGGGCAAGGGGAGCAGCTTGGAGGTGGCCCCGATGAGGTAACAGTGGTGATGGCGAGAGGGATCCGGGAAGAGTTAGCAGAAGGGATGGAGGACAGGTGGGATGCGGGTGTCCAGCCCAGTTATGTGACAGTCTGCTCATCTGTAGAAGGGCTTTGTGACACCTGTGCGGATTCAGGCCTCCGGAACATGGCAGGTGCTCAGTAACACACACGCAGGGTTGCCTGGTACCCAGCTCAGTCAGTTAAGCCTCTGCCTTCAGCTCAGTTCATGATCTCAGGGTCCTGGGATCGAGCCGCACATCAGGCTCCCAGCTCAGCGGGGAACCTGCTTCTCCTTCACCCTCTCCCTCTCTCCCTGCTCATGCTCTCTCTGTCTCTCTCACCCTTTTTCTCAATAAAATCTTTAAAAATAAATAAAATATTTTAAAAAGCATACATAGAAGTATGTGGCGGTCAGACAATTCTGCGAGTGGCCATGGGATGAGAAGCAAGGCCCAGGGCCCTTGGTGACAATGAAAGCACCAGCCAGCAGGGGAGCCAGGACCCCCCAGAAGAGGGGCCCTGATGGAGGAGGGGCCAGGTTTGCAGCAGCAGAGCCCAGGTCCAGGATGGAGGGATCAGACTCCGGGTTGGGAGCTGGGGGCCCCAGGAAGGTCTAAGTCTGGAAGAGGCCGTGACATGGCCCCGCCCTCCTGGCCGTCCTGTCTTCCCTCCCAGACAGCCTGTGACTTTGCATGTAGCAGCCATATCTTGGCAGGACTTCCAGGGGCTCCTCCTCTGCTAGTGTCCATGTTAACGCTTTTCCTCCAGCTAAAAGCAGAATCCTTGGGGAGCCTCGAACCTTCTAGAGCTGCTGCCCAGGGTCAGCATCGCCTATAGCGAGACGGCACCAGCTCGTCCCTGCTGCTGGGGTCCTTCAGGGCAGGGGCTGCCCACTGTGGGAGCCCCCAGCTCTGTTCCTCTGTCACCAGAGCCTCAGCAGCCTCCCCCTGCCACCGGCTGCTCTGGTCACTTGGCTGGCGGAGGTTGGGGCCGGGGGCCCAGCTGGGTGGGAGCGTTCGGAGGGGAAGGGGCGCGGCGAGGCTGGCCGGTGCAGCCCTTCGGGCAGGATTGGACACACAGGGGCTGCTTACAGAGAAGTGGGAGGAGCTTTGCTCACAGCTGTCAGAGCCTTCTGGAAGACTTGGGGCCCTGGAGCAGACACAGAACATTGCAGGCAGAATTGCCAGGCGTGGCCTGAGGTGCAGAAAGCCCTTGGCCAGGATGGAACAGGGAGGCTGGGACTGAGGGGAAGGTCCTGTGGGCCGGCTGTGGCAGGGGCCAGGTCCAAAGCTTAGGAGAGCCCACTGGGATTCCTAGCTCGGCCTTTCACCAGCTGGGTGACCCTGGGCATGTGACCTCCCCTCCCCTCTCCAAGCCTGCTTTGTCCCGCACAAAATAGGCCCCATCTCAGTGCCTGCCTCCCGGGCTCTGGTGAGCAGTGGGGAAGCTGGGAAGGGCAGCAGCCGCTGGGCTTGGCAGTAGCCCCAGGCTGGCGGTTCCCAGCCCGTGGGGCCCAGGGCAAGGGGCGGGAAGCAAGGCCTTCTCCATCCAGCTCCTCGACAGCCCTGTGTCTGGGCGATGGGACATGCGCCTGGAGCCCCTGCCAGCTCCGATGCCCATGAGGCTCGGCAGGACCTGCAGACGAGCGAGTCTGGCCGGGCGGGGACGGCGGCGAGCCCAGCAGCACATGCCCTGTCTCGAGGGGCCAGCTGCCTGAACCCCGCAGGAATGCGGACCCAGCGTGGCCTGATCGCTCCTTGCAGGAGAAATAGGAACTCAGTATTTATTTGAAACATCCCAGTTCTTCCATGTTGGCATCTTACTCGTGTTTAAATTTGCATGAGCCAAACCAGTCACGTCTGCGGGCCAGATGCTAACCAAAGGCCACCAGTTCGTGATCTCTGAGTCGGCTGAAAAGTAGGGGGGGGGGGCGGGTCTGGGGCTGCCGATGTCCCTATGGTTGGAAAGCAGGTGATGAAGGGACATGCTGAGCCCTGCACTGAGAGTGCACCCCCAGCCCCACTCAGCCCCGGGGCTTTCTGCATCCAGGCTTGGGCTGGGGCTGGGTGGCCCCTGGGTTCCAGTCCAGCTCTTGCCAGTTCCCACCTGGCTGAGCTTGGGCAAGTACCTCTCTCACCCTCAGTTTCCTCTTCTGCAAAATGGGATTAAGGATACTTGTCTCTCTTCACAGCTGTGAGAGCAGATGGGCTGTGAACCTTCAGGGCCCATCCTGGGCTGGGTGCTGAGAATGTGCTGGGTACTTGGTCACAGCCATTGTGGAGAGGCTGGGGTCCAGTCTGTGTGGATAGAACTGTTTCTTCCTTCTGTTGCTCCCCCACCCCCAGCTATGTTTTTGAAATTTGAGAATTAGGGACAGGTTGCTGTGATAATAACAGAGAGTTCCTGTACCCCTCACCTGGTTTCCCTCCTTGTTACGATGGTATTTACTGCCGTGCCTTGTCCCAGCCCGGGGACCAGCCCCGATGGATTGCTAATGACTATAAACTCCACAGTTTATTCGGATTCTGCTAGTTTTTCCCTGATGTCCTTCTCTGTTCCAGGATGGTATCCAAGCTACCAACCGCGTTCTGTTTAGTTATGCCTCCTTAGCCGCCTCTGGTCTAGGACAGCTTCTCAGACTCCCCTGGATTTTGATGACCTTTACAGCTTTGAGGAATATCGGTTAGGTATTTCATACAGTACCCCTCGATTAGGGCTGGTCTGTTGTTTTTCTCATGGTTGGATCGGGGCTACGGGTTTTGGGAGGAAGACCACAGAGGTGAAGTGCCTTCATCCCACCCAGGGCACAGGCTGCCAACAAGATTGTCACTGATGCTGTTGACCTTGACCACCTGGCTCGGGCAGTGTTCGCCAGGTCCCTCCTGAGCAGTTCCTTTTCCTTTTCATAGTCTGCTATTTGGAAGCCATGCCAAGTGTAGCCCCATCAAGGGGAGGGACAGCTAAGCTCCAGTGAGGTTCAAAGGGCAGTGAAAACCCTACCTTGAAGAGGGCTGGGAGGGTCACAGACACTGCGTGGGGCATGGCAGGTGTAGTGGGGCCTGGCAGGTGGGGCATACCTGGGGCATGGCAGGTGTAGTGACTGTAGTCAGGGGAGCCTTTCCCAGCCCCGAAGGGCTGGGAGTGCCTGGTGACCTAGGGGAGGACTGTGGGCCTCTGGGCACCCGAGCTCCCCTGCACAAGGTCATCCTGGGGCCTCTGTCCACCAGGGGCTGACCAGGCTCTGGGGCTGACCCCGTGGACCTCAGAAGCCAGGCCACGCGTGGTGCTGACGCGTGGCCTGCTGCTTCTGGCAGGGAGGATGCTGGGTGAGGAAGGACAGGCTAGAGCCAGAGTGATGGCCAAGGGCAGCCAACCAAAGAGCACCCAGGCCCAGGACAGTCAGCGCAGTGGGCCTGGCCCGGAATCCTCCAGTGTGGGTCAGGTGACCTGTCACCCAGTGCCCATGGTATGGGGGATATGGGGAAAGAATTTTGTCCTGACCTCTTTAGGAAGACAGATTCCGTTCGGGGGCAGACCGTGGCTGGGGGTCCCCATCTGGCCTGCCACTGTTCAGGAAAGTCTTCCTGGCGCCCAGCCGAGCTGCCGGTTTGCACATCTCTCTGCGGCTGCTGTGGGGCTTCAAGGGCAGAGTTGAGTCGTTGCGACAGAGACCTGCGGCTTGCAAAGCCTGACATGTTTACCGTCTGGCCCTTCACAGAGCAAGTTTGCAGACCCTGGCCCGAGCAGAAAGCAGACCAGGATTCGGGATGTGCAGTTAGGGCATCCCAAAACAGAGACACGAGGTGGGCCGGGACTTCCAAGGAGGGGGTGGGGATTTCTGGAAACAAGTGGGCAGGTGGCAAGGGCGAGCTAGGACCCTGAGGTGGGCGAGCTTCGCTTTAGGAGACAGTGATTCGCGCAAGACAAGCTGGCAGTCTGGTGTTCATTGAGAAATCTCCTGATTGGTTACATGTTTGCAATTATTCACTTTTTAGACATCATGAAGCCCACCAAGCACATCTGTCTGGCGTGTGGGCTGCAAGTTTGAGAACTCGGGTGTCCAGGTTGGGAGAGAGGACGTGTGGATGGATGTGGGTAGACGGGAGAGAGCAGGCCAGGCCCGGTGCAGTAAGCCAGTAGGCGAGCTCCGGGCTGGGGGCAGAGGGGACAGTGAAGGGAGAGTCCGAGAGGGGGCGCGGCAGAGTCCGAGACCTGCAGGGTCGGATGGCCCCATCTCCCAACCAGTCCCAGGCCGGTGGAACATTCCTGCCAGCAGGCTGGGAGCTGGGGAGCAGTAGGACACTCCTCCTTGCTTACCTGGCACCCCCCCCCCGCCCTGGGAATCTGTAGAAGGGGAGGTGGGAGGTGGAGATCTCTGAAGTGCCCTCCGAGAGTCCCAAGGGTTTGGATTTGCTGCTCTGTCCCCCAAGACTTGGGCCCTGTGTGGGGATGGGCAGAGGCTGGGCTTCGAGCTGGACAGGCCTGGTGGACCCCATGCCCTGGTCCCCTGGCACTTCTGAGACACAGGGAAGACCCCGGTTTGGCAGGCTGCCAGGAGATTCGGGGAGAAAACGGGCGCGGAGGGCTGGGTTTCCATGGCACCCTGACGTGCCTGTGATTGGGGCCTGGCCTCCAGGATGCAGTCTGTTCCTCCTGACAGCAGCCGGGGCATCTGGCTCCTTTCAGCCTCGCACACCAGCCCTTACCTGCGGGTTCAAGCTGCTGGTTGGCAAGTACTCATTGGCTTTGCTGTGGGTTTATTGCTTTAGGATGCCCGGGGGCAAGTGACAGCAACACAGGCTAAGTGGCCAAAGCAAACAAGAGAAGTCCATGGCTCATGGACAGGAGACAGCCCAGGGTAACTCCCGCCTCAGGAGATAATGGATTCCACTGCTCAGATGATACTGTTAGGACTTTATCTCACTCCGTCCCCAGCTCTGCGTCCCTGTGTTGGCTTCAATCCTATGCAGGCCCTGCATTGTGGTGGCAGAGGTGGCCTTCAGGTTCATGGCCCATTACCCCCCCCACCCCTGCCTGGAACCTGGGGGCAGCATCCTTGTCTCAGTGAGAGCCCCAAGACTGATTCCCATTGGCCCAGCTCGGGTCACAGGCTCAGCCCCGGACCAGTCACAGCTTGGGTGGGTCAGGCTTTCCCCGCCCGCACCCCTGCCCTCCCCTACCCAGGGGTCCCCACTTAAGCCATAGGGGGTGGGGAGGCAGGCGGGGTCCAGCACAGGCCCAGGTGATCTTGCAAGAAGATCAGGAGGTTGATCCCAGGGGGCAGTGCAGGCTGGACGGGCCCGCACTCACTCTCCAAGTGCAGCATCTGTACCCTGGAGGCCCCGTCTGGAGCCCCCTGGCTCATCAGAGGTCGCCCCTGCCTGGCTGACTTCAGGCTCAGTTCTCCAGCCAGCCATGAGTCACAGCCCACATTTCCCCACATGCTCTAAGATGTTGGCGGGGTTTGGTCCAGGGCCGCTAGGAGGCTCTTGGGATGACTTCTCTTTAGTTCTGTTATAATTATATTGATTTTCTCCCTTTTTTGGAAGTCTCTCTCCTTGAGGGAGGAGGCAGAAGCCCCGCCCCTGGGAGGGGTGTCTTACCCATTCAGAGGCACCCCCTTTTGAATGGTGGCACTATTTCAAAAAGAACAGGGGGTCAGGATGAGGCCACACTGGCCCCTCATGGGCCCCCTTCCCTTTCCTGGGATCAGAGGGTTGGGAGAAGGGACCTAGCTTTTCAGGATCACAAAATGTTCTTTGACCTCTGAGTGACAGGACCAGGGAGATGGTTTTTGTGCTGTCATTATTCCCTTGAAAGTTGCATTTTTTAGATTACTACAATGACCAGTTTTCAGGAGAAATGGGGTGAAGAGATCCTAAGCCCATGGGCTACCCACAGATTACATCCCTGAGGCTGGGCAATCAACGTTGTGGCTCACTTTTCAGTCGTGCCCTGGTCATGGAGCTACTGGAGGCTTGCATCCCATCCAATGGTGGCGGGAAGGTGCTAGAAAGAGGGGGCAGGTGGGAGGCCTGGGCCTTAAGTGCCTCCAAGTAGGCTGAACCAAGAATGGCTGATACAGGGTTGACGGATGGAATGTTCTGTTGCCCTTCGTGAGGCTGGCCCTTAGCCAAGGAGATTGGCTCATCCTGGTTTTCCAGCTGTGGGATGGCAACACAGGGAGGTACGTGGTCAGACACCTGAGCACATTCTGTCTTACTTGAAATAGTTTGATGGTTTCCTTCTATGCGGGGAAGATCTAGGGCTTCGAGCTCAGACATGAGAATCTGTCCACTCCTGCCCTAAACTTGGCTGCTCCCCTTTAGGAGATCCTGGCCACAGCCTCCTTCCTGCTCCCGTCTCTCCCCGCAGTTCTCTTTCTAAAACACCTAATTCCACACCCGTACTCCCCATTAGTGACTTCAGTGGCTCCCTGGTCCCTAGGGATGAAGTTCTTAGCACGGCTTCCGAGAGCCCACGTGATCTGGCCCCGGTTTTAGAGCCTCCTCTCTGCACAGTGACCTGGCCCCACTCCAGACTGAGCCGCTGGAGTCCCCAAGTGCCCCTCCCTCCCTGCCATGCACTGTGACATGCCATCCCCCAGTCTGGAAGCCCCCTGCTTGCTCAAGCCCCCGGAAACCTCACTGCCCCCTCCCCTGGGGGAGGAGGGCTTCTCCGGTTTCCACAGGTCCCTGCGTCTCCCCGCCATTAGCCCTCACATGGCCGTGTTCTGTTGGTTCCACTGTCTCCCCGCCAGCGAGCCTGGGGTGGCTGGGGCTGTCGTCTTGTGCGCACATGGGCCCTGGCTGCTGCGGGCACTCAGGACCTGGGGGTGGAGTGGGCGGACACTTGGAGGTCACGGGTCAGGCACCCCCCCGAGCCTTGGTTTCCCCGCCTCCACTATGGGGATGACGGTCAGGGCATCGCTGGGGGAACAGGTGTGCGGGGAGGCCCAGGATGCTCTCGGCGCGGTGCTGGGCACGTGGAGGTGTTGGGCTTTGGGGGAGCTGTTGCTGGCCATGGGCCAGAGCCCCCCCACCCCACCCCAGCCCGGGCACCTGCAGGTGGTCTCAGCTGGACAGGGTCTCAGCTGGAGTGGGCAGGAGGCTGGACAGTCAAGGGAGAGGAGTCGGGGAACAGGGGGAAACGGGGAGGGCAGTGAGAGGGATGCCCAGTGGAGACTCGCAGAAGAGCCTCATCACACCTGCCCATCTCCCGGCACCGCCCAGTCTCCCTCCTCCAGGGGGGCCTCCATTGTCATGGGGATTAGCTCTGGCTCTGCGTGAAAACTGTCTGGGGACTTTGAAATACCCCCATGGCAGGCCATACCCCCGAACAGTGTCCTCAGATGCGAGGTGGGGCCCCGAGGCGTTTCCTTGCTCTACCGGGGGGGGGGGGGGGGGGGGGG